>NC_086157.1:52309681-52615755 GCF_035149785.1 Candoia aspera | reverse complement strand
GTCTGGCAGCTAGATCTACACTGATCTGACAGTTTACTAGTGAAAATTTTATTTAAAATATTGTCATAAAACTGCTTTTGCTGATGGAGTTTTGTCCATGCCAGCATATATAAAAAGAATGTATTAGAAAATGTGCAGCTGTCTAATGAGTTTCTTGACCATTTTTCCATAATATCTTGTGAAATGTTTGGGAATTGCTGCATGAAAACTAATTAAATTATCTTAGTTTGGGGAAATAGGCTGCACTAAGGATTATAAAGTAGGAAATGCTGACAGGCACAGATAAAAGGCAGGTAGGGAATGAATCTGGTGCAATACTATAGAGATCCTTTGTTAGAATCTTTTTATGAAGGGTATTTTCCTAGTTCTCTATACAGAGTGAAAAACGCATTTGTCAAAAGCCTCACAGAAGAAGGTAATATGTACATAAATTTACATTTTCAACAGCAAATATCATTAGTACATAGGAGAAGAGAGAATTCTTTATGATCAGTCTGAAGTCAAGTTGTCTGTATTTTTCTTCCTTTTTGTAATGGTTGCCTACCCCAAACACTCAGACTCACAAGAGGTTACTTAAATGAAATCTGATTTATTGGGGAAATTATGGCAGATACAGAGAAAGCTGAGAATGAGCAAAAGCGCGCGAAAATACAAACTAAATCCCCTTGCTTGAGGAGAACCCCTCCCTCGCCCGGCCATATCAACCGCCCCTTCCCAGGTGCTAGAAACCGTTAGCCTCAGCCTGGGAAAACAACCTTGAATCCATGACCTAACCCAAACACATTCCAATACAGCAGCCAAGAGATAACACCTCCGCAGAGTGGAATTATCCACCCGCTCCTGAGAGTCAGCCCCCTCCAAGGAAATGGCATGCGAGGCGTTACGATGTACCAGGCACATTGAAACGGTGAACATGACACTTTTGTGTTTAACTAACACAAACTAACAAGAGTTCCCTTGCTAAAAATCTACAATAAAAAATGTAATTTCAATGCTATTAAATGCGTCATTCAGAGAATGTTAAATTAAACAATGAACATAAGTCAAAATGCCTGCAGTATTTAAGATTTTAATTCATGTATATTCACGAAGTAATATTTTGTTGAGACCCAGTTTGGCGTAGCAGTTAAGAACTGACAGTTCTAGTCCCACTTTAGGCATGAAGCCAGCTGGGTGACCTTGGGCCAGTCACTCTCTTTCAGCCCTAGGAAAGAGGCAATGGCAAACCACTTCTGGTTTCTTCCCAAGAAAACTTCAGGCACTAGTCCAGGCAATCACCAGCAGTCAACATCGGGGTTATCTTTTGGAGACGTTTGGCAGACAATTAGATATTTTTTAGTTTACAGTTTTAGTGATCACCAGGGAATTTGTAATACAGATGTACAAACAACAGAAATTATCTTGATTCTAAACTCAAATTACTTTTTGTAGCTCATTGCAACTGTTTAATTTTGTTTCTGCTCCCTTAATTTTCTCTGTAAGTATGAAGTTAAATATATAGACTGATACAATACAATTTAAGGTAGTGCTTTCTTGTAAGTGTGCATTATTCTCCAAGTGATAATGGATAATATTGTTTATATCATCTGTCTAAGTAACATAGCAAAAAGTTAAAATGTTCAATTGTGGTTGGACACAATTTTGTTCTATCATAATCTTTCCTGTCACTTACCTAGCCAGTTTCATATTGCTTGCTATAAACCCTCTGATTATAGAAAGCCATTCAGCCATGAGCATGCTAGAAATGAAACCTGAAGCATGGCCACCCAATGGCATTTATAGCCCCAGAACATCTGGTAGGCACCAGGTTGGTGAACGCTGGTGCAACAGGACTGATTACTCACCATTAAAAGCAAATGGTTTAAATTTGGCTTTTTGTTATTTTAATTTCTGGATGTATCATCATGGTTCAGAATAGAGGAAGAGTCATCTGGTGTTCCATTTTTCATCTCTATCTTCCTATTGTTAAGGCTGGAATACCAAAGTCTCATTGGGTCTTTCCATTGACAGTATTATTTCCAGTGGCATTGTGCCTTTGAGATATAGATAGTGTAAATTGTTAAGACCCTTTCCTTTTTATTTCTTACACTACCTGTGTCATGTCTCTGTCTCTCCCTACTTTTGCTTGATTTTGTCATATTTTGCCAGTTAACTCTTTTTTTATATTTCTATTGTTTTATGAATAAATATTAAGCTATATATTTTTGCTAGCTGAACTGAATGATGTATGTGCTGACTGACTAGGAATGCTGAGTACACACTAAATTGGAAATTACCCATATTAATTTTGCAACATTAATATAATTATACAAATAAAGCCAGTGTTGGAATATAAACAATATATTCACAAAAATAGTCAGCAATTTTCACAGAAAAAAAAAATCCATAATAAATGTGTTACAAATTACAATAGTATTTTCAAAGATTCTTTAACTGGGACTATCAAGAAAAGAAATTGTAGCTAGTTTGATAGACTTGAACAGTATGTAGATTAAATGTGAAATGTGTGTGTATGTGTGTGAAGGAAACAGTATCTGCTTATGCTGCTTATTTGTAACTTACATAAATTATGATTTTTTTTTTATTTTTTTACCCCACCTTTATTATTTTTATAAATAATTCAAGGCAGCGAACATACCCAGTATTCCTTCCTCGTCCTATTTTCCCCACAACAGCAACCCTGTGAGGTGGGTTGGGCTGAGAGAGAGTGACTGGCCCAGTCACCCAGCTGGCTTTCATGCCTAAGGCGGGACTAGAACTCACAGTCTCCTGGTTTCTAGCCTGGTGCCTTAACCCTAGACCATAAACAAACAAACAAACAAACAATTTATAACTTACATATATAATTATAACTAATTATAAAGAAGGAAAGGGGAAAAAATGAAGACAGGTTGAAAAGCTTACTACTGTGCAAAAAGAGAGACAAAGAGTTTTTATATTAATATAAAAATAGAAACCCCCCCCCCCCCGATCCAATGGCTGAAATCATGATGAATTTTCACTCTGTGTCATTCATGTAACTGGAATTCTTGTAAATGTAACTCAGGATTTTAATCACATACTTTCTTCTCCAGATGAAAGCTTTAATTCTACTATCTTTAAATTGTGGTACCAATATTCTTAGTTGTACAAGTCTATGAAAGTAGGGATTATTTTTTCTGATTGTTGCACTTAATCTGTCCTCTATCCAGGTGGCCATTGATGAGCGTATCAGGCAGCTGCATGAGGCCCACCGAGATTTTGGCCCCACTTCTCAGCACTTTCTTTCCAGTAAGTAATATCATTTTGGTTGTTGTTGCTGCTGCTAACCAAAATGTGGTCCCTACATTTTGAAAAGCTGGACGTACTCCAGATATGATATTGTGCTGTTTTTATTGCATGTCTTCTATGAACCATTGTATATTCAGCAATTCAGATTTGTTTGGAGCTGAAACATTCTGCATCTCTGCACTGCACCCTTAAACTCTTCCTGTCCTGTGCCAGTGCTGGTTGGACTCAAAACCATCTTAAGAAGACTAAGTAGACTACCAGCTACCACAGCCCCCACTTGACAATTTCCCTGCTGCTATGTTCTCACAACTTCAACAGGAAGAAAAAAATTGATATTTGCCTTCTTTTCTGTGATCTTGTCTCACTGAATATTCATACTTTTAGTGGGGTATATATGCATATCAGTGTATATGTATAAACACCCAAACATTTAAATTATAAAATAAATTTATGTAGACAAAAGTTACATTTGCCATGTTTGTTCAATTCTGTTTCACCTAATATTATAGGAACCTCTCACTCATGATTTTGGTAGTGCAGCGGTTATAATATTTGGCTGCTATACAGAATATCACTGGTTTGAAACCCAGATTTTTAATTACTATTTTTTATTTATCTAAGTTTGTTTTTATTGGGATGTTCCAGTCACTACTTCAAGTGACTGGAAAATGATAAAATAGGGTACCAGTAGATTTGTTTTAAAAAGCTCAGTGGAAAAGTAGGTTACTCAGGGAAAGAAAAATAATAATTAAAAACATTCTGCAAGGTTTTGAAGCAGTGATTCTCTCATGTCAGACAAATGTTATATCCGCTCTACTACCAGGATATCATTGATAACAGTTGCTGCAGACTTTAGAGAGTTAGATTGACCCAGATGAAGTGTCATTCCTACCTCTGTGCAGTAGCCAATTGAAGTTCATAGGTTTACCTGGAAGAAATTAAAGTGTGGCTGAGTAACTGGACAATGATACTTGAACAAGCAGAAACTGAAACACACTATCAGCATAAAGCAGGGAATCACAGGCAGAAGTCACATTCATAGTAGTAAAATACAGGGTCATCTGTTCCTGTCCTACAAAAATCTTTGGTGGCCCATACTCACAATGTGATAACATGGCAGTAAGGTATGCCCTCTAACTCAAAATACCCTACAAATAAATGGAGAAAGAAAATACCCCTACACACACACACACACACACACACACTATATGGAAACATTTAAATTATTAAGCCCCCATAGGCCAAAAATGCCCAGTGACATGGAAAAATGATGCTAATGCTATTTTCAGATGGTCTACTCACTAGAAAACTCGTAGCAAAATAAAACAGCGGTTGCATACTGGACAAGATGTATCTAATAAAACATAGAAGGTATAAGTCAATCAGGTCTTTTGGAGTAACAGGAAAAACCTGTAATTACCTTTTACCTTTATTTAGCAGTAAATTTCCAGATATATTATCTGTTAAATCCCTAAAATAAGGGGGCAATTGTATTTATATATGAAAAAATGCTGGAGGACATTCTTCTATTCTTCTATTTTCTATCTGCAAGCACAGTAGGTTCTTACATTAAAGCATACAGCACATTTTGTATGGCTCTGTAAGAGAAAATACAGTAAGAACAATACTATTTCTTAGAATCAGACTGGAGATTTATCTTCAGTTCACTGAGATAACATATTGCTTTTAGTCCATAAGGTGAAGAAGACAAACCCCTGAATTAAAAACTAGCAAGACCTTATACAAATAAT
This sequence comes from Candoia aspera, assembly GCF_035149785.1. Lineage (NCBI taxonomy): Eukaryota > Metazoa > Chordata > Lepidosauria > Squamata > Candoiidae > Candoia > Candoia aspera. The sequence continues at coordinate 52,610,734 of NC_086157.1, read as the reverse complement.
TTCAGGAGCACATTTTACTGCAAAGTTGCTGCTTTGAAAATGTTCCTCTCTCACATTCATTTAGCACATGTATTTCTAGCCAGTCATTATATTTGGTTTTATATATATTTGATTGATTGACTGACTGACTGACTGACTGACTGACTGACTGATTGATCAAATTTCTCACTGCCCATTTCCTTCCACCAGAGGGACTGAGAGTAAACTGAGCAGTTTACAACAAAGTAATCAATAAAACAATAGGCATACAATATAATTACAATATATAAAAATATGATATATAAAATGCAGTTAGACGTAGACAATAAATATAAAATAAAAATAACATCCAAATGGCAGATGATCTAAGTCAGTCCTTGTGTGTGACGAGCTTTCATACTATATACACACACACATACACACACATATATATATACCTTTATATATATAAAGCTTCGTCACACACAAGGACTGACTTAGATCATCTGCCATTTGGATTTTATTTTTATTTTATATTTATTGTCTACGTCTAACTGCATTTTTATATATATCTTTCAGCCTACTGATGGCCAGAAGAAAAGTTTATTCCATTTTCAAGTTATAATTTGTTATTCAACAAGGAAATCCAACTGGAAGTTTGAAAAATGGTCATGTTTTGTTATTCAAAATGTTATTCTTAATAAATTTATAATGATTTTAAAATTATGTTCAGCCAAGATCAGTAAAGTTTATCAATTCAAATAATTGTGAATGGGTAAAAGGGCAACTAAAAATCCTTCAGCTCAGCACTGGGAGAAAAAGACAGTTATAAGATAAGTTTTGAAGTTCTTTGAAAGATTATTGAAACAGCTGAAAGCAGCAAGGCACAGGGTGAAATGAAGCTGTTTGAAAGCTCTATCTTCACCCTTTTGTATTGCAATTGTAGGAAAGTAAAAAGCAAAGCTATGGTTAAAGAATTGTATCAGGAGAGGCAGAAGGGAAATCTATTGTTTCTTGCTTAATACATAACAGGACTAAAACCAGACAATAGAACATGAAAAAAAAAAAACCACCAATCTAATATATTTGGCTGGAGAGGGGAGCCAGTCCAAATCCAGTAAGTCACAATGGAGCACTGGGCAGAGAAGAATCTGTGAGAGGAAGAGCGTTACAGCTCTTTCTGTCCACCACTTGCCGGAATTAAATTGGTTATTAGCAACAAAAGCATGAGTCTGTGTGGTTGTCAGAAACATGGGTTGTGTGAGCTGGTAAAAGTGGAAGTCTTAATGTCAAAAGATTGATCCCCAGCACCATTGGTTCTCTGCCCCCATCCCCCCAAGATCCTCACATGGCTGGATCTTAGTGTTGTCAGATAGCTGGCCTTTATGGGACCAGCTTCTCTGGTCCAAGATATACTGGTCCAGGAGATGTTTTGGATCATCAATCTTCTAATTAGCTGTCAGCAGCTGGTCATAGATTGAGATTACAATCTGAGCTGTTAACAGACAGTTCTTAGCTAGCAGCTACACATCAGTTTCAGTGCAAGGAGTTTCAGAACTTTTTTCCTCCCCGGTGTAATGGTTGCCTATTCTAAAACACCATCAGACTCATGAGTATGAATTCAAAGATATCTGATTTATTAAAGAATAGTATGCAGGATCACAGAGAAAGCTGAGAATGATGAAAGCGCGCCAAATTCAAACTAAAAACCCTCGGTGCAAATGAAATCCCTCCCCCCGTAGAATCTTCTCAAGTTCACAATCCCAGGTGCTCCTAACAGTTTCTGATGGTCTGCGGGAAAAGTCCTTGAGCAGAGAACATAACCCAAACACATTCCATTCTACTGATTTCACATACAGAGCTTGGTACAAGGTCTCACAGCAGCTCCCTCCCAAACAGAAATGCACGTCAGCGCCATGGCATGTGAAACGTTACGATCTATAAACTACATTGAATCAGTGAACATGACACCCGGTCTCAAATTGCCCTCTTTCCTTGAGAAGTGTTAATTTCTTCGCTTTCCCATTCTAACAAGGTGCACATTTATAACCTTCGCAGTGTCTCTCAGTCATGTGTTTGGCGTTATAGTCAGCATGCCTTGTCCTGTGGGTGACCGATATTTTTCCTTTCCCCTTTTTAAAACTAGGTATCTGCAAGCATATCCTGGGAAGGGACACCCCAAAATAAGCTACTGAGGATTTTCTAGATTCTTATGTGCAGAAATTGATAATTAATTAAAAGGAGAAAAGAAAATTATAAACACCATTCTCTCATAATAGGAATTTGTGAGCCTCTAAGATAATGATAGTAGTTTGCCATAGAGATAAAACTAAAAGGAAAAATGCCATAAGAACAGAATTTAAGCACTGTGTGAGATTATTAATCAAGTGTCTGGCTGAGAGTAGTTTGTAACATGCTGTGTCTGTTAATTGATAAAAAAATGAAAAATAGTGATGGTAGGATGAAGTTCACAGTAAGGTGGGACATGGACTTGCTTCAAGACCTGACATACCCAGGATTCCAAGGAAGAGATTGATGTTTAATACATAATTTACACCAAGAAATCTTGGCCTTTTTCTTGGCAGAATTATTCATGAAACATCAATTTATCACCAGAAATTCTGGATTTCTACTATCAGTCATAGATCAAAGTCTGGTGCTTCCATGCTTTCTCTTGCCCCAACGTAAGGTCTGTGAAAAGAGGCATGTAGTAGCTTGATATGATGCCTCTACCTGAAAAATAGTCCAAATGTTATGAGCTTCTCTTAGCCGGTGTAGGAAAAATAAAGACAGTATCCATAATCTGCCTGGCTTCATCCCCCCAGAATTGTGTTAGCAATTGTGTCCATACATCCCTGCCTTGCATCTGTTCTTTCCATTGGACATGGTACTGATGAAAGCAGAAAGCTGCTTTATAAGTGCAGAAGGCTGCTTTATAAGTGGTGTACTAAATCTTGCTTTGTAAAAGTTGCATCATAAAAATTTTGTTCCTAAATTTTAATGATGAAGCCTGGGGTACTTTGGGGATCTGCAAAGTATTTTTTGGTAGTAGGTACATGCAATCCACAAGTTGCACATCCTTTTATAAAAGTGGTATCATGTGAACTACATACAAGGGAGTCAAAATTAATAAAATTATTGTATTTTGACTATTCTGTGTCTTTCAATCATAGTATCAGTTTTTTTAATTTACTGCGTGCTTATAACTAAGTGTAGTATAGAGATAGAATAGAATAACAATTATATAGGTGTATTTAAATAATTCATCATCCATGTATCAGAGAAATATATTTTTATATAGCAGTGTAATATTCTAAGTATATTCTGCTTACTTTTAGGAAGCTACAGAAATTACTAGCTATTTCATATAATCTGTGGAGATAAATCTAGTACAGGGGTTGGAATGTTATGTCATTCTTTTTTGGCTTCTTGTTTTTTTCAATAGCTGAAATCAAATCCATACAACTCCCTAAATACCAATACTGTATTGTTTTAATTGGTTGCCTTGTAATATTAAATAACAGAAAATTGCTTTGGTTTTGTAAGATGATTTTTTAAGCTTCTAATCATAAAGAACAAAAGTTAGAATTCTAAACTCTGTGAAATCATAAAAATAAAGCAATGATTGAGTGTTAGTATTAGGGACAGCAATTAAGGAATAATCTGCTGAAGTATAAAATAGTGTATAGCATGTTCTTTAAATTAATTTGTAGAAATTCTGATAACTAGCTGTCTTTAAAAAGTATAAAACAGGATTAACAACATACCATGTTTTATGAAGCATTAAAATCTTCAAATAGTTTTATCTGTTATATGACTTCTGGCAAAATTTTGATATTTAAGAAACAGAGTGCTTTCTCTTTGTGGATTACTTTGCAACAAGCAGTTATGTTTTGTACTAATATATACAGTACATGCTGTGTGTGTGCATGCATTTGCATGTATGTGTTTGTATGCTTGTGAGAAACTTGATTCCCGTTAGCCATACTGAACTGAGATTTGCTCCCAGTCAATGGTCTTCTAGAAACTGGTGAACGCAGCACAGGTGACCTTTGAACAGTGACTGTCAAAGTCACAATACTTTCAGTTAATCATTTAATTTGGTTTGCAAATGATGGTTGGTTAGAAAGAGGGTTCAGTTGCTTTGGAGTTTGCTGTGGATATTTTAATATTTAAGGTTGATGATCTATTCTCGTAAGCTGTTTGGAGTCTTGGATTTAGCACCATATAAGTAAATAAGTAAAATTATCATTGAGTAGCCTATAAAACTCCAAAAAGAAACAGTAGCTTAGCTGTCCTAAGACAGGTATAATGTTTTATAATTGTTTTCTCTAACAGAAATGTGACTGAAATATGATATACTTTGGATTTATTTTTAGGAGGCCAATAGAAATACTTAGTCAATAAGCTGAGGCTAAATATACAGTACATATAGGTACAAGCTGATATAAATGAATAAAACAGCTTCCCAAAATTGTGCTGGTTAATGACCACAATAAAGTTTTCCAGTTTCAACTCCCAAAAATATAATCATAAAACTATTTCTGTTTTTTATCTCTGTTTCACAATCAAAGAATTAAGGGAAGTCAACACTATGTTGCATACTTGGACTAAGGTCTTAGAATGCTTTTTGCAGGATCCAGAAATGTGCAAAACAGTCTCTGGATTTTATTAATTAAGTTGATTTAATAGTTACCTAATCAGATATAACTCAGGGCAGGAGACAGATTTAAAAAAACCAAGTATAATAATAATATCAAAGTTAAAAATACTGAAAAATAAAATATATTGTACACTAAGCAACTTCACATAGTTCAAAACAACCAGAGTAATCAAGATAGATGCAACCCCTTCTAACCAATGTGTAGGGGGAAAGCCAGATCTTAAGAGCCTTCCTAAAGTCAGGTAGGGTCAGGACCATCTGAATCTCAGATGGTCAGGACAGGCATGGTAAATGAAAATGCATGTCTCTTGGATTCCACCAAAAGATACTGTTTAAGTGATGGGATGTGGAGCATGCCTACCTGGTAAGATTTTGTCAAATGGACAGACTGTCCTGCAGATAGACAGGTCCTCTGCCATAGGGGTTTATAAGTCACGACTAGCACCTTAAATTGCTTCCAGAAGCATACTGGTAACTAGTGCCATTTGCAGAGTAGAGGTGTTAAATTGACACACTGAGATGACCCCATAATTACTCATGTTGCTGCATTCTGGACCAACTGAAACTTCCAAGTGTCAGCCCATTGAGGTAGTCCAAGCAGGAAACAGACTCCACAAGTTTGACTGGTACTATACTTTATTTATATAGGCTATAATAACAGAATCTTGAAAGCTTGACTGAGTTTTCCCATCCCTCCCTCTTACATCCAGGGAATAAGGGTAGAGCCCACCAGAGTTTCTTTTTTGTGTTTGTTTCCTTTTCTTAAAGCAGGTTTTTGTAACTGTTGCTGCATAGTTTCTCCAAAGTCTTCTCTGTGGCTGTCTATACCAAGTTGTTTTCAAGGGCTACCCCATTTAAAGCACATTGCAGTAATTCAGATGAGAGGTGACTAAGGTATGAGTGACTATGACAATGATTGTGATTGTGACTGCAACATACAGTCTGGGAATGAGTACAATTGGTACACAAGATGGAGCAGTTCAAAGACTCTTCAACCAGGAGCCATGAGTCCAGGATGATCTCCAAATGGCAGTGAGTCTGTCTAGGGTAGTGTAGTTCCATCCAGAGCCAAAGATTGAATTCCTTGGATCCACAAGGGCTATTCAGTCTTGCTAAAGTTGGGTTTGAGTCTGTTTTCCCCCATCCAGAGCCCCACAGCTTCCAGACACCAAGACAGGATTTCAGTGGCATTACTTGGAAAGCCAGAGGTTGAGATGTATAACTGGTAAGTATCAGCATACTGATGATACCTAACACTGCATGGTCATCACCCAGTGGTCTCCTGTAGAAGTTAAACAGAAGTAGGGAGAGATGTTAAATAGGAACCTATGCCTGAAACTCAACTGAATGGGATAATCTGCTTCTTCCAGAGCCTTCTGAAGCTGCAGGACAACCATCTTCTCAACAACCTTCCCAGAGAAGGAAGGTTGAGACAGGTTGGAAACACTATAGGGTCTGGTCACGGCTTCTTGATGTAGGTGCAAACAGTTGCTTCCTTAAGTGAATGTAGAACATTCTTTCTTCTCAAGGATGGTTTACCACTGCATGAACCCACCCACCCATCACTTCCTGAAAAGCCTTGAATAGGAAGGTAATGGATTTACACATGAGTCACAATAGCTCCAAGGACTTTGTCTAATTCTTCAGGGCCAATTGGCCCAAACTGTTCCCAGATAACCTTGCTAAGCCATACTACAGTCAGTTCATCTGGGCCTGCACAGTTGAAGTCCAAGTCAAAGTAAATTTGAGCAACTCTATCTGACAGATGCCTTGAATAATCCTGATAGCAGCTCTGACCCATTTCTCAGCTTAAACAGGACTGATGCATGCCAATCAGCAGACACAATAAGAGTGGAAAATTAACTATGTTTTGCAACTCTGATTACACAGCTCTTACCCTGTTTGGTCAGTTTCACTCTGTTGTTATTCTTCAGTGGCATTCTAGGTATCTATTCTGCTGCTTCATCTACCAAAGGTCCTCTGAAAACCACAAAACCTTTCAGAATCCACTTGCAGCTTTAAAATTAATGAATGCCACATGCAGGAACCTTTGGGGACACTGGTATATTTTTCAATTAGATGTTGGAGGAATATACAATTATCTCTTTTGAGATCTCAGTTTATTTATTTATCATATTTTTATCACCGCCCATCTCCCTCATATGGGGGACTCTGGGCGGTTCAGAATAAAACAGTTTAAAATTCAATAAAATCATAAATAATATCATTAATCCATAAATATCAATATCAATAAATAAATATAAAATGTAATGAGATCTAAGTAATGGCAGTTATCTTGCACACAGACACCACAATGGAATGATATTATATTTTGAAGTAAATGCAACATTTACTATGTATCTGTGAGGTAAATCTGAAAATATTATGAGATCCATACATATGTGACCATGCAATCTTCTTGTAGCAACATTTTTGCTGACTGTACAGTATTGTTAATCAGAATCGTAACTATAGACATATCCAAGTATGAGTTACGAACAGAACAAATTAAAGGATTGTTCCACAAGTTTAGGGTATCTCTTAGTACTTATTAATTGGACATTATTATCTTAATTAAAAATAAACATTGATTAACATGTTGCTGAATTGTTGGAGATACAACACGTTATCCCTTCTTTATAAAAGTAAAATAACATTGCATGAACTAATAATTATAAAGCTATTTACCCTGTAGTATTTAATGCTGTAAGTATAAAAGTGCACCAGGTTAACATTTTAATAAAGCCAATGAATACTTGAATATTTATTTTCATCAATATTTCAGGTAGTTTTTAACATTCCATTTAGAATCATATTGGAAAGGCAAACAGGGATATATATTGGTATTAAGCATATGGAGTACAAAAGAGGGAGTTCTCTGATCCTATTAAAAATATTTTTCAAGTAAGTTTCCAGATAGCCTGCTTTGACTAATAATTAAAAATGCTTACCTAGAAATTAAAGATACGGGTTTATTACCTACAGTATCTTTATCACAGTGCAATAGATGGTCAACCTCTACTGTTGTTTGGTGATAAGAAACAGCACAGTCTCAGCATTTGCATTTGTGACAGAAATAAGATGATGGATCTTACAGCAAAGTTGCAGTAGGTACCGATATTTTATCAAAAACTTTTTTTTCCAAGACTGGCTTCCAGTAGAGCAGAAATTGCATGATGTACAGCCTCAGCAAAATCTCCTGAAAGAGCATAAAATCCAATTATGCAGAATGTCAGAAAACTGTTGTTCTTTCCAAAGCATCTCATTACGGCAAATATAACTACTTGACTTCATTTTTCTTTTTAAAAATATTTTGTATATAAGATTCTGGGATAATTGTTCAAGCTAAAAATGCTATTACCAATACAAATTCAGAGAATAGGAGATAAAATGCAATTATTGGGCTCCTGAAGGGCTGTAAAGACCTGCCTTTTTAGGAAAGCATTTGGGGAAGTGGGGGTTTAGTCCACCCTGTAGGTGGTACTGTTATGGTATGTGGATTAGGAGTGTTTTATTGGATGAGACCATTTTGGTCCTTTTTATGATAACAATTGTACATACTCTATTAGGTATATGATACATGAATGCACATAGAAGTGTGTGTTGGATCTGAGTTAGTCATTCTTAGTATAGACATACGTAAACCAACATTTACATATCACTGTTTTCAATAGTCTCCTTGCACAGGACTACCTCTAGATCCAACATCTTTTTTTCCAGTCTTTGAAGATCATGTCATTAAAATGGTCTGTGTATTGCCTGCGCATCAATTTATAATTGACTTTATAAAAACATGGAAATTCAGAAGACTCATACGTGGTTTATAATTGCTTGTAGTATGAAATCCATAACAAAGTATATACAAAAATCCTTTAGAAATTTATGGAGTTATTTTGACTATTAGCTTCTTTTTAAAGTTAGATAACATCTCTATTACTTTAATGGAATAGAGTGAGCTACCATGGCCCCATCTAGATATTTAGTTGCTGGGACAAGGGATAGTAGGATTGCTTTTGAAATTAAAAAAATGAACAAAAGAAACATTAAAATACTTTTAAAAAATTATATTTTTCATGTGTATTCTTTATTGCAATAAGAAATAAAAGTGTAAGTAGCTACCAACATATATGGTAATAGCAAATTCCTCAATAACACATCGATTCATATCCACTATAAAAAAATGGAAGCAAAAACTTATTCTTTAATATAAAACAATTAGAAACAACAAAGGAAAACTGTGAGCTATTAGATCTTTCTACAGTTAAACAAATTATAAACAGTAGAAATGTAAATCACATGCTGTGCAATATATTTCTTTGATATTATTATTATTATTATTTAATAACTGTAGAGATTTTGCATTTATCTTTGCAAGTGAATAAATTCAATTTTACTAAGGTTAAAACAGAACATAGGTTAATCCTTCCTGTCTTCATAGACAAGTGAGCAAACAGACCCACATCAAAGTAGTGAATTAGCATTGTAATCCTAAAGATTAACATTAGTTTTGCTTTGAACCTGATCTCAATACATTTGTGATTTGATTTTATGTTCCATTTTTGTTTGTGTTTTTTTAATTAACAGCTTCTGTCCAAGGCCCATGGGAAAGGGCCATATCACCAAACAAAGTGCCATACTACATCAAGTAAGTATTAAAACAATCATAATGTTTAACTTTTTGGAGCTTATTGGGTTATTAACTTAGTTTGTTCTGAAACCATGAAAGTTCCATTCCTTTGAATGATACTGGTTGATACTGAGTATTTCGCTTGCCCTTTATTATCATCATGAGCAGCAAATTAATTAAATAAATGAAACTCTGAAGATTGCTTGCTGTTAAAAGTCAGCTATGTTTTCATTATACAAATCCAGTACTGTAAACATTTTTCAGCGGTAATGAGCCTAACATTTGGCAGAATGTAGCATTCACATTAAACTGGCTATCATGAAAGTTCAACAAATTGTTAGTAAGTTAATGTATTATGACTGCATTTTTACTGCCAGGAACATTAATTATTTTCTGTGTTAAGATATCAAACTAATTTGGCCAAACTTGTGTACTTTGCATCTTGTTTTATGGGCAGATGTCCTGTAGCACAGAACAGGATAATGTTTGGAAACATTGACACCATGCGGTGCATTTCCTGTTGAGTATAGTCTAAATAACATGCCAACATCCTTCCTTTGCTAACACAGAAATGTAGCCAAGCAACCATGGTTAGGAGCGGGATCTATTGAGCTATCACTTTTATATGAGCTTCTTTATTTCTAGAAAGAAATCACTTTTTAATCTGTTTATTACATTTGGAATAACATTATACCTATATTAAAAAAGAAAGACATATTTTATAAATTGAACATGATGAAGTTTAAAAGAGGTTATTTTACAGATTGTTGTTGTTTATAGAAAAATCATATTCTCTCTGATAAAAAGCATGTTTTGGCCATAAGATGGATCAATCAGATTTATCTAAGTGTAAATTTGACACTTATATAAATACCATATATACATTTTCCAGAGAAATAGCAATTTTAATTAAGCAATCCTTTAACTATATAGCTGAAAAAGATATTTTGGATTCTAGAGGACATAATATTGTTTTAATTGTGAAAAAAATGAATGCTACATAGCTTGGATAAATACTCATTATTTCTATATTTCTTCTACATTTATAACTGAATGTCATTAGATGTTGCTGAAAATAAAAGATATTAACATGTTTAATTATATCCAACCATATACAACTCCCCCTCTAGACTTAATTTCACATGAGAAAATACTATCTTATTGGTCTTTGAGTACCCCAAATACTTTAAGAATATCATCTGTACAGAAACAATCATTCTCTGTTACTATTTCTGAGTTTAGATATGATTCTAAATTATCTAACTAAACCAAAGATGTTTTCTCTAAAAATGTGTACTTTATTCTATCTGTAGAGTTGTATCTATCTAGCTATCCATCCATCCATTCATCTATCCATCCATCCATGAACTAACTTCCTTAGAGCATCCTTTATTATAAAGCTGTCTTATATTAACCAGACCTTTTCAGCAGATACTTTCACCAAGGAACCTAAGACCCTTGGGTAACTGAAAACACCATCAGCTTGGGCTATGAGTTCCTTCAGATCAAATAGCAAACCACTGGTAGAGTTAGATGAGTGTATACTTTGCTTGGAATCTATCAGACGAAACTTCAGGAACAGGCCTATAGTAATACAGTGAATGCGTACCCGTACATACTAAGACATTCTAGGTTGCTACTAAGACTTCACATACTACCTTCTTACCAGCTGTCATATGCAACTTTTTCATGACTTTTTCATGACACTCCATGGCTTGTTTAAGACTTAACACATTGTCTAAATCAAAAGCATCACAAACCAGAATTTAAAACATCTGTCCAGAGTTTCAAATTATGATTTATGCTAATAAAACATTATGGTGACTCTGGGGTCATGTATATATTATCCTGTTAAATGATTACTGATGAACTATAAACACAGTGATATATGCTATAACCACCTTATTTGAATAAGATTATTATGTCTCCCAATGAAAACAGGAATCTGAAGTTACTATTATCTCTTTGCAAGTTTTCCATATATTAAATGCAAGACTAAGGAGTAACTGAGTAAAATTCCTCATCTTTCTACCAAACAGTGAAGAAGGTTGAGTTCTTTCTTAAATGAAGCCTCACAACATGATAAGGGGAGAGGTATAATATGAAACTAACCCTCAGACAAAAAATATTTTTCTATAGAATTTAATCCTTATAATTCAGTAGAGACAGACATATTTCAAAATTAATGTATTAATTTGGAAATTATCCAAATCCAAATTACTCAAATCATTCTACCTCCCCCACCCCACCTGGAAAATTTCAGGTAATTTTTTCTTCAACCAATCTTAAGAATTTGAAAATATTTTCATGTATTCTGGTGGTTTTCTAAGCAAGTAGGATTTTTTCACCTTTGCATATAGAAACAGGTTAGAACAGGTAGGTAACACTGAAATATAAGGTAAAGACCATTAAAATATGAGAAAAAGAAATTGTCCACTCTTTCTCATCTATCATTTTTACAAACCAAACTTATAGACATAATCTCTATAATAGTCTGTACAAGGGTAATGCTCTGCCCTCACCTCTTAGCCAACATGTCATTTCTGATCATCTAATCTAATCTGCCTTGCCCAGAGTGCCCATCTACAGTACAGATTGGTGTCTGAGATGAACGTTTTTTTAAAAAAAAATGTCTTTAGCCATATCTAAAAACTTTTTTAATTCCACATCCCTATACACAGGATCCACTAAACAGCAGTGACTCAGTTCTCTTTCTTGTTTACAATTATGCTGCCTAACCTTCCTTCCTTCCTTCCTTCCTTCCTTCCTTCCTTCCTTCCTTCCTTCCTTCCTTCCTTCCATACACACCTTCATACATGACATATTTTACATTGTTCCATTGTCCCTAAGCTATTTCACATTACTCCCAGAATCCTTCCTGCCTCAGACCATATTTCTTTTATTTTTCTCCATCATTCCCCATCTTGTTTTCCCACTTCCTGCTCCCTTTATATTATAATAGGCAGGGGTAATTGTGTCTATCTCTCAGCAGACAGGATATTTCAAAACAATCTATTATCTCTACAAACTAAGAACACCTCTGAATCCACCTTGGGTCCAGAGGCATTCACAGAAATAATAGTATGTTGCTCAAGGACAGCGACAGCGCTTCATGTCAAAATTCTCCTGTTCCCTCAGATTTTTTTTTAAATGATATATAGTTTAAGCTAGCCTCAGTACAGATGATAATATTTGAACTTTATGGGATGTACGGTATTGGACTGTAACTGCATATAACATTTTGCTCTGCACCAGTGCAATTCACCATAATTCATTATCTGTAGCCATAACTTCATAGGCTTAGCCAAATATTTGGTCTACTGATTCCTGCTTCTTTCTGCCAGAGAAGATTCTTGTGCTGTTGGCCATATTGTTAATTTAACATTTTAAATTTCTTCTTCTATTTCATTATTAGCATATTATATATTCTGAATAACAGTCATTTGTTGCCAAAAAGTTAAAAGGCATCCAAAAATGGATACTAATGGCAACTGACAACCACCATCAAAAACACAAAGTAACACCAATGTGCTGTTAGTATTTATTAGAAATAGTGCTCAGTTACCAATCTTATGCCTTATGTGACTTCCATTTCAGATTAGGATGGTAAACATGAATTTTAGGCTCAAAGCAGCTTCTAAAAATTGGTTTATATTAATTCAGCTTTTGTATCCTTATTTTGACATTACAGTTAATCTCAATAAAAATGCAGTATAGAAAACAAATGAACAATATGTAATTTAATTTAGCTGAAGGAATGAAAATTTACCCAGTTAAATCTACTATTTATCATTTGTTTTTCCTAGAAAAGTGTGGAATCCTGTGGAAAGGATGTTTTATGTGGGAAGGATTCTACATAAAATATAATTATGAAAACAAAAACATAACGTAGTCATATTCTTCCTGCACATAGTCTATACTGTTTCTATTTATATTTGTGCTATATCACAATAAAAATATTACCGTTAATAACACAAAATAATAGTATTACTGTTCTTCTCAGTATGGTGTTGAACTACATATTTTAATTTATCTAACCAAAAATAAATGTAATCATCTCATATTTTGTAATGTTACAAAATATTTTATTGCTTAATTTAAACAGCTATTCATAACAATGTTGTTTACATTTTTAATTATGCTTTTTCAGTTATAACCAGCTACAAAAAATAACATTCAAATGAAATAAGGAAAGAGAAAAATGATACAAGGAAGAGAGCATAAAGTGTGATATATGTTTCCCACAAATGTAAAATTTAAGAAGAAACTATATTTAATAAACTGATTTACTAAGGGTATCAAAAACATTATAGCTTAACAGTTAAAATAACCAGGTAGTTTTTCTTGTTTTCATTTTTTAATTTATTCATTAGGATATAGCACTGGAAGATTCTGTTTAAAGCTCACAGTTGGATTCTTTGATCTTAGAAAGATTAGGTTAGACAATCAAATGAAAAGATCTCTTTCTGTCTCTTATCACTGGTTGAATGTCAATTATAAAGTTAATTTTCAGTACACTTTATAAAAACAACACATAGCTATAAGAACTATCTTTGATTTATAGCAAAATCTTTTTCTTTTGATTGATGGTAAGTCCATTATTCCATATAATTATCAAGTATTCTTAAATGTTGATTTCATGCCAGAACAAGCTAACATTTGCTCATCACTGGCCAGAAGATAATAAGATTCTTACTCCAATGTGGGAAATATATATCTTTTAATAGATCTTTACATTTCTAAGAACTCTTTAGTAGCAATAAAACTAAAGGAAATGTCCTTTCCATGCCTGAAATTATAAAGACTTACTTTAGGTAATATGAAAGTAATTTACTGTAGTTCGTGTGTGTGTGTGTGTCTTGATAATCCCCCTTTTTAGTCTTAATCATCCCTTTATCCTTAATCCATTTCATCTGCCAAGTCAGTGATACGAGGGGATATGACCACACGTCCCTACAGAAGTCCTATCCTATGTATTATTTCCAGAGCATTCCATGCCAATAAAGCAGAGAATAATGGCTCTGTCTTGTATGTAAAAGGAAGCCCGTGCTGGGTGCAGTATGAAACCCACACCACCTTGCCCTGAATAAAACATTTGCCTCCATGCAGGAGGTGTGAGTCTGCACCTTCTCTTTCCTCCAGAATGACAAATGTCTGCATTGGACATGTCAGGTGGCATGCCTATGAGCATGACTCCACCCGGGTTCACATTTGGGCAATTACGTTTTTGGAAGAGGTACAGGATAGCCTGCATTACAAGAAGCCAACTACAGGATACCAGAGCATAGATAACTAAAGTTAGTCTATGTCTGGGTAGCTGGGATACTAGTTGATAAAAAGTACTTAGATTTTAAGTTAACATTTGTGCTTCTATATTATTATATTTGATTTCACTCTGATGGTAAAGGAAAAATTGGTAGAGATATTTCTAAAATATCAGTTGGGATTACCTATTTTATTCCGTGTTTAGCATTTTTAGTCAAAAATACAAAGGAAAATACAACTATGTATAATCAGCTACCAGTCTGAAAAATTTAGCATCTTTCAAGACATAAAGAAAATGGGAAATGGAATTTTAGTCATCAGCTTCATTCTTTATAAAATCAGATTTTGCAAATGGTCTTTCCTGTTTTTATCCAGAAGCTCAGTTTGAACTAACTTCAATTTTACTGCATCACACCATCAAATTTATTTGTATTTGATTAATAGCCTAACATACAGTTAAAGCAGTAGAAAGTTAAAGGTTAATAATAATAATAATAATAAATACAAGCATTAGTAAACAGATTATAATCATAGTGTAAATGATCCTTTCAAAATTTGGATGTGGGATAAGATACTCCATGACAAAGTTAAGTGTGTTTTTTTTCCATGTGCCCCAGTTAAAATATATGCTAATCCATAGTTTGTATTTGGTAAGAGTCAGCCGCAGCAATTCTTCATGCTTCCAGGTTTCCCTACCCTCTGCCCCTCCCTGCTATGAGGATAATAGCAAGGCATATAAAAGCAAAATAGAACCAATTGCTTCTGAATTGACAATTCAGAAAATAATTATTTATTTATTTATTTTTATTTATTATTCACATTACTATCACCGCCCATCTCCCACTAAAAGGGGGACTCTGGTCCGTTTACAATAAAATTCACCTTAAAATCTCAACATCATAAAATCACCAAGTCAACAGCTACAATACTAAAATAATAAATGATGATGATAATGATGATGATGATGATGATGATGATTTGTTAATTTTATATGCTGCCTGACTCCCAGTAACTCTGGGTGGTTTACAATTGTTAAAACATTTAAAAACAAGGAACAATACAATTTAAAACAAGGAACAATACACATTCATTGGGTTTCCAAATCGGGCTGTTTTAAATAAACCATAATTAACCTTAACTATAGATTGTCACTCTAGAAGTAATGAATATGTGATTAACCAAAAACAGAAATTCATAGTTGTAATGATTTTTTTTCCAGAGTTAGAACTTAAGTTTCAACTTGGCTATTCACAATTAATTTTAATTAAAATTTTACTAGGGCCAATTTTCAGTGGCCTCTGACAAAATTTTGTTTTGCTTTGAGAATCCTTCTTTCTCAAAATCATGCAAGATCCTGATAAGAGAACAGAGTGGTATTCTCTAAAAATTCAGTAGGTGATAAACATAACTAGTGAAGCTTGTACTAAGAGTGCTAAATAAATACTCATCTTAACTGATCACACACTATTTTTTTAAGGAATTGATGCAATTTTACAGTACCCCATGTCTCTACTAGTATCATGTTGTATAAACATGCATATAATTATTTTAATAAGACTTACATAAATATAATTCAGGCTAAATTTCTCCAGAAAAAATAGTTAACTATTTTATAGCTCCTTAAAATAATTTGTAAATAAATAACTTTTACAAAGCTGCACTGTTTCATGAGAAAATGAAAATAAAAATCTGTTTTGGAACAATGTTTACCAAAATGCACAAATGTAGCGTGTATAGATTTGGAGTGCCACAGTTTGCATGCTCTCTGGATGTAAAATCAATGCCATGATATACCTGCATATTTAACAGCAACTTTCTTTTCTATTTTGACCTTTGACATATTCTTTTTTTGTCAAATACAATTATTTTTTACCATGAAATCAGGGGTGGGGGTTGGGGTGGGGGTGGGGAAGCCCATTTAACAGTGGGGTATATCACATAAGGCAAATGACATATATAAAAACGTTTGGCATGCTTTTCATGAAATATCCTAATATTTTTCCTTTTAAAAAAATTAAGTATCTTGTCATTGGTAATTACCTGTGACAGTGTAGGCCTTGTCACAGTCTACAGACCTGTATTTTTTGCATCAATGTTCCTTATTATACTAATTAAAGTGGAACATTGCGCCCTTGTGAGTCATTAATGGATTTTCATTTCATGAATGACATTTGCAGGAGGTAAAACAGGCAGTTCATATGAAGTCCACAGGCAACTGTGTTAAAATTAGCATCACCATAGCAACCGTCTTCCATCATTAGTATTCAGGGCAACAGGAAATGTTTTGTTGTGCTTTTGTTTGCAAATAAAAGGCTTTTTTCATACATTTTGTACTAGAGGCAAAAAAACCACCAAACCCTAGCAAAATATGTTTCATTTAAAATTATATGGAAGTTTTGACTTAACCATTTCTTTTCCTTAGCTCCTCACATACATACACTACATTTTCTTATCTCTATAGCTGGGTATATCTAATCTCACCAGTTGCCTTTATATATTGCTTACTTGTGGCTTCCCCATCCAATCTGTTATAAATTCTTGTGCCTGGATGGACCCTTTGGAATCAATAAAGTTGTCTGCTCAGGGACCAAGTGTTATTATCTATTTATTTATTTATTATTCAGATTTAAGTTATGAACTTCATTTATGATCAAACAAGAAGAATTGCTATAACTGTTACACATCTGGAGAAATGTGTGGAGAAAACCTAATCAATTAATTGTATATGAATTAGCATGTACATCTGTGATTTATGAGATGGTGTTCTAGAGAACAAAAAGTGGTGACATCCTCAAATCTGGATAGAGAATTCCAACTGTGTCCTGGGATTCTTAACAATAGTCAGAATTTGTACCCTGGATTCTTCTTCCTACGTCCCTTCTAGCCTGTGCAGCTAAAAGTCAAGATTTTTGCTATTAAAAGAAATGGGGAATACATCAGATCCCTGATGTCAGGACAAGTGGGATTTAGGCATAAATCAATGTAGAAGAATATAAGGAAGATCAAAAGCCTCTTTGCCAGTTCCTGATCCTTTGCTGTGATGCTAAGCACATCCAGATTTTTCAGCTGATGTGTCTTCTCTTCCACTGCAACATCGACAAAGACACACACACACATGGCTCTCCATCCTTATTTCTGCTTTACCAGTCTACAGCTAGCAAAGCAATGGAAACATCAGGATAATGGAGTAGGCTTGCTCTGCCTGTACATACATTAACCATATGAATAGACATGAACAAACTTGAATTCAGCTGGTTTATTTAAGGAAAAGCAAATACAATTAGTCTATACCTTCTGAAAACTGCATCAATCTTTTAAAGAAAAAGAGCATGCTTCTCTTCTTCATGGATGACCTGTGCATGGGTCACTCAGTTCAGGCACCATTTTATAAGAAACACCATTCTTTTCAACTTTATTAGGATATGTTTCTTGATAGTGTTTGCAATCTTTCTAGTATTTGTAATTTTTCTATTGTCTGTGTGTGTGTGTGTGTGAGTGTGAGAGAGAGAGAGAGAGAGAGAGAGAGAGAGAGAGAAGGGATGAACTTGACAAATTATTCAAGTTCCCTTTTTCCAGTATTGAATTAGTCTGATTTAACTGATGAAACTCTGTAGCCTTCCACTGGGAGCATATTGTTCTTGGTGCATGCAGCTACTTATTGAAAGTACAGAGCGGGTAGAGGGAAATTCAAGAAATATGCAGATCTCTTGCTCAAATACTACTACATAATTTGCATAATTAAAAAGAAAGCTTATTTGGTTTATACTGTTTTTGTACTATTGCCTTTTATCTCTAGGAAACTAAAAAAAGAGAATTGTAGGAAACCAAACATAGTTCTTGATGTCTCCCAAGCTGAGCAGAGCATTTCATGTCTTTCAGTATTGTCAGGATTTGAATCAGGAGACTGGAACCAGTTTAGCCAAACTATTTTGTCTTTCTCAATAGTTTCTATTTGGTATACTGCATAGGAGGCACTACTTCCATAGTAAAGAAGTTTACTATTTAAAACAACCGATTACTTACTGACTGCTTAATAAAGCTCTTCAGGGCCATAGTTCTCCCTACCTATACTAAAAGATAATTGTGAGCATCTGAAGGATTGCTGGTGCCTTTTAAATTCTACATATCTAGATCACTTTTTCATATGCCCAGTATACATTTTCTGCTATATTTTCTATGATGATCCTGTATTTTGTGTGAGTAAATTACTTTAAGGAGAAAATACTAGTAGGAACGTTTTGTGGATAAATCTGATAACTCAGTAATTTTCAAAACATTTTATTCATTTATTTCACAGTCATTAATTAAGCATCCCTGTAGTTTTCAGATTGGTAGTTATATTACTACATTGCAACAAAACCAGCAAATATTCTTATATAGTAGCATGTAGAAAAAACTATGTGCTATTTTCAAGGTGAAGTTCTCCAGCAAAAGCATATCCTAAAAAATCTTGGGCTTCAATAGCTGAAATAAATGAACAAATTTTGAACAGCTTTTATACTATGTCTCCAAGATTCAGAAGATTTTTTTTATTATTTTTCTTCTAAGTAGATTGAAGGGGGGCATTTTTCTGTGACATCAATGAATATATATATTTTTCTTTTAGTGGAAGCCTCACCTTTTTTCAGCCAATTAAGGACAAAGGCAACTTAGCCAGGTGCCTCCTACCTGCAGGTTAGAGCTGCTACTTGAGCAGTAGCTAGAAGCAGAATAGAGATTTGTGAGTGAGCCTAGTTCTGATATGTGCATCCTGAAGCACCAATGATGTCCTTTTTCTACAACCCCATAATAGGATGTTTATATGTTATAAGCCAAGAACAGAAAAGTGGAGGTGAAGGAATTTTTGGCTTGTTTTTTAAAGTAGTTTTTAGATGGCTTTGTATTGGCCAGGGGGAAAAAAAGAGTTGATAGTGTTGGAAAATTATTGTCGGTAACTCCCAGTTTAGTTTGTACCCAACACTAACTGACTGACTCCTCCCAGTCTGTCCCTGTATCCTTATCAAAGCAAACACACACACACACACACACACACAGAGAGTTCAGCTAACAAAAACATAGCTTGACGTTTATTATCAGCCAAGATCAAAAACAGTTAACTGGCAAAAATTGCAAAAAGTAGGCAAAAGCAAGGAAAGAGGGAGAGAGATACATTGTCATCAGACAGATATTTACATTTTTATCTACCAAAAGACACAGAACTTTGCAGAGCCACCAGTAACAGTACTGTGTGTAATTAGCATTGACAGTCCCAGAGGGAGTGGCCTTTGGTTGTTGCACCCTTTATGTACAAGGCAGTAGCAGAATAAAATTGGAAAGTAGGACACAAGGTGAACCATCCTCTATTCTGCACCATTAACGACACAATTTAGTGGACAGGGATAACGTATCCAACATATAGAACCTATTGCTATACTATTTGTGTTTAATTCTCTATATGGAAGCTAAAAACTTATATCTGCTGCATATAAACTCTGCTGCATGATTCACTCAGAGTAAACGAACAGAAGGAAGCTGTGTGTGACAGATGCACTTGCTTATTTTGAAGGATTTTTCTTTCATTATTGTTCTTACTTTATCATAAGAATGATAATGTAGCCCTTGAAGCTTTTCCCTGTAAAATATTTTCCACCTCTCACGTAAAAATAATAAAGTGAACCCTACTTAGATGTCTTGTTTGGTTTGATCTATGCACAGTTGTCTGTTACATGTAAGTCACTTGCAAATAATCACGTCACTATTTCTTTCTCAAATGTTGGCTTCTATGTTAATGCTGAGTTAAATACACCTGCCTGAACCTTTCTGGACTCAGAAGCTAAAAATGGTCTGTCATAGATAGTACTTAGACTCACCAGGAATTCCAGGGCTATGAGGTAGGCTGGAAATCAGAAAAATCCCATATATGGTAATAGCTTTTTTGGGATAAGCCACCTCTTACAGTTGTCCAAAAATTGCATGGGCATGTTCACACAGTCAGAGCAGAAGTCAAAATCAATTTCAAGATGTCTTCATCTTGCCTTCTGGAGGCATCAGCATCAAAATTAATACATTATTTATATTTATTTATTTATATTTCAAATTTCGTCGCTGCCCATCTCCCTCAAAAGAGGGACTCTGGGCGAGGGTTATAAGAGGGTTTGTTATAAATCATGCTTTTGTGCTTCCATGTTCATCTTCTTGCCAAACAGAGAGTTTTGGGAAATCTGTCCAAAGTATGGTGAAAACAAGTTCAGTTTGAGTAATTGATTTTATCTTTTTGGCAAAAAGCTCATAGAACTAACATTGTAGTGATTAATCACTGAAGAATATTAGACTAGAATGCCTCAGTCTCTAAAGTACAAGAAAAGGTTTCACAGTTTGCAGGGGTGGGTGGCAAAGGATGCTAAAGTGTCCAAGGAACATTTGTACATTCATCTGCAAGAAGGAGGTATCAGCATCAAAATTAATTCAGTTTCTTCTTATTTCCAGAAAAATGTGAACCGTTTAAAGAACAGGGTTTGCACATTGTGTTAAGTGATAAATATGGTTTATCTAAGGCCAACCATAGCATATTCAGGATATTTCACGTCCAGATCAGTTCATCCAACACTAGGGCCCAATGCCCAGGGGGAAAGGCAGGCTTTCAGGACTTTATGGAAAGCCAACAGACTTGGAGCCATCCAACATGGATGGAAGGCATGTGGTTGAATGCTGCATTCATGCTTTAGCTATACTTAGTTAAATTGTTGCTGGAATATATAGAATACTTCTTAATCAATAAAATATGTGTATGCTCAGAGCTGATTTCTGAGCATTTTGCAAAAGGTAAGTTTTCTGACGTGAAAAACAAAACCCAGATATTTAAATATTTTAATCTGTTCCAATTTGTCCCCTATATGAGATAGGATAGTTAATTAGGATAGCTTGTTAATTATCTGTAAATGTGTATCTCAGTGATCACAATGAAGTGACCCCTCTGATTTCCACTGATTGCCTATACAACAGTGTTCTCAGGTCTGCATCTCAGGAAGTCTTTATAAAATACAAGTTACATTCTGTGTTCTTAATTACTACGCCATATTTGTGTATGTGTGTGTAACGTTTTAAGTAGACATTTTTCTACGTGGAGGCAGAATTTTACAGACCAGAAAATTCCAAGATAGTTTAACTTACAAAGAATGCACATGCATTTAAAAGATGGGTTACAAAAAGAGTTTTGAATGTCTAAAGGAATAAAATGTGTGGCTTTGAAAATCATGACGTTTCTTTACATTTATCAACAACTATTTTTTTCCCCTTCTTTTCTCAATACGACTAAAATTCTAAGTACAGAATTTTTTTTTCCATTCTTAGGAGGTCAAACAGGACTAAGAAAATATGAGTAAAAGCAGGCATAGACATATTTTTCAAGATCTTTGTAAATATTCTTATACTAAATTGATATATGACTGGAATAGCTGAATAAAGCATTCAGCTCATGAGTGATGCTGAAAGTTATTTCTGTCTTAATGAAACATTGATGTATTGATTAACTTTCCATTGGAGTAGGTAAGAATGTACAGTATATTTGCAAAGCAAGTTATTCTTCTTTTAAAAAAGAAGACTCTCTAAAAGTAATTTCACAATTTATGCTACCAAAGTGGATGTGGTATTTAACATTTTTTAAAAGAATTAATGCACAGACAATTAATTTTGATAGTCCAAGTCATGGACAGGATAACAATTTATACCAGCTGTTGATGCAGATTAAGAATGTGATGAGGCTAGTACTAAAATTCAGCTTTGTATGGTGAAGTTGTCAGTTCGCCCTAATAAGTTTTCTCAGCAGGTCTCAGTTTTTATCTTTTCTATCATTTAACTTTTCAGTATTCCTTATTATTCACTAAAATGGCATTTATCATTCTTCTAGTACCTCTCTTTCTGATTTCAATAATCTCCATAAATCAGCAAGACATTTAAGTATGTTCTTGGCATCGACTTAGAGAAAGCGCTCTGAACAAAAATAACGATCGTACTTCAGGACTTATTTGGAGCATAAAGAGAAAGCTGGTCTAAAGACCCTCAGTCTGAAAGACAAAATACTTGTTCTTTCTGTGAATTGCAGCAACACTGCAGTCTTGCTCTGCAAAATCTGTGGATTTGCTCCTTTACAGCTGTCTGCTCTGAGCTTTAAACCATGTCCAGTCTTTTGAAAAAAATCAGGAATTATCAGAAGTCCTTTCTTTGGAAATACATTTAAAATCAATGTGCCACACTGCTGGAACTCACTAGCAGATGTAGAATAAAATATCACAGATACTTGCCCCTGCCAAGAATCCCATCCTGCTTAACTATGACTGAGGAGACCTAGGAATGGCATTAAGAAGTTGAAAGGTGCTGTCATAAAAGGGACAAGACAAACAGCCTCACCAAAGCCCCATCAATCACATCCCAAAGAGAGCGCAAAGAAAGATGAAAGCAAAAAAAGCAGAAAGTATCAAATTGTCCTTCCATAATCTAAAAGAGAACCAAGCAACAAAAGGCACTAGCATTTCTTCCTGAGAAATAATGATAAATAATTATCCATTCTGATTATCTCTGTATCAGAAAGAGTTAAGATAAATGGGAAAGAATATTTGACTAATCAAAGAGAATGAGGATATTATTTGATCACATTCTGAGTTACTACGGCTGCAATTCTGCTGCCCTGACACTCGCCTAAGAGTAAGCTTCTCTAAATTCAGTAGTATTTCTGATAACAGGATAGTGATCTGTAGGGCATATCTTTTATTCCCACCACAGACTTCTCTGAGTTGTTGGAACTAATGCTGGATCCTATGAGATGTCACAGTAGCTTGCTTGTATAAGCAGAGAAAATGGAAGCAGAATTTGTACAAGTGTTGAAAAAAATGGAAAACACTTCTGTGCTGCCACTTACGTCTAAACTGCATGGAAAAATACAGGTAGTCCTCTGTTAACAATAGTAATTGGCACTGGGAACTCCATCACTAAGTGATGTTGTAGTAAAGCGTGACATCATGTGACCATGCCAACTTACAATGGCAGTTCCAGCAGTTCCAGTTGCAGCCATTAAATGTGATGCCATGTGATCACCATTTGCAACTTCCTGCCAGCTTCCCCATTGACTTCGCTTGTCAGAAGCCGGCAGTGAAGGTCACAAATGGTGACTGTGGGGTGCTGTGATCATCGTAATTGTGAGCTGGTTGCAAGTGCCCAGATTGTGGTCACATGACCTTGAGGATGCTGCAGCGGCTACAGCTTTGAGGACCAGACACACGTCACTAAACAAATAGTTGTTCACCAAGGACTACCTTATGTACACAGGTATGCTCCTATAGCCAATGAAATATTGTGTTGGGATGTTCTTTAAGTTCTAGAATTAAGTAGAGTGTAAGTTGCTGCAACAAGCAATGACTCAGAGAGAAACAGCTTAGCAGCTGGCAAATACATTAAGTTTAATTTGAACATTATGCTTTTATTGGTGCTAATCTATCATGGATGTTTTCAAGGAGTGACCTAATAATTCCCATATTTTTCACCTATTTTCCTTTTATCTACTTTTTTCTTTTCTTTATGTTAAAACCTTGAAGGCCTCTTCCATCTTTTGCAGCTACTGTAGTCCTATTTTCCTTTAACATCTTTTATAATACTAATTAAAAATAAATAAAAAGTAGTGAGCGAACACAGGAGGGTTATAAACAGAAGACATCATCATTTGGACCAAGTTAAATTCTGCTGTAAGGCAGAATGGCTGCATAGTAAAAATCTCATATGGAAACTCATCTGCTTTCTTATGCAAGGCTGTGCAACCTGTGCCTCTGAGGTATTGATCAGCTACAAGTTCCTATCATTGGCTATTGGCTTTTAGGCATATTTTAGGACATAAATATTATAAATTTTCTTTTTTTTTCTTTTCTTTTTTTAGTAGATGTCAAAAGCAACTATTTTACTCCTATGGTTTGTTTAGGCTGTCGCTTCACTAAGTAAATCCCTTTTGTCCTACATTCAGTTTAAAACTTTGGAGACTTCAATAGAATAAAACAGGTCAAGCATCCTATGTATCATCAGAAGCACTAACTAAAATATGGTATTGAAAAGTTAAAATTGAGCTCAGCTCCTGATGGCTGCACCCAAGCAGTTTTATTGGTAGTGTGGCTTGCACTTGCCTTCTTGCAGAATGTTTTTCAACTTCTCAGTACAGCCAGGATGATACTAAGATTCTGATCCAAGTATTACCCAGGTATTAAACTAAGATTAGATGGGCCATCTAGATCACACAAGATGCATAAACTACACTCAGATCCTAAACCCTGTCCCACAATAATTCTTTCTATCTGCTTTCTGGGAAAGCAAAAGCAACACAGATACCAAATACTTGCTCAAAATAGAGAGAGAGCAAAATGCTACCTTATTAAATGGAGAAATGATTTATTTGACAAGAGAATTTGTAAGATTTTCTAAGAAATCTACTTAAGAAATAGGCAGGAAATGCTGAATATGTTGTTCTTTATGGATTAATTTTATTTACTGCTGTGCTGAATTGTCTCTCATAATTCCTATTCAGATAATAATTACAAAAGAGAAGAGCAACACTTAATCACGCTAGAATAGTTTTGTCAGTGTAAAAGAGATAGCATACAAGAAAAGCTTAGTACAGACATTGTTATAGATTTGGTTTCCTATTCTGAAATTCTAAACCAGCCAAAAATAATGAGTTTCCATTTCCCCAACATATGAAAAAGAAAACATGGGTGTGGTGCAGCTGATGTTTTGATCTGGAGATCAAACAGTTAATTTGCTTTGAGTTGTGAAATGTTTCAGATTTTCCTCAGATTTTTTAAAAGGTGGTGTGTGGGTGTAAGAAAAAAGAAAGCCAAGAGAATGGATACACTAATTGGGTTTCCACCTGCTGTGAGTCTAATTGAATACAATGCCTTTTTTGTTACTGAAGGAGAAAGAAGATTATGCAAAGTGTCAGAATCCCAGACTTTTATATATATATATATATATATACTTCATTCCTTAGAACAGTGCATGGGGAAAGAACACAGTATTATTTAAAGAGGACTTCCATCTATAGTTAAGGTGGAATTGGAACTAAAAGCTAGTATTGAAAATTGACTCCGGATTATGTTTTGGGGAGCAAACTTTGGTTTGGTTACTTCTGACAGAATCTGCTTCTTATAATTTCAGGAATGAACATTTTGTTTATTCATTTCAATTTATATAGTTGCCTGCTCAGCATGTGACCTGATGCGGCTATCGTTAAACATAAAATTTATCCTTAACAAAAAAGTTATTTGAAAATATTTGTAAATTTTCAGTATTTGCAAATAGGCTTTAAAAAGTAGAAAGATCATTGATATTTTCTCTTCTAAAATGAATGATAAAACTGGATAAAGGCAAGTATTGTGTGATAAAAGTTAAATATTAATCCCTCACAGCTAATTATTCTTTATTACAGATAATAAATTCATTATTCTATTATTATTCCACCATTATTCACTTTTGGCAAATACCAGTGTGTCAATCACAGACTAGTATGCTTAAGTGGCACATTCCTGCAAATACGTACGGAGTATATTTTCCTGTTATATTTTATTTATTTATATAATTTTTATCCCGCCTTTTATTATTTTTATAAATAACTCAAGGCGGCGAACATACCTAATACTCCTTCCTTCTCCTATTTTATAGTAACTTAAGCTATTAATTACCTTTGGAGGAAATCTGGACCTTATGATTGGCATACTTAGTTAACAGAACAGAGGAAAAATTTAATTACAGATCATTTCTCCAATGATCTCTAACAATTAAATTAAACATCAATTGGTGAGGCCTGTCTAGTTCACCTGGCTTGATCACCTGATCGAATGTGTACCCGATCTACTGATATTACGATTGAAAAAGGGAAGGAGTTCAGTGCAGCAAAATACTGTCCTATCAGCATGTCAGTAAAAGCCATAATTTAATTGAATGAATGAATGAATGAATGAATGAATGAATGGATTTTGTATAACTTCATAAACAATTCGGTTTGAACAAGGGTGGAAGCAGTGGCTGAAGGAACATCTGTAGTTTCTTTTGTGTAACAAAGTAATGCATCTCGATGGATATCAGGTTGTGTAAATATGTTTCCTGTTTGTATGTATATGTCTGTGAGAGTCTTATCAGGATTGGTGCATACCTGTTTCTTGTGTATTGTGTGTGAACATAAATTGCAGCTGTGTATGTGTGCATAGGGAGGACCACATAGGTACCATCTGGTCACATGATCATGGGGGGGTTAAGAATGGCACAGTTGGCAGCATCCTGAATCACTGCCCTACTGCCTCTCTTATAGCAAGGCACTGGGGGAATTTTGTCTGGAATGTTTTTCTCCATAGTCCTTGGCCAAGTCCAGCCCATTTTTTAATTCAATATTTCTTTTGCTACTTCTTTGCCACATCAAATTAGGTCCTTTTCTGTTTTCAGAAAGCCATCAAACTATCCCAAGGTGCTTTACACTATTTCTTTCCAAAAATTGGCTTGCAAAGAATAAAAAGGGATAACTGAATTGCATGTAATGATACTCTATATTTAGGCTGATACAATTTAACTGCTGCATATTCTGACCTTAAACCAGGGTTTCTCAACCAGGGTTTTGTGGAACCCTAGGGTTCCACAAGAGGTCACTAGGGGTTCCCTGGGAGGTCACAATTTATTTAAAAAATTTCAATTTTGGGCAACTTCACCTTAAAGAGTTAAGTTTCATTCTTTATTTTTAGTTTAAGAACACTGTTAATGCATATATACAGGCCCACACATAAAATGAATATAATTTTGTAACTTGTGGCCTATATTTGAGCCTGAGTGTGCAGGGGTTACCTGAGGCCTGAAAAATATTTCAATGGTTCCTCCAGGGTCAAAAGGTTGAGAAAGGCTCCCTTAAATGTATGCTGCTATTATTATTAGCTTTCATTAATGTATTCAGATAAAACTAGAGCTATTACCACCACCACCAATTATTATTTAATGGCATTTAAGATAATATCTGCACTTGCAGATTTACTCTGTACCAATTCTGATCGAATGTCCATTCTGCACTGATTACAAAGT
The DNA here is from genome assembly GCF_035149785.1 of Candoia aspera. Lineage (NCBI taxonomy): Eukaryota > Metazoa > Chordata > Lepidosauria > Squamata > Candoiidae > Candoia > Candoia aspera. Next base: position 52,583,147 of record NC_086157.1, on the reverse strand, counting down.
AAAACATTAACAGCACTGAAGAGGTGATTCTGCCATTCACCACACCTTTCCCATCAGGCTGAACTTACAGGCAGCTGCTCAGGATAACAGAAGGGGCATCTACCTTCTTACCAGAAGCTAGATTCAGCTGCTTCTATCTTGGCTAGTTTATTGAAGGAATGGAGAGCACCCCGGAATTTTCCCTAATATTCGCAGATGTTCCAAACAAACAAAACTCAGTTTGTTCAAACACACCCTTGTGTTGTACCTACTTCTTTATTGTAGTGATGTTTTACAGTTTATAAAGTGTGTGTGTGTGTGTATTTTTTTTTCAGAATTAAATATCCGAAGTAGGGGTTCAGGCCGCTATCCGCTACCTGGCCTAAGACCAACTAACATTAGTACTGACTTCAGAGTAGATGCCCACTGAATCAGTACTCTGCAAGAAGAACAGAAAAGCTGTGCTATTAGACCTCCTTAAGAGGTTAAATCGTTAAACTAACCATGTGTAAATATTAACTAAGTGTAAATATTAACCAAGTGTAAATATGGAAAAGGAAGGAAGTAGGGAAAGAGAACTGCACGGATCAAGAGATGGGAGGAAATTAGTGAGACTACATAGGGATTTATTGGTTTATTAAATTCGATCTGCAGTAATACTTATCACAAAGGACAGGCTGCGTCTCATTAAGCAGAACTAGTTGGACATAATTAGGTCCGGACAAACTTTACCAGGTCCACCTTTTTCTATGTCTCCTGAAGAAGCCAGAAAATAAACAAGTTAGCCACTTCAAACGCAGATTCTGCAAGTGTTCCTCAGGTTCCACCATTTCAAGCATTTTAGGAAGATACACCCTACTCAGTCTTCGTGAAACTAAATGACTGATGGTTCCGTGAGATGACTTGCGGATTTTGGCCACATTCTGCCATCCTGACAGCTCTGAGAAGCGGGCTGGCTCAGGATTTCGGGTTCTACCTTAAATACGCCCCTCACCCCCCGGCGCGCTGTTTTTGTTCCCAACCGTGCTGTCTCTTCGGAGCTCTTCAATTGTTGTTTGCAGGTTCAATAGGTGGAGCCGTGGCAGCGCGGGCTCCGCCTCGTCTAGTCCTGCAGCTTCCCCCTCCTCTCCCGCTGCTGGCCCGCGATTGCCGACCTCGCCGCAGTGTTAGTGGCTGTTCGGCGCAGCGGTGGGTTAGGTTTGCGTTAGGTTGCGAAACGCACACCCGCAAGGAATCTCCGCGGCGTTTTCCTTTTCCTTTCTTTGGAGTGGCTGAATAAAAGATAAAAGGCGATGAGGGAACAACACAAAGGGTGAGTTTAATGTTTATATTTCCTAAATAAGTAAATAGCCCGTCCAATGGTGAAAGTCATTAGCCAAGCAAGGTAGTTAAAGACACATTAAACTTCTGTCCGCGTCTTTATATGGGGAATTTAATTTACAGCTTGAGAGTCCTCCCTGCCAGCTGTTGTCTTTGATTCCTAGTGCAGGTGTTCGTACTGACTGGCACACGCCTAGATTAACCCTTTCATGTACGGCTGTGCACCCTGGAGATTAAAGGTTTCTCCCCAATGCAGGAACACCAGGATTTTTTTAAAAGGTCGCTTATCCACACCCGTATATATATAAAATAGTTTTCTCGACCCGAAACCGAATTCTCCTTACATTTCTGCCATTCTCTAGATTTTTTCTTAAAAAGCCTTAGATTTTCTAACCTTGCCATTTGTAAACTGCCCTTTCCAATCACGTCGTAGGCGTTGTGCATCTCCATGCGTAAGATAGCCCCCACCCCCACCTCTGGGAAATCATCCTATTCAGCCTCATTTGTGCAAAGCCCCTGGAAAAGAAACCATAGTATGCCTTTCATTCACTATGCTGAAAGGTCAAATTTCTACTTGATTTCTTCTGGGAATTGGAACTGACATTTAATTCAGTGCATTCTTTCTCTGCAATGTGCTTTCCTTGTCTTGATAAATGTGGTCTAGTTAGAACATGCTGGCTGTATAGGAATGAATGAAACAATGCTGGTTGGAAGCAGCTGAGCAGGAAGTTGGAAGGAGGGAATCAAGATGGTATCAAATGTTTGTGAAATGTGCCACTGGAGAAAGCAGTTGGGCTCAAAAAGGAAAACTTTAGTAGCGATATAAGAGATTGTTGTGTGTATATATAAATAAATTATTTATTGGCACTCATTGTCCAGTGGAGGGGAAAGAAGGATCAATACCATTTGTCCATGCATTATTTTTCCATAAATATTCTTGTTTTATTCAAAAAGCTAGAATGGAAGAGCAGAGAAAATAAAGAATTAGAACTGTATATATTGAGTAAAATACATTTCATATTGGCATTACCATATGCATTTTGTGCATATCAAAGCTCAGGCTATTGTGTAGGAGACAATGCTTTAATATACTACAGCCAACTGCTTTAACTGTTCCTTGGGAAAAGAACCCTCATTTTTTAATGTATTTTCTTCTGGAAGAAATAATTTATTGATGCATTGCTTGTGCAAAATTAAGACTTGAGGCTCTCCGGTATAAGCTGTTTGGCCCATTTTCAGAAGAACTGGTTGCAGACATCATTGTTTGATTCTGAATTTGACAAAACCTTGCAGTGAAATTGCTTTGGCAGAACTGGGGAGCATAAGCTTTGAAAAACAAATGGATCAATGGGCAAGTAACAGCTGGAGGAATTGGCTCCCAGCTTCTCTTAGAGTGCATAAAACGTTACACATCAAAAGAAAGACAGATGATTACCATATTACACTCAGAAGCTGACAGTTGCTCCCCTTTGCTTCTACTTGATATTAGTGTAAAAACTTTTAACATGTATTCCTATCTATTATTGGAATTCTGAAAATTCTAGACAAAGCTTGCTCCAAGTATTAAAAATAAATAATTTCAGAGTGTGGGTAGGTTGTCCTTCTCAAGTGCAAGAAGCTGCTGCTTTCTCCACTATTCCATCATTTTCTCCAGGAAATACTGTAGAATATATAGAAAAGCAGATTGTCAGTTTCTGCCTCCAGAATAAATTATGAAGGTCTCCTCAGTGGAGGCTGCCTAATTATGTTGGATGCCACCCTTTACTCTAGTTTCCTGTTCACTCAAGCCTTTAAATTAAATTATATATACAGATATCTCAACTTTATTTTTTTAATTTATTTTGGGATGATGTGAATTTTATGTTGCTACATAGTTTATGTTGTTTTTTTTACTGTGAATGAGTTAAATCACTTTTAAATGGTTTTCTGTTTGTTGTGAAACTGTCCACAGAACTTGGTCCTCTTTATAATAAGCAGTACATGTTTTACTTAATTTACATATCACATTAAAAAACAAAAACAGTTGTAATGGCTCTACAATTTAAATCACTCTAATTGTGCATTATAGAATTATGCCTTAATTTTTAATTATTATTAGATAGGTGTTACTGATTCCCTGTTGCCATCTGACAGCATTTTGCTTTTCTTCAGTTACATGTATTGAATGTTTAGTGCACTTTTATCATATGGATGGAGGAGCAGTACACAATTTACTCTAAGGCTATGGCAAATAAATTGCAATTTATAGGATGTATTTGCTGTGGCTTTTTTTTTCCTCTTTCATTTTCAGCTTGTTAGAGGAAACACTGTGTATGTGGGGATTACATTGAAGAATATTGTTTAAAAATGTAGTTAAAAATTCTGAATATAGAAAAGTTCTGATGTAAATTTTTATCGTGCTACTACCAATGTATTTTAAAGTCAAATTATCGTAAAGAATTCATAGTAAAGAAAACTAAATTGGAAATGTCCAATTATAGGATTCCATTAAAAAAAAGCAATGCTAAGAATATATTTAATATTCTCATAAAAGAAAACGTTTAATTTGTAAAAGACCTATGCATAATTTTTCTACAGAAGTCATTACTGGTCTAGTTTGGCACAGTCCTTTTTTGTTTATTTGTTTTAAATCATTCCTTTATCAGCTGAAATGAGGTCATCTTGCAAAGAGGATACTCCGGGTGCCAATGAAATTTAAATTGATAAATTTCCTGGATATTTGACCATAAATTAAATTATACTGTATAAATGCATTATATTCAGAATTTAGAATTACATTGTACCCCTGGTGTAGATAAACCATTCAATCGTGTTACACTTCTTGTTATAGACATGCATTCTTTTACCAGACACCTGAAAATAACACTAAACTGGTTCATTGAGGATGATGCTCTGTGAAATTATGTTTTCTCTAATTTTATATAAGGAAAACCTGATAAAATTTTGGATGGTCAAGATGGCCAACCAGTAACCTGCGTTGAAAGAGGAATCTTCATCTGCCACTATTTTTCTAAACATATAAAAAAAGTCTATGACTTTATATGCTATATGTCAGCAGTTACCCAGATTGTTTCATCTGCAAGTGAAAAGAGATGTTCTTCCTTTCATGTTAGTGTTTTGGCTAGTCTCAGAAAACTCTTAACAGAATGTACTTTTTCCTAAATCAAATCATTTGTCTATGGAGCTCTACCACTGAACTATGTTAAACTAAGACAAAGAGAAACATTTTCTTGCTCTTGGGTAAAGGTAAGATATGATCTGAATATGCAGTACATCAAGTCTTACATTTTGGAATCCTCAATTTGCTTCAGAAAACTGAAGCAAACTGGTGGCTTTTGTAAAGTAAAGATGGATTGGTTTGTTGAGCAAACACAATTTTCTTCCACTATCCTTTCACTGATGGGTTTTTCCCCCCTAAGAATTTATTGTTTTAAAATCTAGGCTTCAAAATATAGAAATCAGTTTAATTAAAATATTAGAATAATTATATTCTAAGCCTTCCAAAACTATTTGACTAAATATACATTTAATTAAAACAAAATACTTAAATGTGTGTCCTTTTGAACTTACAGCTCAATAAACTTATAAATTATTAGTATTTCACATATATAAACAAGATTTTTTAAAGTCATTTAAGACCTGTATGCATACCAGGTATAGCGTCTTTCAGAAGTCCAGCTGTCTGTGGTTAATTAGCAAAAAAAAAAACTCAGGATTTTTCTTTAGAAAAAGATTTTTCTTCTCCCATTTTCTTTAAATCTCTTCTGTTCAAATTCACAGTTTATCTGGAGAAATGTATTGGCTTCTCCAATCTTGTGCATCAGTTGATTTATTTGAAATTGTTTATATCATTTTACAGTATAATGTTATATTTAATGTTGAGAGCTTGCTCAGGGAATGTAAGAATGATCCATTATGCTTTTAATATTGAACATTATTTTTCATTAGTTTCATCATAGCTCACTTTTGTGCATAATGAACAGTGGCTTTACAGATCTGATAGGCTTCTTAGATCCAAAAGTGTGTGCTTTATACAGATGTGGTTAAGACGGCTTAGGAGTTGCTGAGTTGGTGTTTTATTTCACCCCATGCTATATACACACAATCCTCATTCAAGCTAATAATTGCCTTTGAAAATGGTAAAGAAGCTTATGAAGAGAAGTCTCAGTAGAGTCTAATCTTATGTTTTAACCTGCACTATTCTTTGTATTGTTTATAACTGTCTAAGCTAAAAATGTTCAGAAAGCAGGAACCTTTTTTCAGTCTGTGGAATAAAACTGCAGCTCTGAATATAGGGTAAAATCTGTTCTATCCAGTTACAATTAAGCTTCATGTTTGTAGAATCTTTAGAAAACCTTCCTTAAAACTTCATATAGGACTAAGTTTATTGCTTTTCTGCTTTTTAATTAGATATTTTAGTAACAACTCTAAAAATTATTACTTGAGCACTGTTAAGGAATGGTTTATCAGCATCTCATTATACATGTTTGATGCAGAAATGTATGCTTTCGGTTTGGGTCCAACTCAGATCTTGCTGTTTGCTGAAAGAATACTAGTTATGATAAGGCCCTGATAGTCACCTGGAATAATCTAATTTCAGCCAGCCATTCTTGCACCTTTCTTTCTTGTTTTTTCGAATACGTGGGAGACCTCCCATATTCTATCAATGTCAGTATTCAGCCATTCTGTTTTGTATGGCACTGATCTTCCCATTTTACCTATCTACTGTACATTTAACAGGGAGGTAGAAGGGATATTGTGCAACTCATTCAATAGAATGCAGATACAATTACTGTTGTTGTTGTTGTTATTATTATTATTATTATTAGAAATTCCAATAGCTCAGTAACTGTTTTGCAGATAGATTTAGTTTTAGAATCTTAAGTAGGCTAGTTTTTCCATTTCTAAGAAATAAGGTTGTGAAAATGGTTGCTATAGCAAATCTCACATACAGTCATAATCAGACATTGTCAGCCTTTCAAGTAAACCAGCCTAGGAAACCAAAGTCATGCATGCTAATACTATTTTTATTATGAAGTTATAGTAACAGAATTTTGCAAGTGTGAATGTGCTCCCCTTTATCTTTGTGAGAAATGGGGGGATCTTTTCTGAAATGCTTTCTCAGGTTACACTTCTGGCCCAACTCAGAGTTTATCTTTTATCTGACCATTGTCTTGGTTGCTGTTCTTCTGTTCCTCAAGGTTATTTCTTCTGTCCATTACATACAGTCTCTAAAGGAAGCAAAACTGTTCTTCTGGGAGCAAATGAAAGTAAAGTTATGGTATTCCCCCTTGACATTTTTACTGGTAGTTTGGAAAAGCCTTTAATACTTCATCCCTTGCACTTCTACCAATCGAGGTTCTTATAGCTTTCCTTCCTTTAAAGAGGTTTTCAACTACCTTACAAAGATAGCATATTTAGCTTCTAATTTGAGGTTGCATTATATAGTGATTAATTCACACCACACATTTATCCAGAGAAATCGACTTGGTTTGCCATTTACTCAGATTCCAGTATTTGTGACCTTCATGTGAATGTTGGATGTATATAAATGGATTCCAGATACATGGCATCCATAAAGTTCTCGTAGGTAGGTCACAGTCTTGCCTCATGTATATTTGTCTAATTAATTTACCAGGCACATAATAAGCCCTTTTGTGATGATGATAAGATATCCAGTAGGGTTGAGACAAGGGATTGATTGATTCCCTTTGTCTTCAGTCAGTCATTAAGAAACATAGTGTGGTATACCTCAGCATAATATAAGAACAATGGGATAAATTTTGACATTTGTTCCACAAATGTGCTACAGAAGGCACGCACCAATCTTTGATATTTGGGCCTTACTGAATGTATGTGTAGGTAGTCCTCTGTTAAGGACAGTAATTGAGATTGGAATTTCTGTCACTAAGTGATGCAGTTGTAAAGTGTGATGTCAATTTAGCAAATTGCTTAGTGACGGCAACCCTGGCAGTTCCGGTTGCCATAGTTAACTGAATCCCACCAGTTCTTAGGTGAGGATCCACCCCAAACCAAGCCATTCCCAGCTTGGTCCCTCCTAGCCCCGACCCTTGGTAAGGTAAGGGACTGCTTCTTCTGCCTCCTCTTGAGTTCCCTCCACCTGCCCAACTCCATTTCTGCCCTTTTGGCTGCCCCCTACCTGCTGCTGCCAGATGCCCCCACCATGCCCACCACACTACGTGCCACTACTATGCCAGCCAGGGCCTTCTTTCATGCCATCTTCTTTTGTTCCAGTGCAGCCAGGGCTTCTCTCACACCCCACCCAGGGCCTCCATTCACATGCCAGCCAGAGCTTCCTTTTGTGCCCTATCCAGGGCCTCTGTTTGTAACCCACCCAGGGTCATAAATGTGGGTGGGCCCGAATCTTGTTCACATGACTGCAGGGGTCGGAACTTCGAGGACCGGTCGGAACTCCTTTTGTTCAGCACTATCATAACTTTGAAAAGACTGTACAGGTAGTCTTCACTTAGCAATCACTCATTCAGCGACTGTTCAAAGTTCCATCAGTGCTGAACGAGTGGTATTTACGACTGGTCCTAGAAGTACCAGCCTTCGCAGTGACCCCCCAGTCACGTGATTGCGATTCAGGCGCTTGGGAACCAGCTTGCACTATTGACAGTTGCAGCATACCACAGTCACATGATCACCATTTGCAACCTTCCATGCCAGCTTCCCACAAGCAAAGTCAACGGGGAAGCTGGCAGGGAAGATTGCAAATCGCTCTGGTAAATCTCCCTGCACACTGCACTGTGCCTTCCTTCCCTTGTCCTCCCTGTGTTCACACCAACCCGTACCCTTTTTCCCTCAGCCTCCCTGTATTCGCACTGTGGCCTCCGTCCCTCAGCCTTCCTGTGCTCATGCCACGCTCTTCTTCCCTTGGCCTCCCTGCACGCACGCCAAACTGCACCCTCCTCTTGGCCTCTCTGTGCTCACACCACACTGTGCCCTCCTTCCCCTGCCCTCCCTATGTTCACACCACACATCCCTTTTCCCAATTCATGTGCAGCCTGCACCAGGCCTCCCAGGGCCTCCCCCACCCCCACCCCCCTGCAGCACCTCTTTGCTCCTTACCTGAGAATTCTGCCGCTTCCCACTTAATGACCCTCACATCTTGGGATTATGATGGCAACCGGAACTGCCTGGATTGCCTTCGTAACCCGAGGACTACCTGTATATGTACTTGCTCATTATAAAAGGATGGAATGAATAAATATTTGAAGACTACCTGTACACACCATTCAAAGTTATGATAGCACTGAACAAAGCGAGTTATGACTGGTCCTCACAGTTGGTGAGCAACAGTTTCATTGAAACCTTCTGTTCAGCAGATAGTACTGTTGATATTCCAGGACAATATTGTCCCTCTTAACTGATCCCTAGATTTATCATTTAGAGAATCTGCCTTACTTAATAAGGCTGCCTGTCATGATACTTTGGTACCAGGGAAAAACATGCTGATGTGACATTTTTGCTAAGTTAGCTGGATCTGAAACGAATACATTGCTATACATTACTCACTATAGTGAAGAAATCCAAATGACAACACCGTACAGTTACGAAAAAATTATGCTGCAGGGTACTTAGGACTTACACAAACTTAAACATATAAAACCTTTCCATTGTTTTGTTTTTCTGCCTTGTAGTCATGAGACTCAGACTACCTGCTGGGATCATCCTAAAATGACAGAGCTCTACCAGTCTTTAGGTAAGAAAATTCTTCCTATTAAACATTTGAAATGTTAGAAATATTTTTTATTGATAATGAAGGCTTTATTTAGAATAAAATGAATAATTAAATGAGATGGATTTTAAAGGAGGAGTGGATGGATGGATAACATAATATTTTATTTATTACTGATTATTATTATTATTACTCCTGCTTTTTTACTTACAGGGCAATCAAAACAGTAAATAGACCATATCTTTAGTTTTTCAGTATTTATCTTTTACCTTAAAGTATCTTATTTCCCTTTTCTCAGATTTGTATTAACCAGTAGAAATATTTTTCCTCTCTTCCCTTTTTCAACTATAAACAAAACGATTTGGTCAGTTAGTTGTTGACTGATGGAAGTCAATTCCTAGTTTTATAGAATACAGTAATTGGAATTAGCATCCCTGTTTACTGTGTTGTCTTGAGCATTCAGATTGCTTGCAAAGGCAATTATGTATGATTTCTCTATATGATGGTGGGAATCTGTGACCCATTCACTGGATTTGACCAATTTTCTCTCTTCTCTAATGTTTACTTGAGTGAGAGACAAACACTGTAGTGATGGGAAAAATATTAGTCCCCGATCTCTTTCACTGCTTAACTGATTGAGGAGAAAAAGGTGAATAGTAGGAAAAAATAATTGGCTACATGGCCCTCTTTTCTTGGGAGCTAGATTTTCTCAAGACAAGAATGTAGGATAACAATAACCAACTGCCACCTGGCACCAGGTGTGAGAGGTGCAAGCAGCAGAGTTACTGCTAGACTGTAGGAGAGGCAGGAGAAAGAAGTAAAGGATTTAAATTAAGGGAGCGTGACTTAATTCTGTTACTTAGGAATCAACTGCTTCTGTCTTATGGCATAATAGGGATTTGAGTCTCTGGGAAGATCCAGCCAAGTTCATGCCAGCTAAGGAAGGGGGCCAGACATCTATTCTCCACTGTTCTGCTATTTTCCAGCATAAATCATGGACATGTGATCTTTAAAATCACTTTTCTTGCTTAATGTCAGTATAAAAGGGTCTTAAGTTTTTCCAATGCAAATGAAATTCTGTCTGCCCATGCTAGCTCTCCTCTTAGTAAGCATAGCTCTGTTGGTATTTAGAAGAGCTGCCTTTTTAGCAACATAGAACTCTCTACTATGTTTTGAAATGCATTGCTTTTATTCTGTTTTTCAGTTGCTAGAGATAGGATTTCCTTTATTAAGGAGATCAGCCAATATAAAGAGTTGTTCATTTATATGAAGAGTAGGGAACTTGTGGCTCCCCAGATTGCTCAGCTACAACTCACGGCATTCCTAACCATGTTCATGCTCCTTTGTGTCATTCAGCCATACAGCTTAGTATGGAAAGCACTGTGATTCTGTAGAAGGATCAGTGTGTCTACAGTGGTGGTAAAAGGTACCCCCCCATACACATCTTTACTGCATTCACTACCAAACCTATGAGATCCCCCCTCCCCTATACATATGAACTGCTTAAAGTGCCCTTGTAAGAAAATAATCACAGCAATCTGAATTGACCCTGACTGGCCCTGAGGACTCTTTCTGTCAGGAACCAGTGGCCCAATAAACCAAATTGTTTCTATTCACTGACTACATCTCAAAGATTGTATGGCTAGCATGGTGACTTAGTAGGAAGGGATAAATAATAATAATATTGGTTAATCTAAAATATTCCAACACCACACTGTAATTTCCACTGTGTCTGCCTTTTCCTTTGTTTTGCCTTTGCCTTTCTTTGCCTTGCCATGTACTGAGCCAAAGGTATATAAGCTCCACTTCCGCTTTTGCTGATGGCTGCTCAGCCATACTATGATATACAGTATATACTGTATTATTGCTTATATGCATGGAAATAAAATTATTTTGTATCTTCAAAGTGGTTTGGTTGCTTTAGGTAAGCCAGGTTTTGGCCACAACACTAATTTATTGGTAACAAAGGGTCCAAACTAATTTATTAATAACAAAGGGTTCAGATCTACCAAAATTAATGGTGTGTTTTAAAAACATTTTATATTTCAAAAAGTAATTAAGTAAGTTCTCCTTTGAGTCACACTTGAGTTCTAGTGACTTCATGGACATGTCCAAGTACTCTTCTGCAACAATCTGGAAGAAGTGTTGTGTAGTGCCACTTTCTGAGATCTTTTCCAACATTCCGGTCTAGCCTGCAGCCCTGGTATTTCTCCCATGTAAATACTAAACCTGATCCTGTTAAGCTGTTTAGAATAGTAGAAGATACTCATTTAGCATTCCTGAAGGAGGCATTATAATTTTTAATTACTTTTGAATTAGAGTAGTCTTTTCCTGCCTAGTCATCCTCTGGATTAAGAACTTAAAATTTTCAGAATTGTCTAGTCAGAATGGTGATTACTGAGATTTCTGGGAGTTGAAGTCCATGCATCAGCAAGGCATCATGTTGGGGAAAGGCAAATTTAGATTAACAGTCTCCATTCAAAAACCTAATAGTGTTTACAGTGAAGGTCAGTGGGGTGCAGCAGGAGTGTGCAGTGGCGGCAGAGTGCAGGGTGGCCAAAAGGGCAGAGGTGGGAAATAGGTGTCTGTTGTCTCACAAAGCAACAGCTACCTCACCTGGGTGCACCTTGTCAGCAGCAGGAGGAAGATGGCGAAGGTCAGCTGGGGTTGGTGAGGGGCAGCAGAGGTAGGCAATGGTGGCGGACTGCAGGGCAACCAAAAGGGCACAGATGGGGGAGAGAGAGGTGAGTGGGGGGAATTGAAGTGTATGCAGGCGGGCTGCCAAGCACCCAAATTTTGATTGTATGACCGTGGGGTCGCTGCACAGCTGTAACTTCAAGAACCAGTCGTAACTACCATTCATTCAGTGCCATTGTAACTTCGTATGGTCACTTAACAAATGGTTGTTAAGTGAGTACTACCTGTAATCCAGCAGTACATTTCTAGTTCTCCCATTCAAAAAAGTAAAGGTCAGTGGGGGACCTTTTGAAAATGTGAGGACTCCGTAAAGCCTGAGACTTGTTCCAGGGAAAGTGGGGATAATAGAGGATAAGAATTGCTGAAAGTAGACTAGAAATACCTTGTGTAAAAACACTCATCCTTCTCAAACAAGATTCTTCTGCTCTACTGTTGGCAGTAATTGCAATGCCACATCCTAAACCATTTTTTTAGAGTCTTCTACATTCCAGCTTATTGCAGGTGTCACAGTGAGAAGAAACTGACAGCCTTCTTACAAGAGTGGAATTTTGTTGTTTCTATAAACTAGTTCATTCAGCCTTGGCTTTCAAGATATTAGGCAGGTTTTCCATTGGGCGGATCAGGGTACTGCAAGATAATTTTTTTTACCATCTATTGGTTCTCACCGTGGATCCACTGTGGGTAAATAACAACATAGGGAGTGATGATTAATATTTTGGGACCACAAAGCAGCCATATCTGGTTCTTTTTGCAAATGTTCTGTTTTGTTTTGTTTTAATGAAGCCATTGGAAGGTACCTTGCTCACAATCCATTGAAATAAAAAGTAAAATGAACTAATTGAACTATGTGAGTCTAATTAATTTACTTTTCTTCAAAATCTTTACTGTGCTTTCAGTTTTGAAATTTTGCTTGGTTAGAACATGCAATAAAAGTTTTATAATGTATATTTGTTCGTTAACCGCTGGGGGTCCTAGCAGGCTATAAGTCTAACAAATAAATAAAGAAAATACTTAAAGAATGTTTATCAAGATTTTACCTTTGTACAAAAAGATAAAATTAAAACACATTGATACTGAATGTTTAGTATCCACATAATAATCTTCTCCAGCACACACATAACAGAATGACATTTTTTAGATGGCAGCCTTTCATGTATCTCCACTATGTTGCTTGTCTGATTGAGTGCAGAAGGCCACATCTATATATGAACAGAAAAAAACTTATTCTGAGTGATCACTGGGATTAGGAAATTTATGTTTTCCCTTATTTCCAATGACTGATCAATATCACTGATTTCTGCTGACATTAGTAGCAGGTGGGGATAATAACAATATAAATTAGAGACATGGAGAGTTGGGAAAGACCAGAATTACTAGAATGAGCCAATGTTATGTACCAGTTAAGATGTTGGATTAGAACTGGAGGAACCCAAGTTCAAGCTCACTTTTAGCCATGAAGGCTCAATGAGTAACTTTAAGTCACACTCTCTCACAAAGATTTTGAGTGTATTGCATTCCTATTTATGTATTTATTTAGTACAAACATTATATTGACAAATCTCAAGATTTGGGCAGTGTAGCACCCCTCAGTTAATACCATTAAGACATTCCCTTACATTTCATGATTCAGGTAAAACACTCCAAAAGCAACAGGAAGCCATTCAGTAACAATTAGTAAAGAAGCATTTAGTAAATGGTGTGCAGTTGCTACACTGCCAGTATTTTTAGTAAATCATTTTTATCTATGTAATAAATTGTTTCAGGGTTAGCACTGTGGCACAGTCCTAGCTGAATTGAATTGGGCTTCTATGCCAAGATCATATCCTACAAAGCAATCACAAAATATATACAAAAAACATTCAGCAGTTCTTCAGATTTATGAAGATGGTCTATGTATAAAAGGACAAGTCAAATATCAACTTTTATTTATTGCACTACTTTATTGGATTATCCTATTATAAATACAAGCTGTAGATTATTTTGATGATTGAAAAGTTAGCTGTAGTTACTGATGTAGTTACCTGGTTAATGGTAACAAAACTTACCAAAGCTTACCAAGAAACATTATGTTTCTTGTTGCATTTTTCACCTTTATTTTAAATTGGAAGTCACCAGTAACAGCATTTCTGCTATTTGGATTTGATTTTTGATACCGTTATGTTACTTGCCCAAATTCTTGGTTATTTGTATTAGTATAATCCCTGAAGCCAAAAGTAATACAAGAAGCAATGTGTTCCATTGTAACTTGCAGGTAAAATCAAAGTGCAAATCGTGACTCAGCAGCAGGGAATGTAATTGCTTGCAGGATTGTGAATAGCCATTGGCATTTTAAGCGGACAGGCAGTTTGCGAAACACCTCTCTTTCCCAGACTTCTAATTTGGATAAATTTGCTTGAAAAGTATTAGTTCTGACTTAAGCAAAGCTCTTTCAATGATAATGTAAACTTACAGGATAACAATTTGAAAGAATAATAATTTTTTGAAAGGAATAAAAGACATGTTTATCAGCCCTAGATGAAATGTAGTATTTCTGGTACAGTGAAACCTCAATTTAGTTGACTCCCATCTCTAATTATATTAGAGAAAATTTCCATCCAGACATACCCTCCAAAATAGCGGACAAGTCCATTGCATCCAAATTGTCTAGATTAGGTACTTGTTTTTTTTAATGTTAATTTTACCTTATTTGTAGCCACTTACCTCATTTGCAAAATGAAATAATGATGCAAATATAATTCCAATAAATTTATATCAATCGTTAAGAATGTCATTATGCAAATGCTGTAGATTGAAAGGATTGAATTTTCCTCATTTGAATGAAGTCATAATTACACAAATGACATAAATCAACATGAAAGATACAATTTTGTATTTAACAGACATTCATGAGAAATGGACACCCCTTTCCCCTAATAATCCATTAAATTGAGGTTTCCCTGTATCATCTATAGCTGTAACAGGAAAATGAATAGGAACAAGTATTGAGTTGTAGAACTGGACATATCAACCTTTTCTAGTTGTATTGCTTAATCTCAGTAGTGTTGAAAAAATGACATGTCTGACACATATTCTTAGTAGCATGCCAATTATTACAGAGATCGAGCAAAGGTCTCCTCTCCTTTTTGTCCTGTGACAAGAAGAAGGAAAAAGTTGGAGTTTAACATGTGGCTTATGGTTGAGTAACAGCTGTTCCCATTGTTGTTCTTAAAATGTGTTTGTTTCAATGTAGAATTTGTAGATATCTCTCTATAATGTGGTCGCTTGTTATATATGCAGTCAACTAGTGATTCAAGAAAGTAGTGGTTGTGAAGAAATCTGACCCTAGGCAAAGTAGAAGGCAATATAGTTGTATACAAAAATATTATGCTCCTGTAATGGTCTGTGAGAATGTCCCCGAGAGACAGGAAGAGGAGCTGCAGACTAGGCAACGGTCATATAAGAGGCAACTTAGTCCACAGAAGGAATGGGGGTGTGCCAAATGCCCTCCCTAGTTTCTTGGACTATAAAGGTAAGGGGGGAAGAGCTGTACTTTTAAACTTCCAAGATGCTGTTACTGTAATCTTACAGTAAAGGTAGTCTTAGTACTCCTGGTTGGTGCTTCCTATCTGAACTACCTCAAAGCTGACAGCACCTGGTCAAATTACATGTTTCAATGAATCCATATGTGAACAGAAGCTGACACAAGCTGTGTATGGTACAGAGTTAAATACAACATATTTCTACATATCTAAAAGCTTATATATTATTTTTGTGAAATTTTTCATGGATTCTGAATAAGAAAATTGAATATGACAGGTAAGAAGTGTGAATATCCTTCAAGTCAGTACTTTGTAACACTTTTAGCAGAATGAACAACTTCCAAATGTTTCCAGTAGCTAACAAGAGTCTCTTCTTCCTTTTAGAATATTTTTCCACTCTTGTAGAATCTGTTAGTTTAGAAATATTCTTAGGTCTTCTTGCAAGTGCTGCATGTTTGAAATTGCCCCACAGATTTTCAATAATACTCATTTCTGGAATTGTAAAGGACATTTCAAAATATTTCTGTTACTTTCCTGTAAGTACTTTGTGGTTGATTGTTGGGGTTGTTGTCATGCTAAAAGGACAATAAAGAACCCAAAAAGAACAGAAGCAGGAATTCACTGGAGTAAAGTTTCCTGTTAAAAAAGCAGGCTAAATGCTTTCAGCAGTTTAATATTTAGCAATTGTAAATTAACCAAGTTATTGTTCTTTAACAAAACGTCACACACTGTTTTATAAATGACAAATATAGTATTAGAAGTTGAAGTTTTTGAGTATATAGAACTCCAGTCTGATCACTGAAGCCCTGAAATCTTGAGTCAGGCCATGGGAAAAATTTCCCACTTAGAATCTTTGATTTTAAGCATGTATATTAAAATCAAAATTAAAATGGCCTGATTGTAAGCAAAGTTACTCCTCCTGTAGAATTACTACCTGAGTGATTGTAGATGAAGGACAAATCCAGGTATGGGCCTCATTTATGCCGCTGATACACAGCCAGAGAAATGCTTTAAACATTGTACCTTTGTTGCTACAGCAGATAAGAAAAACAGTTGCCTTGTCTTAGAACATAAATGAATACTTGGTGCTCAAGATAAACCTGATACATGAGAGAGCTTACTTTGACCTGCTGAGGCATTAAAAAGTGGCTGCATGAGCAACCAAATAACTTTAAAATTCGATTTTGTTCAAGCAAAAATGAAATATCAGGGATAAATTTATATTTCAGATGTCTAGGCTGCCCAACTGTGAACATTCTGGGTGGTATAATACATAAAAACAATAAATTGCTTTTGGGGTATTGGGACTACAGATGGAAACTGCTTAAGAAGGAACTGTGCTGATGATTAAAGTATAAACTGACCAAGGATCAGGACCAAGGTTAAGGAAGTTTAGTGGGACTGCAGAGATTACTGAAAAACTATAGCTACCTGAACAAGGCTATGAGGGGAAGTGGGCAAAAAACCAGCCTAAGCGGTATTTGCCATGTGCATCGGTAACAATATGCATCGGTAGAACTGAATAGCTTTAGACATACAATTGAATTATACAGATTATTCGGTTTATGTAGTGAACTTTATATAAAATGGATGGTCTTTAGAGGCAACAGAATGCCTAGTCTACACAGATTTACAGTATAGCAGAAGTAATTCTCTGTTCTGACAAAACTCTTTTTCCAGCTAAATTACAACAAATAACTTAGTGATGCCGCTTAGATATCACTAAATGAAAAAAAATATGCAAGAACATCTGTTTGGTGGCTACAGTTGAGTACAAAGCTTACACAAATGCTAGACAGCCTCTGGAAAAGAATTGGAAATTGGAAAAGAATTGGATATCTGTAAAATTGATACTTGTAAACCTGTAAGTTGTATGTATTTAGGTGTCATATGGCTCTTCATCATGGCTGTGTTAATATTCTCATATTCATGGCAGTAGAAGCGCATGCCAGCCTGTTTTCTGCTGTCATCATTGCTGAGCCCTGTTCTGCCTCAGTTACAAGGCCATGAAGTAATACAGATTTGAAACTTGGAAAAAACTCTGATGTTAAAGAACCAGTTGGTAGTTTCCCTCTCGCAGATGGACTTTTAAAATAGGGTTCTGACTTCATTTTTTTTCTTCTGTGGGTATCTGAAAGCTAGGTAAGATCCCCAAGCCTTAGAAATTCAGCCAGAATAAGATCAGAAATAGGATCCTTGAAGCTAGATGCAATATAGATTTTATTTTATTTTATTTTAAGGACAGTGATGTGACCCTCCCACCCTTCCTTCCTTCCTTCCTTCCTTCAGAAAAAAAGGCATATACATTCTCTTTGATTAGACTGCTGAAGGAAGAACGGTCACTGTTGGTCTCCCTTGAGTAAAGTAGGGCACAGAAGGATATCTCTGGAGTGACAGCATTACTGACTCATCCTTTCCCAGGAGTTGTGTGGAGGATTTAGAACCCCTCCTTGCAGAAGCCAACAAAACCCAAACCATCATACCTGATGTGGGCATGTGCACCCTGTTAAATGGACATGTAGTAAATAGGAAAATTTGTGAACCATACAAACCATTTATACTTCTAAAATAATTCATAATGGGAAATTAATCATTGTAGGAGATAGTGTTAGGTGAAGTTTAAAGTGAATTGTATGTGCTTATGTCCATGATGGTAGTGTTTAAACTTTGGAATTTGAAGCATGGAATCAGTAAGGCTTACATTTTCAGGCCTTAGAGAATTCCTCAGATGCAAAAAGGAAATGGGAAATATAGTATAAGTTCTTTTGATGACCAGGTAGTGTAAAAGCTTGATTAGTTGGTATATATAAGCTGTCATTTTTGGGTTACTAACAGTGTGTGGTAAATTTTGCTTTTGTAGTTCTGGAAATGAGCTCACAGTAAGGAGGTGTAAGAGTAACAAGTGAGGGCTACAAGCCCATTACCATAAGGAAATATTAACTAAATTTATGTGAATTCTTTGCCACTAAATTCCCAAACATTCTGAGAAGTTTATACCTACCAGTAGTTATCTGTTAATTCCCCCCCCTTTTTTCTTTATCCATTCAGTCATTTCCAATTCTCAGAGACTGCCTAGACAAATCCCTGCAGTTTACTTGGCAAGGTTTTTCGGAAGTGGTTTGTCATTGCTTCCTTCCTAGGGCTAAGAGAGTGTGACTGGCCCAAGGTCACCCAGCTGGCTTCATGCCTAATGTGGGACTCAAACTCATGGTCTCCCGGTTTCTAGCCTGGTGCCTTAACCACTTCAGCAAAGTGGCTCTATTTTTATGGAGATACTGCCTTTAAAATAAATGGAACTTAGTAGACAAATTCTATAAATGTCTGCTTAGAAGTAATCCCTACTGAATGTGATAGAACTTCCAGTAAGCATAAATAGAATTACAACTATAATAGTACTTTGCTGAACTGTGCTCTCTCTGTTCAGAACATAGTGGCACTGTTTTTTAGAACTGCTGATTTTCTTTATTTATATAAAGTGAGAGTCATTCGGTTTATATTCAAAGATATTTTAGGAGTTATTTTATGTTAACTGAATGAACTTGCCTAGTCATAAAATAATCAATATCCTTTTTTTCTTTTACTCATGTCACAGCTGATTTGAACAATGTTCGATTCTCAGCATATAGAACTGCCATGAAGCTCCGAAGACTGCAGAAAGCTCTCTGTTGTGAGTATTCTGAATACTTTCAAGAGTATTTCTTAATTGCATTTTAAGAAGTGACTGAAAAATATCTTCCATAGAATGTTATTTTGCTGTAATTTGGGGGCATAAATTGAAGCATTTGTTTTCCCAGATTCAGCCTGAAAATATAAGATTACAAATTTCCCTTCCTCATTGTGGGTTTTTTTTCCCCCCAAATTCCATGATAGATTTTTCACATACATAACTACTCCATTTCTTTCCCATGTGCCAAAGTCTGCAGATTTTGGATCAAGATATTTGCATTCCAACAGGCTTACATCATCTTTCTTAAATATCTTTCTCCTGAAGATACATAATATGGCCATTTTCCTTTTTAAGCTTCAAACATGCATTTGTTTTTAAATGGCTCTTCAGGTATTAAGAGGGTAAGTAGCAGCCAGGTGCTACTAATCTAATGCCCTTGATTAATTGATCATCAGCAAGTGTGACCACCTCTATAAAAGCTGAAGTTTGCTGATCTGGAGCATTCAGGTGTGTATTAACACAGTGCCAAAGAGTAAAGACATCAGCAGTGATCTTAGAGAAGCACTTGTTGCTGCCCATCAATCTGGGAAGGGTTATAAGGCCATTTCCAAACAATTTAAAGTCCGTCATTCTACAGTGAGGAATATTATTCACAAGTGGGAAACATTCAAGACAGTTGCCCATCTTCCCAGGAGTGGATGTCCCAGCAAATTCACCCCAAGGTCAGACAGTGCAATGCTCAGAGAAATTGCAAAAAGTCCAAGAGTTACATCTCAGATTCTACAGGCCTCAGTTAGCATGTTAAATGTTCATGACCGTTCAATTAGAAGAAGACCGTACAAGTATAGTTTTTTTGGAAGGGTTGCCAGGAGAAAGCCTCTTCTCTCTAAAAATAACATGGCAGCATGGCTTAGGTTTCTAAAGTTGAATCTGAACAAAACACAAAACTTCTGGAACAATGTCCTTTGGACAGATGAGACCAAAGTGGAGATGTTTGGCCATAATGCACAGTACCACGTTTGGTGAAAATCAAACACAGCATATCAGCACGAACCTCTCATACCAACTATCAAGCATGATGGTGGAGGAGTGATGATTTGGGTTTGTTTTGCAGCCACAGGAGCTGGGCACCTTGCAGTCATTGAGTTGACTATGAACTCCTCTGTATACCAAAGTATTCTAGAGTAAGATTTGAGGCCATCTGTCTGACAACTAAAGCTTAGCCAAAATTGGGTCATGAAACAGGACAGTATCCCAAGCACACCAGCAAATCTACAACAGAATGGCTGAAAAAGAAAAGAATCGAGGTGTTGCTATGGTTGAGGTCAAAGTCCAGACCTCAACCAGATTGAAATCCTGTAGCGGGACCTTAGGAGAGCTGTGCATAAACAAATGCTCACAAACCTCAATGAACTGAAGCAATGTTGTAAAGTAGAGTGGGCCAAAATTCCTCCACAACTATGTGAGAGACTGATAAGAGTCTCTCTCTCTCTACAGAAAACAATTACTTCAAGTTATTGCTGCTAAAGGTGGTTCTACAAGCTATTGAATCATAGGGTGTACTTAACTTTTTCACACATGGCTTGTCCATTTTGGCTTTATTTTTGTACAATAAATACATGGTGTAATATGTTGTTCATCTGAGGTTGTATTTACCTAATTTTAAGATCTGCTAAGGACCAGATGATTTTTATTATGTCCTGATACATAAAACCATAGAACGCAAAGAGGGTGTACTTACTTTTTCCCACCACACTGTCTGTGTGTGTGTATTCATATGCTAATTCTCCTTGGAGTAAAATGCATTTGATAGTGAGGCTAGTGGTGAAATTGCCAGTTACTCTTCCTTTTAAAAGATTCCAGATTTTAAACATATTTTGTCTTATTAAGTTCTTTTCTTTTTTGTTTCTTGTACCGTAGCTACTTTTGAAGTTCATTAGCTAGACCTGCTCCTTCAGTTATTGATGTTCTACTGTTTGGAAGTCTTATCCATTCTGTTCTTCACAATAGGCAGCTTGCTCTATAGTACAGTCTTAGACTAAAGAATGCTAATATACCTATTTCCTTTGAATTTGTTGCTTGCTCTTTGTCAGACTCTTCCATGTTTTAAATATGTTGTTTACTTAAGGAACTATATAATTTTTTTATTCCATTATTGTAAAAACTTTACATAAATAGCCAATTGGCATTCAGCTTTTTGAATGCATAGAGGTTTGACAAACTGTCCAATGCATACAATCCCACTGCCCCTTCCATGTCTTCATTTTTATGATCAATGACTATTTTCAGTCTTCTGTATCCCGTTGCCAGTGACATATAGAAGTTACTCAAGAGCTGTCACGTCAGCTACAAGAAATCATAAGCCTCTTAAATTGTTTGTTAGTTCCATGTATATAAAAGGGTTATTTTGATAGCATTCATTGTCAGTAGGGCCCCAGTATTAGTTTAAACTGGTCTATATGTGCAAAGAGATCAATGAAATTAACCTTTTCCCACTTTGCTTATGTCTGCAGCTGCAGAGAGCTTGGTGCAAGTTGAGGGAATAAGTTGAGTTTATCCCACATATCACTGTCCATAAGGCATTAGTAAAGGATAATATAAAGACATATTAAGTTGAATTCTCTGGGTTTACTACACACTGCCTCTGTAAATAGTACACCAGTCTGTTTTCTGTATATTTAAAAAGTGTCTGTTAAGCTAAATAAGAAAATAAATGCTTTATTAATCAAATTACTAAGAAAAAGGAACAGAGTGTGGTAAATACAAAATACAAATTTAAAAATACAGTGGCCTTACAATTTATTCAACAATTTAATAAAATATATTTTCATGCTGCTGCTGCTGCTTATTAGTGGTGTCCCATACAATATTCAAGTACAACTAGAAGAAAAAGCTTAAAGGAACTTTTGCTTTTTGAGCGGAAAACGTTTATGAAAGACAGTGATCTCTAGCTAAATGCACTTATACAGTTATTCTGCTACTCAATCCTTGAAAGGTTCACTTAACTATCATTGATTCAGCCTCTCAGAGGAGCTTGGAACACTTAGCCTTAAACTCCTTATTTAGGTAATTTACTGTATTTCCAATTGACTAATAAATTCTGTATTAGAGGTGGTGTCTTTTCATGAAGTGTGGCTGATAAATAGATCTTTGCTGAACAAAAAAACAGCTTTTAAACTAGTAACAGTAATTATGCTACAAAATATGAGCTCATTTGCCTAGGAAACGATACATTAATAGGTAGAAAACACTGAAGATGAATTTAAAATCTATCTTCAATTTAATCTATTTGTATTTCGTCTGTTGCTGAGTTCAGCAGACATGATTAAATGATTAAACTGTGTGCTTATTTTGTCAGAGCTGTTTCTTATTAGGCTTTTCTTTTCTTTTCTTTTCTTTTTTATTTATTTATTTATTTTTGTCATTACAGTGGATCTTTTGAATCTGTCTGCTGCATGTGATGCCTTGGACCAGCACAACCTCAAACAGAATGACCAACCAATTGATATACTTCAGATCATCAACTGCTTAACTACCATTTATGATAAATTGGAACAAGAGCACAATAACCTAGTCAACGTCCCTCTCTGTGTAGATATGTGCCTCAACTGGCTTTTGAATGTTTATGACACGTAGGTCTCAGTAGATTTTTGTGGCAGTTGATTGAAATCGAACTATTGTTGTTCCTATTTAAAAAAAAATTAAGCAAACTTGGAGTTGCTTTTATGGGAGAAAATCTGGGATTATGTTGAATTCACAAAGAGATGCTGAAAGTTACCTACCTCTAGCTTAAAAATGACTAAGGAAATGAATTACACCATTTAGTTTTGAAGTTCTGTATGACCTTAGAATTAGAACATGATAAACTGGGAAATACTATTTTTAAATAAAGTGTTGCTTGTTAATTTTTTTTTCAATTTTAATTGTCCTATTTATATACTAATATAGTTATACTAATGTTATGTTGATATGATAACATTTCATAGTAAGCTACTTCTCATAAACTGATATACATACCAGTCTAATTCTATACAGTCTGAAGAGCTACTATTCAGATTTGGAAATGGATTAGATTTATGACTTACATAGGAGGACACTTAAAATTCTGAAACTTACAAAAAAGTTCAGCATACAAATAATTCTAAAACTGTGCTGATATAATTACCTTACATTATTGTACAGGTAAAACTACTCCTTTGATCTTTTTGTTTTTGTTTTATGCTAGTGTTAGAAATTACTTTTCTATTTTGGGATATTTCTAACATTTTAATAAGCTTAGATGTAGGTATTATTATTTGCATCTACATTATTGCTTATTTACCCCTTTCTTCAATTTAATATCAATAGGGGTCGAACTGGAAGGATCCGGGTCCTGTCTTTTAAAACTGGTGTAATTTCACTGTGTAAAGCACATCTGGAAGATAAATACAGATGTAAGTAATGATTTGTGTTTTGTATTTTTCTGCCATTTACTGTGAAGATAGAAAATTAATGTGTCATGTTGTCTTTTTTAATTTTTTTTTTACAAAACTTGGAAATAAAACTTTTAATATATTATGCAGCTTGCACTGCAAGTGTTACCCAACCTGGTCCTGTCTAGCCCCTCTGGAGATCATGGTCCTTGTAGTTCACAAGTGTCAAGTTGTGGAATGTTGCTGAATGACTTGTGGTACGAATGGTCCTAGATCAAGAAACATACATATGCACTTGGTGACTTAATTTGTTGATTGTTTTTTGAAATCCATTCCAAATAGAAACTTTTCAAATCTCCTTTGCTTCTCGAGTGATTTGCTATTAGGCATTTTTTTCTGCTACTAGACCTCAAGAGAGTTGTAGCCTGAGCTTTTAAACTTAGTTCTTCATCATCTCTTTCTATTGTGATCTGTTTCTTCTTTTAATTGTTCTTTCTTTTTTAAAGTAAGCCATCCAGAGTCATTAGATTGATTGAATGAATGAACAAATGAATGTTTTCTATAATTCACACAGATGGGTTACCTGCAGATTGACTACTAAAAGCTATGCAGTTCCATTTGTAAACCTCCAAAACTTATAGAACTGTTGGTGGGAGCACCATCCCTGTGCATCCCAAGTGACTAGGTGTAGCTTCTGCTGAACCACTCAGTTTGTTTTTGACTATTTTCATTAGCATACTTGTCAGCCTCCTTTATTTATAATTGTTAGTTTTCAGTCTGATTTTTTTCATACTTTTTTATTCTTTTTTCAACTTTTTTTAAAACTCCACAAGACACCTTGTCCTTCAGCTACAGCTATCTACTCCTGGCCTTACACCCTAAGGAACCTATTTAGTCACTGCCAGGACTGCAAGAGCGAGGTTATTCCCTCAGATGTGCAGCATTTATGTTTCTTCCGTCTTGGTGAAGGTCATGTAGACCCTGCCTGGCATTTACAAGAGACTGGCTTGTCACAATTATTATTTTCATCTGCAAGGCAGTCTCTGGCAACAAATTCTAATTCTTGAAGACCAACAAAAATTCACAGTATATCATACATACCTTCTAATTATTTTTTTGCTTTGTATTCCATTATAGTGTTCTTGTAGTAATGATTCCTAAATGGTAAGCAAATTACAGTAAATCCAAAACGTGTGCATAGCATGACACTATTTCTGCTGCATAGAAACTTTCTAGGGCTGTGAAAGAGTCTGCAAGCACCTGCAGATTGACAACTAAAATTTGGTTGGGAATTGGCTTCCTTTATTTAACTAATTAAAGAGAAGCAAAATAAAGTTAGGTCTAAAGCTGTTCAAGAACTGCTTGTGTACAACATGAAAACTTTCCCACTGCAGAATGAAATATTAAAGAAGCTGTAAAAGTAAAACCATGTTATTATTTCACTGCACTGAAATATTTCTAACACTTTGCAAAATAAGAAAGATTATTCAGGTCATGTTTTGGTAACTGCGTTAGTGTCAAATATTTCAGTACTTTACAACCTGATTTTCCTTCTATTACATCTGTAATATATCTTCACTTAAAAATACATGCAGTATAACAAATTCGTAGTCAACTGCATTTTACTTGTGATACAGTTTCTAACAGTCCCTGTGGCTGTTACATCTTTGTAATAGAATACATTTCTTTTTCTTGGAAACACTGTATTTACCAGTTGACAAAGCTTCCTGAGAATTCTTACACCAAGATAAACAAAAGAGTCAGACTATAATGTAAAGTCCCAGGCCTTGTACTTTTCTGGATGAGTGTTTCTCAACCTTGGCAACTTTAAGAGGGGTGTACTTCAACTCCCAGAATTCCCAGGAAGCTATGGTTGAAGTCCATCCCTCTTAAAGTTGCCAAGGTTGAGAAACACTGATCTAAATTATTGGTATGATTCAGTAACATCAAGTGTAATTTACTCCAACTTAATTGCATGATTTTTTCCCCCATCTTTTAATTTTCCTGTTTTAGATCTCTTCAAGCAAGTAGCAAGTCCCACTGGATTCTGTGATCAACGACGTCTAGGTCTCCTCCTGCATGACTCTATCCAGATTCCAAGGCAGCTGGGGGAAGTTGCTTCTTTTGGTGGCAGTAACATTGAACCCAGTGTTAGGAGCTGTTTTCAGTTTGTAAGTATATCTTTTGCTTTAAAAAAACCATTTTAAATATATGCAGATTTAAAGAGAAACAATTAAGGTGAATAGATAATTATTATATTTTGATAGAAGGTTGATAAAATATAACTGCATTTTCTTTAACTCTTTCCTTGATTCACTACAAATATCCTAGTAAACTGACTCAAAAATGAATCAGACCACTCTGAAAGTGGTGCTGGAAGCAAGATTCATCCCATTTTATTATTTGTTCTTGTCATATATACAAGGTGATAGATATTTACCAGCAATAAATCATATTAAAAGCAGATTTAAAAACAGCAAAACTAAAACATATATAGTTAGCAGCTTTTGTTTATGAAAATAAGGCATCCCAAACCTTGTAAAGCTTTGACTTTTCTAAGGAGCAAGGATCTTGCATTTACCCTGAAGGGAATCATTGCATAGTGTGGTCAAGTAAAAATAGAGAGGAGGGAAAGTTGCAGCTTTAAAGAAGGGAATTTCAACTAAGGATCTTTCTTCTACATAACTACTATAAATAAGGAAACTTGGCTTCTAGCCATCCTTTGAAAACACCCAAAGGGTGTATTTGATCTCTTCATTACTTAATATCTGGATTATACTCTTTTATTTGATCTAAAGGAGGTGATCTATGATCTGGTTTTCCATTTCACATACATTGTCTATTACATGCCTAATGCTATCCTCTAATGTGATTTGTTTATCTGGGCAGAAAGAAACCATTATTAATAAATCAAAGTGGATGGATTTGTATATGTCACAAATACAAAAACAGTGAAAACACATTTTATAATATAGTGTAATGAGTGAACCAAGCAGAAGTTTGTGTTTTCCTAGCTAGTAGAGCAAAAGGTGAATGGCAACATTTATTTTTGCATAGTTCACTTAAAGTATGGTAGTAAAGGTATGGCTGGGAATAACTGAAGGGTCAGATTTAGCATTTTGAAGAAGAATTGAAGGGCTTGATTTTAATGTGAGATAGCCTTAAATTCTGTTAATTTCCAAGGAGACAATAGAGTTTGTTAAGTGCGAAGCACCATGTAGAACAACAGCTATCTCTTCCTCTTCTAAATTCCTGTTTCAATATGCCGTGCATGATAAAAGCTTTGCTTGAATGAACCACTGTGCATTTCAAAAGCCATAGAGATCATGAATAGCCCTTCCATTGAGAACATCCACATGACAGTAGGCATCTGGGAGACTTCACGAAAGTATTAATCAGTTTTCTTGCCATTTGAGGTCCCATTAAATGCTGTTTAAATTAACCTGTTCTGTAATATGCAAAAAAAGAGAGTAACATTTACGGTAGTCATTATTAATTTTGAATTTTGTACATTCAGTTTGTTTTGTTTTGTTTTACTCAGGTTAAAATAAACTAATAAAACTAATAGTGAATTAGCTCTTTAAATGTTTTTGCGTGATAATATATCTTATTTCACATTTATTTATCAGTTTTATTTTGTTTTTCCCCTAATGTGCTGTTTCAAAAGATGCTTTGCTCAAGTATTTATGATAATATTAAATAAGTATAAACACAGATCTAGAATTAAATGCAGATCTTGGATATATATTGGATGGATGGATGGATGGATGGATGGATAGATAGATAGATAGATAGATAGATAGATAGATAGAATATGATAAGCATGAGTTTTGCCTACATAATTGTTTGGGGAAGGCTGTAGACCAGCATCATATAAGCATCTGAGGCAGATTTATTATTTCAGTTGCGCTTCCAGGATGGTTTAAGAACAAAGGCTGAGTAGTAGTTGATTCAAAATATTCCTCTTTCCCCCTTTTGATGCTTCAGTCATGTTTGACACTTTAGACTAATTCTTTGTATGTATGTTGGGAAAGGATGAGTGGCAAGAAAGAAACATAGTATTTTACTGATTCTGCTTAGTTTTTCTGTAGGTGATTTAGAACCCAACAAAGTCTAGGAAAAACTTACTTGGTATTTAGGAATTATAAGGCAATGGTTTCCAAAGCCTGCTTCTGCTAAATTCAGAATTAAGCTGCTATGGGGAATCAATTTATGGAAGATCTATGGGCTCTTAATAGGATCTAGAAGTATCAGTGAAAGGAATGAGGGGCAGTACACTAAAAGTGACAATATAGATAAGACATCATGCCTATGGGTGTCTTCATTTATATATGAAGCTTTGTTTCCCCTGAAGGCATGTTTGTGAGTTCCTTTGATCTGGTTTCTCCATGATAAAGAGTCACTAGTTATCTGTATGAATGTCATTTATTAGTTTTAACTCATCCCAATCACACTTTTTCTTAGAAATGAACAATCTTGCTCCTACCCTAAAATAAATTGATTTGCATAGGCTGTTGAGAATATAGTTCAAAATGTCCCTTGGTAGATTAGGAGAGAGAGATAACTGAAATTGTTTTTAAGTAGTTACACTGACTACCACTTCCTTGAACAGTTAGCTGTATCTCCAGGCCTTGCTTAACATATGTTGGTCTGAATCCCTTACTAAGGCTGGAGAAGCTTGTATATCTTTTGATATTCTGCTTAACTTTAAGGCCCATCTTCCCTTAAAACTATCTATGTGTAAACATTATTCCTATATTATTTGTTTGCTCCAAACTATGTCACTTTGTCAGTTTTTTGTTGCTTTCATTTTTATGACATTTTTTTTTGCTACATTTAATAATATTTGTCAAGATATTATCTTGAGGTAAAATCTATTGATTATATAGCTGCACAATCTAAAACAGCTGTGCCCTGTATGTTTAGATTGAAGGTTCACAATTCCTGATCATTAAGTCTTTTCTATTCCTTCTTTTGAAATTACTGTTTTAAGAATGAAATTTTTCAACTATCCTAACACATACATGTTATTTTTACTGTACTATCAGAAAAAGATTAAATAAAAAATGTCCCTAATATTTCTTTCAAATGTACATTGTTGAGAATTCTGAGAACAGAAGCCTTGCTCTGTCAACAAGTATGTGTTCACAACACTGGCATTTGTGATATTCCCTTCAGCGGCAGCAAAGTAAACTCCGTTCATACAAGTACATTCTTTATCCAAAGGAATTAGGTAATTTTAGAACAAACTTTCAGTGCTGAAGTTTTCTTTTTCCAAGATATTTTCAATCTTTGAAATTCAAGTCTCTCCCTTCCTTACTTTCTGGATGTTACAAATATTGAAAAAGAAAAGCAAAGGACTTTTATATAGTGTAAACTTAGGTTATTTATATAGTCGTATTATTGACCCCAAAGCTGAAAAATTGAAATTGAAAAAAAAAAAACTGATAAACCTGATATGTTGTACATCGTTATAGAAACTGGCACTGTACTTCATGCCTACTGCATACTTCCCAAAACTATTCAGGTTTTTCAAAAGTGAGACAGACATTTTGATAACTCTTTATTAGAAAGGTGTTCCATAGTTGGGATATAGTAATTGAGAATAGCTTATTATATGTCTACGCTATTAATGGAATGCTGCATTTGAGATTCTGTTCATTTGTTTTTAAATCCAGTCTTAGAACAAACAACTATGACAGAAACTGGTCTTTCAAGGGAGATCAAGCCATTCAGGATCAAAAAAACCTGATCTTTATGGCAGACAATCCACTTTTAATTCTTTGCATGCCTGGTTAAAAATATCTAC
This sequence comes from Candoia aspera, assembly GCF_035149785.1. NCBI lineage: Eukaryota > Metazoa > Chordata > Lepidosauria > Squamata > Candoiidae > Candoia > Candoia aspera. The sequence continues at coordinate 52,554,043 of NC_086157.1, read as the reverse complement.
TGATAAAGCTGGATTTTAATACTTTCAAGAAGTGTTTTCAGCTGATATTATACACTTAAAATGTATGTTAATTTAAGAGATTTAACAATGACTTCCATATGTAACAAAAATAATTTCACTAGTTTCTGTAGTTTCTAATTGGGCTAAATATTACCAAAGATAGGTAAGAGGGTTGTTTTATAACGTCCATGTCAGTGGTGGCTTGCAAAAAGTTACTCTTCATTGCCTTCCAGCTTCAGTACTGTGTCATTGTTCATAGCTTTGAAAGGGCTACTACACTTGGGGGTCCAGAATAGTCCATAAGAGTTCTTGGCAACTCTTTTTTACAAGGTGAAAAATACTTTGTTGAATTTCCAGCTTTGTTAACCATATTGTGAGGTGCTGACTACCACAGCCTCATAAACACAGGTCTCATTTACAGAGAAAGTGCCAGGATGAGATAGTGAGAAGCAGCCACATGTAAACCTGCTGTTGGTATGCAACAGAATTGCAAGGAAATCCCAAGCAAAAGTTTTCAGTAACTATGTTTTAGTTTAGTTCATACATCACATGAAACCAGCTAAACTAACCCTGTCATGCACTGTGTAAGCCCAGTCTGTATATCCCACAGGAAGAGAGATCAGGTCAGTGAGAATACAGGAACTTTTGGTAAGACACATGGAATTTTTTTTCTAAGTGGTCTTTTCCTTCTCTAATTTCAGCAGGTTCCTAACATGTTTTTGTTTCATTTGAATTCTAAATGTATTGATTTGGTTTTCTGTTTCTAAGATTGTTTTTCTCTTGTTCAAAATATATGCCATCTCTTGCCTGAAAGCTTGTAAAGTGATTTCAGGTTTACAGTTGGCTGAAAAACAATGTAAAACAAATCTTAAATCATAGTTGTTTACTGTTTTGATTGTGTATGCTTTTTGTAATATCCCTTAAGTTAGGAGTGGGTAAACAAATAGAACAAAATGTACATGATATATGATACTCTGTAATGTTTATCCTTGCTGTTCCTGAAAACCCAGTCCTGCCTGTAGATACCAATAATACACCAAAATATAGGTTTATATTTCCTTTAAGGAAGATAGCAGGAGAAGTCACTGGATCCTTTAAAGGAGAGCAAGGGATATTGTTTTTTGAAAACTCGTCTAGATAAGAATTAAATGAGAAAACTTTTTACCAATGTAAGTTTTAAATTACTGCATTAGGAAATTTGTCATATCACTAACATAATTGTCAGAAGGGGCAAATAGTACTGGGATTTCCTGATTTTTAATTATAGTATACTATGGAATTGTCAGTACAAGTTGGCCAAGCTTGTAGATAGAACATGAGATTTAAAAAGAAAAATATATATATTATCAACCCATTTTGATTATATATGAAATAGCTCCATTACTTGGAGAGCTTAAGCAATATGTCTGCAGGCAACTGAAAATAGAAGAATGAATGGGTTTCACAGATGAAAAATGCTGGCTAATACAATTGAATATTGTACATGGTGGAATGGCCTATTTTGGAATATTTTCTATCAGTGATGTAGAGAAGTAAATTGGTATAATTTTCTTAAAGTCAGTGATGAACAAAATCTGAAATAAGACTTATTTTTATTATTAATGTTTTTAGAAGGTGAAGAAAAAGTCTTGGAGTATTATATTACTTTATAGGATAATAACCAAATTTTATCTATCACAGTTGGAGAGCCATTGTCAACCTGGTAGGAATACCATCAGTTCCCTTTTGAATATATAAAGCTCTGAGCTACTACTTGGGTGGAGTTAGAGATTTTTAAAAGATTATAATAGGATCTCAGAGATACTCAGCAACTATTTGTTCTATATTGTCTGATTTTCAAAAGCTTTTCTTAATATGGCTTTAAATCTTGTTATAATGTACATCATTATTTTTATGAAGCAGAGATTACACATCATTAACATAGAGTGGTTAAATTCATAACTGCCCAGAGTATTAGCAATCAATGGTATTGAAATTCTCCAGAGAAATAGTGGGCTGTCCTTTGTTGGACCTGTTTAATTGAAGTCTAGATAGCCATCTGTTATGTTTTAATTGAGATTCCTGCACTGAGCCCTTTCCAACTAAATGGCCTTTTGAAACCTTGTGATTCAAAAAAGAATCTGCTGAAATTTGAATAGTAGAATAGCTATTTTATTCACCCACAGATTGTCTTACAAATTAAAAAGAACTGCAGATGGACAAGTTAATGCTTTTACCTATTACTTACTCTGCTAGCATGTTTTGCTCCAGTACTGCAATAACTGAATCATATTTTTACAGACCTGGAAAGTTGTCAGTCTACTAAGAGGTAGTTACCTCAACTAAAATATTCTTACATGACTAGAGTTATAAATACTATAACAGCAGTGAAAAACAGGCTTTATTGACTTGTCACACTGAACAGCTTCTAGTCCAGAGAAGCAAAGCCTAGAAAATCTAAAATCCCTTCATTAAAAAGACATGGTCCCGACCCCAGCCCAGGCTCCTGGAAAAATCTGGGGGGAAGAAACTTAAAAATATTAACACACTAAACTATTTGTATTTATTTTTAAAGAGTGAAATGCTATAAAAATAAGAGTAATGTGTAGGTCACATCTTAGAGTGCTTTAATCCATTACATTTCCTGATGCAAACAGCTCAACAAAGAATAAATGTAAAAGGAGAGATATTCCACTCTCTCTTTCTTGTTCCATTTTCCCACACCTCTGTGCTAGCAATTGATGGAAATTTTATCAAAATTGGAGATAGGAAAGACGATCGAAGCAGTATGGCTTGTCAGAGTGCTAGGAAGCGTTTGGCCCAGAGAGATCAGAAAAATCACACACCAGGCATTTCTATAAAAATAAATTTATTTACAGAAAGCACAAAAACATGTTTACAGGCTTGTACATTGACATGCACTCAGAGAGCACCAGGCTGCTTACTCGGCTGCAAAAGCGAAACTAAACAAGTAACAAGCAAGCTGCCTTCCTCCAGGCAATGTAGCTATTAACACCCAAACCGAGGACAATTAAATTCAACCTCTTCACCCTGCCGATACTTAAGGAAGTATTCAATTACCATGGTAACCTTAATGGCTCTACAGCCAAAAGTAGAAAAAAAAACCAAATACCAACATGGATACTTTATAAATGAAAAAAGAAATGAAAAAACAAAAGGACTTAGAATTCCCCTGAGCCCTTCATCTGACCCCTCAAATGCTGCCTTAGAATATTCCAACCTAAGAAAGGTATAGAGGCTGAGGAGAGACATTAACTTTTCTGCTCCCAAACCAGAACTATTTCTTGAGTTTTGTAGGACAGAATTTTAAGAAAGTTGTTGGAGGGAAACATCTATGCATATCCATGTCCTAGGGACTATGGCATTGTACTCTTAAGACGATTTTTTTATGTACTGTGTGTGTGCACATGTGTATGTATAATTAAAGATAATTTTTTTATTGTAATAATTTTTAAATTTATAAATATAAATATTTTTTCAGGGAAGTAAAGGAATGCAGAAGAAATAGATAAGTATAAATGCAGTAGACAAAATAGGGTTGCTTTGCGAAATAGGATTGCTTTGTAAAATAATAGTTATTACTGAGGGATGATAGGAAGAAATTAAATTGTTATGTGATATAGACTAATACATTTATCCTGGATATGAATCTTAACTATAGTTTATAGGAAGATAAGAATAAGGGAGAGCTGAAAGAATCAATTTCAGGGCAGCTGTCAGTTGAGCAGTAATGTAACATGGACGTATGGTACCATGAAGAAAAGCCACAGTGAATGAACAGTGGAAAATAAAGGAGCATCAGTGTCATTTTCATGGATATTTACAGAATGCCATCATCCAGGTTCTAATACGGAATTTTAATATGTAATTCCATGATGACTTTGATATAAAAATAGTTCTTAAAACTGAATTGAGTAGGAGTTATTTGAAGAAAAACATTCATGGAAATGAGAAGAACTAAATATTACTTTCTTTGACATGATAATTCACCCTAAACATCTCCCCATCTGTTATTGTGCTTTGTTTAAATTAAAGTAACAACAACCAAGTTTCAGATCATATATTTTCATGTTCCAATATTGTATGAAAATGAAATTCATAAATGTATCTCAATCAAAACTCCAGATAATAGTCATTGTTTTTATAAATAGTTTTTTTTTAACTGATCATGTATCTCTTTTTTTGTCATAGGCGAATAACAAACCTGAAATTGAAGCAGCTCTTTTTCTGGATTGGATGAGACTTGAGCCACAATCAATGGTATGGCTTCCAGTTTTACATAGAGTGGCAGCTGCTGAAACTGCCAAACATCAAGCCAAGTGCAACATCTGTAAAGAGTGTCCAATTATTGGATTCAGGTACAATACTTTCTTAATTAACACTTTTTAAATTACCAGTGGAACTATAACCATCAAAAGTTATTCTACATAGAAGCTTAAAAGTGCAACAAACATTTGTAGCATAGAATATTTATGTAAAGAGCAAACTTTTTTTATTAAGATTATTTCTCCTTCTCAAGTGAATTATGCAGGAAATTTGTAACTTTCTTCTACATGCACATTAAAAATCACAATTTTGTCTTTTTTTCATATAAGTGACATTTTGAACTGGACAGAAGTTGAACAAGCAAATTTATGAAAAAGTAATTTCCTTCATTTTGAAACTCTGGGCACATATAAAAGACATATACACACATATACACCATTAGGCTACCCTTGAATACTTATAGTGCAGATGAAACTGGCTCCATTAATTTGAATGATGCCCAATATGTTACCAGTTCAGGAATTATTGTAGAATGGATGTAACATGATCTCTTGAATGTGCGTCCAGTAATATTCTTGATGCTGATTTTGAAATCAGCTGCAGCTTCCAACTTTTTAAAGGTAGACCCTTAATCGTTTTAAGTAATCAAAATGTGACAATTATTAATTTTTTAGCCAGGTCTGACTTTTTCAGGAACAGGCAGAATTGATGCATTAGCTAGACAAAGATCTTTATGACCATCCAGACAGAAACCTGACAACTCCAAAACAGTGAAATTGATTTTTCAGAGTGAGCAGGCTACATCTAAACACATTGAATCCCTGTAACAGTGAAATTCTGCTCTTGACAAGCAGTGTGTCTGTCTGAGTTCAGTTATTATTTAATATCCAGTCTATTACTGCCTTCAGACACCCACAATTTCCTTGATATTAAATGAGAAAAAAATAAGGCTATACAGTATTTTAAATTTTGTTTAAAAATTAATTAAAAATCTAATTATTGTCCCTCAATAAGGTTTAGATACTACCTTATCTAACTACCTTATCTTACTAATGTAAGATACTACCTTATAATGAGTCGAGGTATTATTTCCTTATGTCAAAATAAAGACTAGACTGACAGGCATTACTTCTGAAGGATTTTAGATCCTACTTAGCCCTATCTGAATTTATCACTAAGCATAGTCCGATTGCTAGGTAATATTTAAAATAGGATGAAAATGCAACAAAAGGATGGAAAAAAGAAGTTTTGGCTTAGCAGCTTAATGAAATATATCTTTGTAGGCTATCCCTAATTTTTTAAAAAAACTGGTTTAAGAGCTTTCATAGTTTTTCCCCCAATGTTCTCAACTTCTGTAAATAGATCTCTTACAGTTGATCTTGTACTGCTAAAAAAATGGTATCAGATTACTCTGTAATACGATATTTTCAGACTTACACTTAAAACACGTTTTACTCAAAATTTGGAAATTGCACTTTTTTTCTTTCAGATACAGAAGCTTGAAGCACTTTAACTATGATATCTGCCAAAGCTGCTTCTTTTCTGGCCGAGTTGCAAAAGGTCATAAGATGCACTACCCAATGGTGGAATATTGTACACCAGTAAGTAATGATCACAGTGGTTGTAATATAGGTTGCTGAATAAAGCAAAATGCTTACATTTGTTAAGGAAATTAGTTTGAATAAGGAATTATTGGGGGTAATTAAACAATCTATGCATAGTTGGTTTGTGAAGCATTATGTCTCACTATATAGTCAAAACAGAGGTCATAATTAGCAGGTTATTGTTCATGAGTTACTTTTCATATGTGCTTTCGAAACTATGTACTGGTAAAGTTCAGATTCATTGCTAAAAAAAATGATTTTATGTATTGTTCAGAAAGACCTGAATATTTCCCAAATATGTGTTGGGAAATTTCACCATAATATTATGAGAACCCTCATCAAATTATGGCAAAATTACTATATAACTCTGCATTCAGTTGTTACATAATTAATCCATCAAATAATGATTGTGATATTTGGTAGGATATGCTGGTTTTAGGAAAGAAATGATTGTTTATAATGATTTCAGTGTTTGATATGTATGCCAGACATTGACAACATTCAGCCTGGATTCTGCATTTTTAAAAATGGCTTAGGATCATACCTTGCTCAAAAGCTGGTAACTTAAAACAAGCTTCAGACAAACAGAAGAAGTTAAAAGACATTTTAAACATTCCAATTTATACAGGCACACCACAAAGGATGTACCTCATCTTACTAACTTCAGCTATAATCTTCCAAATAGAGCCTAAATATAAAAATCAGTAGAATGGGACAAGTGATGTATCCTTTTCTGCTGTCTTTTCCAATTAAGGTAGCCTAAGGATGGTTCTGTTACACATATCCAAAAGAGGACATGAAATAGACATGTCTGAATAACCATTCTTACAACCTGGCAGAAAAATTGTTAATTTCCATCATCTTAATGTGCATTTCCATTTTCTTCCATTCTGTAATTAGATGTTATTTCTACTTGCCTTTTCCTAGTAAGAAAGACTGAATTAAAAATTAATATAAGCTATAAAATGGCATTTGTTCTCTCTCTCTCTCTCTCTCTCTCTCTCTCTCTCTCTCTCTCTCTCTCTCTCTCTGTGTGTGTGTCTGTGTGTGTGTATGAATATAAGACCAATGTGGTATATTGGTTAAGGTGCTGGTCTCAGAGTGGATTCTAGACCTCCCTTAGGTACATGTTTTCTGAAATTCTTGTATTGTGGGCTAATTTAGAATTTTCAGAATAGATACTAAAGCAGGAGGATGTTAAAAGAGGTGCCAGGAGTGAAACAAGCAACATCATGTTTAAATAAACTCTGAGACCAGCACTGTCCCTATTAATTACCTACAGCACCAGGGGCTCCTCTGTCTGCCATGGTGAGCCCAAGATGGTCTTTGGATTTTCACTGGGCAAGTTTGATAGCCCTGCCACCTCTCCTTCCTCTTCCACCCCCAGAGCTGCTCAGTTTAGGCATCAGCAAAGGAAGGTTAGATATGAATGAGGATTAAGTATGTAGCACATACTGGGCCCCTGTTATGATAAAAGAGGGAAATAATCACATTATTGGGGTTAGAGCTAGAAGTTTGTTATTTCACAGCTTGCAAGAGTAAATAGGAAGAGCTAGCTTGTCTAAGCAGCCTGTTGTCCAGGTGTTAACTGAAAGATGCAAGTCAGTCACAGAACAGGACAGAAGTCAGCTGGGTGACTTTGCACCAGTCATTTTATCTCAGCCTAGACTGGGAAGTTGAAAACTTAGATTATGGTTCATACTCTTCATTTAAGGGGCCTTCACCCTGCAGTGGACTGGTTCGGAATGGAGAGAGTATCTTTCCTGCTGTTAAAAAATAACCAATGTAACTCTAATAAGCAGAATAGAAGTTTGTTTGTTATACATAAGAACAGTCCTGCCACTAAAGCAATGGATATTCTTCTTCCTACTTTTTCTTTAAGTCTGCTCTTATCATGGCATAGCAATCTTCTGTTTTATATAAAGGGTTACATGCCTTAAAGGTATTTTGCTTGCTTGCTTGCTTGCTTGCTAGTTTACTCTCAATCTGTTTACCACATGCAGAATTATAGATTAGCACAGGTTTGACATACTTGAATTTTGAACATTTCTGTTACCATACTCTGGCAGTCATGGATTTCTGCCTTTTGTTGAAAAAAATGACTAAAAGCATAGAGTAAAACCTTAATATTCAACTAAGTTTTTTTTAAAATAACTAAACTAAGTGGTTCTTCATTATGTTCGGGAACATGTTTTGCAGATTATAAAAAAAATAAACTGTACATTGCCAGATTGTGAGACACTTCAGTATTGACTGTCGAATTGAATTGAATTGAATTTTGTGGCCATATAAAATGGCTAGAGCATCGTTCGTTTAAGAAGTGGCAAAACAAACAAAACTAATAGAATTGTTAAAATACTGCTTTCAGACTACTTCAGGAGAAGATGTCCGTGACTTTGCCAAGGTACTAAAAAATAAATTCCGAACAAAAAGATACTTCGCAAAACATCCAAGAATGGGTTACTTGCCTGTACAAACAGTGTTGGAGGGAGACAACATGGAAACGTGAGTAAAGCAAATTAATAGTGTTTCATTTGATAAGTTCTGAGCTTTCCAATTAGCGCTGCTCCCTATATTTCCTGACTACATAACACCTTTTTCATTTCTTTCATATTTGTTTATTTTGGTTGAAAGGAAAATGCAAGCTGACAACTCAGTTGCTATTCTCTTTGCTTTTTCTCACCTACAAAACCCTACAGTAATTGAAATAGCAAAATAAAAATATATGTTGTCTCCATGATTGCTTGGACATTCTTCCAAATAGCTCTAATTTGAGTTGAGTGCATGGAAATGAAAATGCACTTTTTTCCTTGATGTGGAGAAAAAATTAATGCTTAAATTTAAACTCAGAAACCTGCCCCCTGTAATCCTGTAAAGATTAATAGAAAAATAATATCTGCTAGTTATTAAAACTTCTTTTAAGGGAATTGCACTGCAGCTTGCTATCTTTCTATTTTTCTCTTTAATATTTCTTTTCTCATTTTTTTGGCTGCTTTCATGGACATTCATGTTAGTCTACTGGATTTTCTTGGTTTTGGGTTTTGTTTTTGTTTCGTTTTTTTAACTTTCTGTAATTATTTTGCTGCTAAGTTTTTTCTGCCTCTCTCTTCACCTCCTCATTTTTTGTCTTGCAGTCCTGTTACTCTGATCAACTTCTGGCCAGTAGATTCTGCGTGAGTACTTTTGCCAAAGTGTGCTGCTATTGCTGCTGCTGTTGCATTTCCTCAATTTTGTTTTTAGTTTCTGTTCATTTTTTTTACCATATGTCCATTTCCATCCTCTGTTTCCCTCTTATTAATGTTTCTAATGGGAAAAAAGGCAAGTCCATTTCAAGTCAGTAGAAGCAACAGACTTTAATGTGTTTCTTAAAGTTGTGTATGCAGTATGTATGTGTAGATAGATAGATATTCATATTTTGAGACGCTGGTTTTGATGTCATAGATGTTATTTTACTTTGGAACATAATGTATTTAAATCATTCAGATTTGAGTTCCACAGCCTTTCTTTATCTGGAAATGTGAAATGCTTGAATTTTGGGATAGAAATAATTGGTTGCAAAACTGGCAACGTAGAGATGTGAGTATACATTTTGAAAAAGACTACAGAGGTTTTATTGAGCATATAATTAATAGCATATCATATAGTAGGCCTATACAAATACATAGAATTTAGGCTACACATTAGGTAGATTTTTCTCTTAACTTTGACTGATGAACCAGATGTGCAACTCTATTTATGTGCGGTCCCACCCTTCTGTTTAAATGAGCTTAAAGTGGACAATATTTGTTCACACGTTTGCTTCTATATCCCCTAAACTGTTACGGACTTGACTAAATAACAGCAGAGAGCAGGTATTGAAAACAAGCATTCTTATTAATTCTCTTCAGTCAAACATTAACAAAACTTGTATTGCTCACAAAAGAATTATGTTCCTGTGTGAATCTACTGGTAACAATAGGCTAAAATTGCTTATTTTCAGTTTAATTACGTTGATTCTCAAGAACAAATGGCTATTTTTCTTTTGAACCTTTATTAAGTAAGTAATGGAGGATATGAAATAACTATGTTCTTTAGACAGGAATAGGTATCAATATCTAATGATAACAGAATTTTATGAGTGCTTTAAAATACTTGTTTGTGCTAGATAATTCATACGTCTGCCAAACATTAGCCAAAAGGAAGCCTAGATTAATCTACAAATAGTGCTAAAATTTGTATGGCCTCTGCTATTTGGTTTGCAAATAATACTTATTAAAATAAGCAGTATTAAAATTATACTGTTTAGTATAATTTACTAAATTATGCTTAATATACTAAAGAAATGTTATGCATATGAAACATAGGTTATTGTGAAGACTAACTGCACCTGAGTAAGTGGCTAAAAAATAGCCTCTTTGCTGCTTTGTAATTGAAGTTCTGGGATGAATGAATGTTGGTATCTACAACTACATCATGTTGTTTGCAACAGATTTCTTGCTGTATGTTCAACAATATAAGAGACATAAAAATTAGTTTTGACTGGCCTTACTAATCAGACCTAAACTATGGGTGCCTGGAATGGGTCCACCCTATTCAGCAGTATTCCACAGTATTTCCTTACAAGAATTTCATTAGTGAATGATAGAACACCTCCACAGTATTGCTCCTCAATCTTGAATTTAGGAAAGGGACATGGATTATCCTGAAATTGTATACACGATCCCCATCCATTCCTATAGCTCTAAGAAAGGTTATCTGTCATGTTTGCCCTGGGCCATGCTTCCCATGATAACCCAAAATGTATAATAACACACTTCTTAAAATTAACACCATAAATTCATGAATGCAGCCTAATTTCTTGATAGACACTTAGCTTTGCCCATTGCTTATAATAGTTTATACTAATTTTAGTATGGTTTGTAATCTAGAGGCTGTAAAGTTTTAGAGTCCATGATAATTAATTGAGCATGAAATTCGAAATAGTTCTAAGTGTCAAAATATTATTTCCTTCAAATGACAGTTAGGCAGATGCTACTCTAAGCCTGGGAGACAGTAAAGTAAGACTTTCATATAGCAAAGCCTAGATGATAAATTGGCATTCCTGAGGTGCTGCATTGACAAAACAAGTTACCATTAAAGAAGGTTAAAAAAAACTGTAATATGTGATACAGCAAATCTTATGCAAATATTTGGAAAATAGAGGCATGCAATAAAACAAGCTTATCACTGTGCATCTTTTAGTACATATGGCTTATATTACTTGTTGATATTTTTCAGAACTTTTATTCACCATATAGCCATTAATGGAACATTAGATTTCTATTATTATTAAAATTGTATCTCTCTTTTAAAACATAATATTACTATCATACAATAGTTTTTATCATTCTGCCTCTGTGTATAGTCAGAGGGTTCTCAGTATCCAGTTATATCCTTGCCAGAGTCCTTTTAGAATTTCATAAAGTGGCGTGAGTTCCTTCTGACCACTGTATCACATCTTCAGTACACAGGCGTCCATCATACTTGCAATTATTTCTCTCCTTCTTGCCTAGTCAAGATTAGTCATTTTAGAATAGGACTCTGTTTTCATTTATAATCTCCATGGAGTTTCAACAAATGGAGATATCTTCCAGAGTTTCTCCTTTGCTTGCTGGCTGTTGCAGAATTATTTTGTGGATTAACAGTGTTCTTAAGATTTGGAGTATAAAACACAGGTTATAAGAGTCCATAAGAATTATTCTTTTCTCTTGACATATATGTCCTAGAAAGAACAACAGGAATTGGTAACTATTCGCTCAATCTATACATCAATGGTAATCAATGTTTCTATAAAGTTACTAGCTCTCTTTGGATTCTTGTAGAAGTAGTTTATACAAATTCGTAAGTTCTGGGTTGTTGGGGGTTTTTTAGCCTGTTTTCACTGTTTTTCCATAAATTAGTTCATGGACTCTTGTGCATCCAAATTCTATTGCCAGTATTTTTGTTCAATACTCAGTAATGTTTTGGAAGTACATATAACAACAAGCCTTCTTGCAGCAGTATAATTCTTAATCTTGAAACAGAAGTACATCTGATATAGTTCACATTGAAGTTCTTCCAGATTCATGTTTTTAATTTTGGTTTCACCTCTTTAGAATTTGCTGTCTTGAGCTAATTGCTGGCTCAATAGTGATATCGTACAGTAGTTCCATATTTAGAAATGTTTGTTATCTCCTTTCATGTCTTTGCTAGATGTGCTAATCCAAAATATTTAGAGAAGGCATTTGAACTTCTGTTTAGTTGAAACCATTTTTACCCATTGAACAGCTACAATATGTATTAGAACAAATTTGCATTTTCTTTTATTAATTTTCAGTTTCTCTCCCAATATCATCTAGACCTCATTCTAGTCAATCATTGTATTCTTTTATGTCTGGTTGTAGCCTTCATCATCTTTGTAAATGTCTGATTTCATCTGTTGGATCATCTCCTTTGTTCACTCTGAAGCAATAATCTTGTCAATCTGTACAAAATCTTTTGCCCTCTAGCTAAAACTTCAGAAAATCTTCTACTGACATGAGGGTATAAATAGAGTTATTCCTGCTAATATGCTGTTTTTTATTCTACAGTGAGCAACGGAAAATTGTTCATACTTGGGCAATTGTATGCTCAACAGCTATTAATTTGATCCACTCTGTAGGTCAGGACTGGGGAACCTGTGCCCCCCCCCCACCTGAAACTGATGAATTACATCTTCCAGCATCCCTTATCTTTGGCCATGCTGGCTGGGACTGTGAGAGTTGTAGTTCAGCAACATATGGAGGGCTACTGGTTCCTCATCCCTGCTGTAGATTCTTCTACATTGACTCTCACATTATATTCTTGTTTATTTTATTTTATCCCCTAGTGGCACTGGAATTTTCTCAGATGCATGAATTACAGGTGGTACTTGTGGATTCATTTTCATGGAATATTACTCTGGTAAGAAAACTAGGCCTTAAAACAAATTTTGTAATTTGTATCACCATCCCAGTGATCTTCTTGACCTATTTCTATTAAGTTACCATTTTTTTTTATTTGTTAGATTTATATCCTGCCTTATAGATTTATATTCAGCCCAAGGTGGTATGTTTGTGCCAAATTTAAATTAATAATGAAAAGATCTAGTTTCAGCATTGAATTGTATCTTTACAAGATTGTATTGTTATTTTAATTATTTAAAAAAGACACCTTGCAGTTATACTACTTAAGTCCTGGTGACCATACGGACACATCTATGCAGTTTGTGGCAGAAGTATGGGTTGGATATTGTCTTTTTTTTTGGATTTTTTTTCTCTCTTCTTTTACTTTTCAGTCCAGCATACAGGTTCTATCCAAATACTACTCAGGTCCATTCCTGATTTGCTTCATGGACCACATAACCTGCCAGGTGCTGCCCCCTGTTTAATAAAGGGATTTTTCTTGCAGTTCTTTTCAAGTACAGTTCTTAATTGTGATCCCAATCAAATTTAAATGTTCATAAAACTATTTTGTTTATCTATTACAAACTTTATAGCCACCATATTGGAAAAATTCTAGGCATTTTTCAGTCAAAAGCATACCATGTTGTAAGAAATCCTATTACCATAAAAACTGTTCCTTGTAAGTAATCAAAGATAAACTAAAATCAGAGATAAAATTTAAAACAACTTCCAACACCCCTACAGTAAGAGCAAGGCAGCTGAGCAATTCAGTCACCCAAAGCCCAGCAAAACACTACAGTTTTGCTGTAGTACCTTCCTAAAAGCAACATTATAGGGGCAGTCTTGGGGAGTCTCTTCCAAAAAGATAAGTCAACATGAAGAAGGCCTTTTCCTACATTTTCTTTACTGTCTTGCTGCAATGGATAGGAAATTATGCTGAGGATGATATATACCACTTACAGTGTAGCAGGCCTTTACCAAAACTCCTGAGACAATATAGAGATTTGGATACTTCATGTCTTTCACTGTTTTGCTATGAACTGTTAGTCTGAACTTATGGCCCATATTATGCAATGTCTTACAAATGATTCATATAAAGTATTCATTCCCAAAAACACTAAATTAGACCAACAGCTAATTAGCCACACACACTGGACCACATTTTACTGTACTTAGAATTTAAATGAAGAATGTGTTACTTTCTTCTATGTAATATTCTCTATATGTATTAGTCCCTGTTTCTGTTAACAGTAGTCAGTTACAAATTAAATGTGTACCAGCAGCGTGACATGGCTGTAAAAAGGAAAAAAAACAAGCACAATTTTAAACTGCATTGACCAAGAATTATTTTCCAAATAATTGGAAGTAATTGATCTCTCTCTATTCTTCTATTGTTACATCCCAGAAACTATTATCTTAAGAATTATTCACACAGTTTCAGAGAAGAATAGCAAGGAGTTTTGTTTGTATGTGTGTGGCAGAAGCACCTACCAAGGCGCTACTGTATTGAAAGGATTTCCCAGTGACATCACTGTTGCCTGAGATTCCTTTCATGTCCCTGTTATTTTCCCACTGAAGTGGTACCTATTTATCTACTTGCATTTGCATACTTTCGAACTGCTAGGTTAGCAGGAGCTGGGACAAGAGTGATGGGAGCTCACTCCATCACACGGCTTGCGCTCTCGTGTTTCAAACAGCTGAGCTGCCGACCTTAATGGTCATCTGACTCAACGTCTTAACCACTGAGCCACCACGGTCCCTTGACAGCAAGGATTATCATGGGACTTAAAACTTAAATCCCCAAGAGATATGTATGGTTCCCACTCTCTAAGTATTCTGGAAGTATCTTAAGACCTGGCTTGCTTCCTAGTCATGCAATTAGGGTGATTATAGAGCTTCTGTTGAGTATTTTTTGAATGCTGTTGGTGTGGTTATACTTATTAAATTATGTATTTTAAATATTATAAGCAGCCCAGAGGGGTGTGCATGTGTGCACAAAACACATGTGTTTTGGTTTGTTTGTTTTGGGGAGTCAGGCATCCTCAAAATCCATTTAATTTAATTAATTTAATTTAATTTAATTGATGAAGGAAGGAGAAATATTTAATTGAGCAGGGGTACGATAGACCTCTTCAGGAAATTAAAAAGGAGTTATGTAGAAGAACACCAAAAGTAATTGTCTGTAATCTGAGAGGGTGGAATATAGAATAATTAGTTTACGTTACAGGAATGAAGATTCCAGCTAAATGTTAGAAAAATTTCCTTTTGTTAGTTTAGAAAGGTGGAGAACCAGACAACCATCTGTTGTGAATGCTTTAGTTTGAATTCCTACATGGAGCAGGTAATTGGTGGTCATAGTCTAAGTGGTCCTTCCAACTTTATAATATCCTATTATGTTTTTATCACCTGTAGTGTCATCAAACTAAAATAATATTTAAATAGGTTATTATCTTTCATTATAATCAATCATACAGAATTATCAGTACATTCTTTACAATTCCCCCTTACTGTGATCAAGTGTGTGAGTGCTTCCCCTTTGCAACTCCTTCAAAAGGAAAGGATATACACATCACCACATGCCCTTCCTATGTCACAGATTCATGCATTGCTGCTTTTCTGATAAGTAGGACTCATAAGTCAATAATAAACTAGGCTTGTAAGGATTTGCTAGAGATTTCCATTGGCTTGTAACACTTAGAAAACTATGGTAGTCCACTGCTACTAGCAAGATAAACCACACATGCTTGATCATGAATTCCAGAAATAATTGCATTATTGTTATATGCATACTGGCAGAAACACATATCTGTATTGCCATGAAGTCATTACTTAACAGCAAGAGAAAAGTCAGTCATATCTGGTTTTATTGAATGCCTTATCTTACCTAATTGTCATAAGTGAAATTCTTAACATATCCTAATTGCCTCCATCCTTTTCTCTACAGTGATCTCATCTTCCCTTTGCTGTAAGCACCAGCTTTTGTGAAGGTTTTTGCTGTTTTTTTGGTTTTTTTTTACTTCATCATGCTTTCTTTCTCTTCTGGCAGACATCTTGTTTTAGAGGAAAAAAATGACAAAATATGTGCATTAAAACTAATTCATCTCAAAATAGCAGCCATTCTGAATTTCTCCAGACTGGTATCCTTTGTTAGTCCTATCATGAGATACTTTTTGGCATTTTTTTTTTATTCTCTTTTACAAGAAGTACCAAATTTCAAATTCTTTCTATTTGGTATTTTTATAATACCAGTCAGTACTGAATTTTCATAGGGTACTGAGAAATCTTTGATAATTCAGTAATACCTGTTTAGTGATTGCCCTAAAAAGAAAATAAAGCTTCTAGATTGTCTTTGCTATCAACTATTGTCAGTCTGTTTTAAATTCAATTAAGCATCATTGAGCTTGTGTTCTTACTTTTAAAAATTAATTTTGAATTTATTTACCAGTTCCTGTGGGTAGAGAAATCAAAATAGGTGCATGTAGGCCCATAGAATCTCTTAGTTCTATCCTATTTTCCTTAATGAAGGAAGCAGCTGTTTATTTAAACCAAGGTAGCAAAACACAGTGATGGTCATTACATGAAAGGAAAACAAAACTCTGAAAGATAAACTGGAACTCTTTAAAGCATACCTGTCATGAGTAAGGATGGCGAGCAGGGGGCTCCCATCCAGACTGTTAAGCGCATGCGTAGCACTGAGGAATTGGGCAGCCATTCAAAGAGACACAGATCGGGACCGCCTTAACCCTTGGGGGTTATATGGCTGGGTTTTCCCCACGCTTCTTCAGTTTGTTAGGATTCCTGTTAAGTACTAGCAATAAATATTAGAGACCAGTTCCTTGTCTCAGTGTGTTTCCTGGTTGTTAGGACAATACCTAATTATTAATAAGGACCATATTTAGAGATAACTATGAAGATGGTGGATTTATATCCCACTTCTCCAGTTGCTTGGGCCCAAAGCTTATTCATAAATTTTACTGAATATGTTTTATAGAAAGTTTTAGAAGATAACCAATTTTTCATAAAAGTTAAATAGCAGTAATTGTTTTTCAAAAAAAAGTACTGCTGCTTTCCTGTCTAGTAATATAAATATATTTGGGGGGCGTGTATATGAGTAATTAATGTCTTCTAAGAAACAATGACAGTGCAGATTGAATAGAAACAGAAATAAATTCACAATTTAAAATTCTAAGAAAACAAATCAACAGAATTGATTTAAAAATTGTATGTAAGGTTTTAAAATGTTATGAAAATGCCACTTATCAGTTTTTTAAAAGTTTCTTGTTTTTTAGGATGCGTTATCTCATTCAGTCAAAGAAAAGATAAATTGAGCTGTTTTTCCCATAACAGACCCATTTTACAGAAATTTTTAACATAGAAGTATAGATAATCATGCTTTGCTTCAAGAAAAATAGATTAAGTGATTATTTTTAGAAGTGTTTTTTTTCCTCTTTGTCAGCTGAGACATAATACCTTAAATTTATACAGTAGGTGGAATTCAGATAAAAATTAACGTAGAATTAAGGTGTTCATGGTAATAGCTTGAATAAGAAAAGTAATACCCAGACCTGGACAGTTCTCCCACAAGAAACCTATCAGAAGATTGTGTTACAGTTAAAAGCATATCTTTACTTTGTGAACAACTGATTGCACTAGAAGTGAAAAGCAAGTGTAAGAACTTATTAATTCATCAAACAAATGGGAATAAAATGATTTCCTCAATAGCAGTCTGGTTAACAAACCCAGGAAAAATAATTCACCTGAACCTTGTGAAAGAAAGTGGATAAGAAAAGACAATTATCCAGTTACTCAGAAACAAAATGTGGCTCTTTTGTATGTGTGTATGTTTGGGGAGGGATTTATTTATTTAATGTTGGCATAATTGTCTACTTTATTTCTGTCGTTGTTGTTTTCTGGGAAAGGCTATACAAACAAGAGTTTCATCATGACTTGAAGCATCAGGACCCTAAAACTAGTATATTGAGTAACTTAAGTTTAATTATCTGTATGCTTTCTACTGTAACTTAAGGAGTTGCCTTTCTGAAGCCTTGGGAACTTTGGATCTTCCTCGCTTCCATGTCATATCTGTAACCCAGTGTTTCCCAACCTTGGCAGCTTTAAGATGTATGAACTTCAACTCTCAGTATTCTCCAGCCAGCTTGATCTAACCAATACTCTGTGTATCAATAATCATAGAGTTTGAAAGAGTCATTTAGGTTATGAGTCCAACTCATAACACAGAACAGTTATCCAAATTAAAGCATCTAGAGGGAAGGCTTCCTAGCCTTTACTTGAACACATGCAAAGAAGGATACCTTTCAGTTAGTTCCACTGTCCAACTATGCTTACAGTTAGGACTTTTTCCCCATAATGTTCTATTAAAACAATCCTTATTCTAACTTAAATCCATTATTCCATGTCCTTTACCCTGGGACTGGAGAGAGCATGACTTAACTTCCTTCTCTGTAAAGTACCCTATATGAAGTACTATTCAGGTATTTGTAGACAGTTAGCACATTTCCCTTCAGTTGACTTTTTAAAAAGCTAAACATAACATAGCTAACATCGTCAGTCTTTCTTCATAGAGTTTAGTTTCTATAGCTCTGATAGCCTTTGTTCTCTGACAGACTCTGATTTTTCTGAATCTTTCATGTAGTATCCAGAACAGGACATAGTATTTGAGGCAAAGCCTGCCCAAAGCCAAATAGAGTGGAACAATTGCTGTAAATATTGGTAATTATATTTCTTTGGATGAACCGTAAAATGCATTTTCCTTCTGTGCAGTCGTATCAGCTTGTTTATGTTGAGTTGCAGTCCACAACTATCCCAAAAATATTTTTCACAAGCACTATTACAAATCCCTATCCATCCTGTACCTGTAGATTTGATTTTTATTTTATGAATTAAGAACTTTGCACTGGTCTCTATTAAATTTAATTTTGTTATTTTCAACCACTTAACTTTTTTCCTAACCTCTCAAGTTTGTTTTGAATTTCATTTCTGCTTTTTAGGATATTAACCCATTTAAATCTGTAAATTTACAATTGTAAATTTATATAATTGTAAGACTATAAATCTGGTATGCATTTTATCCACCACTTCATCAAAATCATTTATTAAAATACTTAGGACTTGTATTTTCCTCTTTTGGAACTTAGGACTTAGCATAATATTCTTCTTGATTATGAATCTTATCGTAGACAGATTTCATTGTACATTCCAACAACTCTTGGGAATTGCCCTAACTTCTTTTCAGTACTCCCCTTGAGCCAGTCTGTTGCAAATCCACATTTCTTGGGGAGAGTTTGTCTCACTTTCCTCTCTTGAACCATCTTGCTCCAGCATTCATTAAAGAGATATTTTGCCTTGGATCCCCAGCTTTACTGCAAGTGAATCACCCATTGCAGCTTTCCACTAATCTTCCATACATCTTGCTTTCCAATTCACTATAAACCCAATCTTTCTGTTTAAAGCAATCAGAAACCTCCCATTTTGGGTATGCAACTGCAGTCTTGTCATTAATGACTTTTGCAGATTTGGGGGCAGGGGACAAGGTCAGGTATACAAGCAATTAAGACACTATCTGTGAATTGGAGTGTGGATTTCTCTTGCCCCTACAAATCAGCAGGAAGGTGGTATGGTATTATTCCATTTTAAATTCATTATCTAAAATCCCTTATTAGATAGAACAACTTATTTTACATTGTGAATTTCCAAATATCCATGATCAACCCAAGAAGCAAGCTCCTTTGGGTTGCCAGTTTATGAAACAGAATAAACATGTATATAATACTCTCTTTTTCTTTCCTTTCTCCTGGAAGATGTGTACAAAGTAGCTGCAGTTCAGAGATTTGCAAGCTCACTTCTCTGACCTCAAAAAGCTCTTTTCCTTCACATTTGTTGGAAGGCAATGCTTAGTTCTTACGGTATTTCTTTTGATTCTCTGTCTGACGGGTCTCTTGATTGGGGTAGTTGACATGAATTAGAAAATCTCTATAGATTGTGGTATTAGTTCAGGAAAACAAACTCTTTGCATAATATGGATTGAAAAAAGAAATGTCCTAGGAGCTGGGGAAAAAGGTAACTTCTATGAAATATTTCACGAGAAACTTTTCTTGCAAAAAGAACGTAACATTCTGAACAATATAAAAACCTTAGCACACCTCTGTTGCCAAAGACAATTTTGTCTATTTCCTTTGAATATTTCTTGTACTAGCTTGAAAAACAACACAGGTTGCAAATATCATGTACTTAGAGTCAGTAAAGCTTACCAGTATAAGGCCAGTAAATCTCAGAGCATTTTTCTTTCTAAGAAACTAGTGTTTATTATTCAGTTATTAATCAGTGTTTTCTGCCTTATAGGCCTGCTTCGTCCCCTCAGCTTTCACATGATGATACCCATTCACGCATTGAGCATTATGCTAGCAGGTATGAGATCAGGTGGTGGTCAGGCAAATTTTCCTTGAAACAGTTACTTTTTAAAAAATACATCATTACCACAACCACCACTGCTCAGATGTTAAGAAATGAAGTTAGGATCATTTCAAGTTCCTAAGATTTATGGTATACATGTTTACTAATCCGTATGCATGTTTACTAACTTCTGATAATCAGCTTGCTAACTAACCCGCATGTAGAATTATTGCATGATATTTAGAATGTATGTCAACTAATTGAAAACAGGAAATGACCCACATGGTTATATTTACATCTAATGTTCTGCTTTTGTTGAGAACTTCTTTCTGAAGGTGTACTTCAGTATAATACTAAATGACCATGTAGTACAAAATAGCAATTCACACTCAGTATCTAATCCTCAATACATAGATCATAATTCATAAAATTTTAATTCAGCTTCTAATATATTATAAAGAGGAAATGGAGCTGCTCTTTAAAAATTATAAAACATTACTACAGTTCACTTATTTTTTGAAAGCTAGTATCATAAATATTAAAAGAATACTGGCTAAGTTACATCATTATTTCTGTACACTCATAGGAAATTGAGGGTGGGTAGCAAAAATAATACTTTGTTTTACTGTCAATTAGAAAAATTTTCACTGAAATGTGCACTGAACAGCAGATAATCTTATACCTGACTGAAAACCTAGACAATAATGAGTGTTAGTCTGTATGTAGAGTACATTCCAGGATTTCATCATAATGATATTTTTGTTTTCAGTTAGTTTTAACAAGGAGAAGATACAGTGAATTTTAAGGTATTTTCCTTTCTTCATAGGCTAGCAGAAATGGAGAACACCAATGGAACATATCTGAATGATAGCATTTCTCCTAATGAGAGCATGTAAGTATGCCTCTGTGAAATTATAAGATACTTTTAGCTTGTATGCATGCTTTCAGATTTCTGTAGTAAGTTCTTAAACATAAAAATTATCCACAGTATGAAAATTCTACTCTAACCTGTTAGTTGCTAGACACTATTGAAGATAGTGTTCGAAACTTAACATCCCCTTCTTATGTAAAATGCATTAAAATGAAACAAAAATTCATGTTAAAAATAATTTTAAGTTCAACAGACATCACAGATAACACACAGCCTTTCATCATATGTAGAGAATCTGCTTATTTTCATGAAGCCATAAATAACTGAAACAGCTGCTGATTAAGGACTTCCAACAAAGCTGCTCCAAAACTCAGTAGAGAGGACTGAACAAGATCCCGACTGCTGACAAACAGACTGAATAAGCCTTTAAATGTATTTATTTGTTAACAAGTCATATTGAACATACTTGTGTTTCTATTCCTGGTGAAATCACCTTCTCTATATAATTATTAAAATTTTTAATCATATCAAGATAGTATTATACATTTTACTAAGAATGAAGAGTTTGTATCAGTTATCAGCATATTATATTACTATTTGGTCTTATTAGTGTTTGTTATATAATACTTAGGTACTTTTTTAATAGAACGGAGGTAGAGAGTTTAATACATGAACAAGTCTTGTTGGCTGAACTCTGTTGCTTCTAATCTTTATAACTCAAGGATCAGGAACCTAGTGTTTATGACCATGTAAAGTCCTCCTACAAGGTGAAAATTCTAAAGGATTTCATTTTTGAACCTGTTTTATTTTTCATTTCATTAAAATGAATTGGTTTGGGAAAATATTATTTGTGAATGTATGTTTTTAAAAGTCATACCATGTAAGGAGAGACACATCACTTAAGGTAAATAGTATTCAGCTGAACATTAATTTTTGACTTCTGTAATTTAACTTTAATAGTGGAGTAACCCAGTCATGTAATCAAGTTATTACTCACTATCAATAGAAAGCGGTGGGGGGGAACCCTCCAGTTATTGCCTGCCTTTGGGAGATATACCATGCTTTTAAGAGTAAATTTATATTTACATGTTTCTGGATCATATACCGTACCAGTTCTTAACTCAAATTTTGCCTAAATCTAGAGATGTTGGCAATTACAGTACAGTATCTCAAAGTTAACAAAGTAGAAGACACTATTCCTCAAAGAATGCCAGACACTTATTAAAAATACTCTAGAATATATTTCACTCTGGAATGAGGGACAAATGTTTATTTTACATGCTGCTGCTTCTGTCTTGATTTCAAGGCAACATGCAGCCAGTATTATGCAATATTATATTAAAGAACTATAATTGGGAAGGGAGAATTTTAATTTTTGTTAAAAGTTAAAAGACATCAACATAAATATTAGGTCTTAGAGGAAATGACAATAATTTAGTGGAAATCTATACAGCTTTAAAATGATGCAGGAAAGTGGTACAAATCAGAATATAACAAAAGCCTGGATACAGGAAATTCTGTTTTTAAAAAAATCAATAGTTTGACTGAATAAAGGGGGCAGCAGAATACATGTTAAATGTGTCAAAATAGCAAGGACCTATATAATTTCATCCTTTTTTATATGTATGTGTAGTGTTAGATGATTCCTTTTTTAGTTTTCTTATGATCAGACCTTAGAAAATGTAGGCATAGAAAGTTAAGGACTTAGGCCATTCTTTCCTAGAAAATAAGCTGGTATGGCATTAATTTGTAGCTGGAGATAGCAATTTTGAACTCCAGCAGAAAAGATTATTTATGAGAACTCAGTTTAGCTTGATAGCATCTACATATTTCCCTGTACACTATTTGCTATTGAAACCAATTTATTCATAATTCATTAAGACATAAGTCTGGTCCCTTCTCTCTCTCTCTCTCTCTCTCTCTCTCTCTCTCTCTCTCTCTCTCTCTCTCTCTCTCTCTCTCTCTATGTGTATCTTAACTGGGTTGATTGAGATAGTGCTTGATATTTTGCCTCATTTCTTCTGGGGTTTTTTTCCCTAATTAATTTTTATTAAAGAATTTTTAACACAATAAAAAAATACGAATTTAAAGGAAAGGAAACTAAAAGTAAAAGGAAGTAAATAAAGAAATAAAAGAAGACAAGAAAAAAAATATTTAAAGAAATGGCTTCCAATCTTCCTTACAGCAGTTATAAATGCATTTATATTTTATCTCTCTTTTTTTGTTGTACTTTTTTTAAAGAGATGATGAGCATTTGCTAATCCAGCACTACTGCCAAAGTTTGAACCAGGAATCCCCACTCAGTCAACCTCGAAGTCCTGCACAGATTTTAATTTCTTTGGAAAGTGAAGAAAGAGGTGAGCTGGAGAGAATCCTTGCAGACCTGGAGGAAGAAAATAGGTAAGTTTACTACAATATTCTTTCACATATTAAGTAACATTCAAACCAAGTTAACAGTTAGAAGAGATGTTGTATTATATGTAATTTACCAATTTTACAGATACATGTTTCTTTTCTACTTATGAATCTGATTTGTCATGTTAAATGTCTGGATGATGAAATTCTATTATCCAAATTTTAAAATCATATAATAAAATGTAAATTTTGGCCTGCCATAAACAACTAGAAAATTGTTTGCTAATTTTATATGTATATATTGCTTTATTTAATTAGGTATAAGTAAATATATTTAATAGTTATAAAAACAGAAGCTTGTGTTCCATGTAGAATTATATCTTTACCTTTTCCTATATGAAACATGTTATAAACTTGTACTTACCTATTTACTAGTCAGCTTTCATTTCCCATCCTGTTGCTTTTTCAGGACATACTCAGAAAGATATTCTAACTTTGTATATTTTCAGAAATGTGTAGGCCTCTTGTATTGAGAAAAAAGATGGCACCTGTAAAATTCTTCTCCTGGGATAGTAGTGAGTGTGGGGATGTAGAGGGATAGAAAATGGCCTTGAAGGACAGTGGGAAGTTCCCTTACTAAGGCAATGGTCAGACAAGCGCAGCTTCAACCCATTCCAAGAATCTAACAGGAGAAAATGTCTCACACAGGCTGCTCCCTAATTCAGAAGATAAACTGAAGGAGGAAGGAAGCACATTCAGACTTGCAAGATTCTGTAACTATAGCTATTCCAGTAAAAGTAGTTTTAGACCTATATGGCATTGATTTTTTAGTCTGATCTACCCTATAGAGCTGACAGGGAGCATATATTGCAGATGCCCCAAAGAAAACATACCTGCTAACTAAAAGATGGTGGTTGAAATTGATATACATGAACCATTAGATTCTACTACTTAATATACAACTTCTTATTCCAAGTATATTTATTGCTGTTGATTGTGAACAGTTAACAAGCAACTAGTTTGCTGTCTCCCGATCAAAAATAGTAAGGTCCTCCTAAGTCAATTGCTCATATCAGGTCATATTGTTTCTTTTATATCACTCCAAGGTATATAACAAGGTATTTCACAGGAGCCACTTCTCAATTTATGGAAGCATGGCAGCGTCTACTAAAGAGATTCATGCCAACCTGGTGAACTGTGCCATATGACATTTGAATTGAAAATGTGTCAAAAATAGTATATAACAGTTAAATATAATGACTTTTTGATAACCTGGTGCAGGAACTTCGTTATGGACTGAAGCCCTTAATTTAGTAGAAATTAAGCCTTAAGTCAAGGGATGCGGTGGCGCTGCAGGTTAAACCACTGAGCTGCTGAGCTTGCCGATCGGAAGGTCAGCGGTTCGAATTCGCGTGACGGGGTGAGCTCCTGCCAACCTAGCAGTTCCAGTTCCAGCTCCTGCCAACCTAGCAGTTCGAAAACATGCAAATGTGAATAGATTAATAGGTACCGCTTCGGTGGGCAGGTAACAGCATTCCATGTAGTCATGCTGGCCACATGACCACGGAAGTGTCTACGGACAAACACCAGCTCTTCGGCTTTGAAACGGAGACGAGCACCGCCCCCTAGAGTCGGACACGACTGGACTTAACGTCAAGGGAAACCTTTACCTTTACTAAGCCTTAAGTCAAATCTGGAAAAAAACAACTGACTTTCATTTCAGATATAAAATGGAAAGCATGGCATATTCACAAATATACTTATGTGCCACTTCTGTTCTTTCAATAGAAACCTACAGGCAGAATACGACCGGCTGAAGCAGCAACATGATCACAAAGGACTATCTCCACTGCCATCCCCACCTGAGATGATGCCCATCTCCCCACAGAGCCCACGAGATGCTGAGCTCATTGCAGAAGCCAAGTTGCTTCGTCAGCACAAAGGCCGCCTAGAAGCCAGGATGCAGATCCTGGAGGATCACAACAAACAGCTAGAATCTCAGCTACATAGGCTAAGACAGCTGTTGGAACAGGCAAGACTTCAGCCTTTCCTCTTTTATTCTCTTCAGCGATTAAAGCCATATTTTAAAGCAGGTGATCAGATCACGAACTGGCATTAGCTGTAGAAAATAATGGTTTTTTAACTTAATTTGCCTAT
Organism: Candoia aspera; assembly: GCF_035149785.1. Classification (NCBI taxonomy): domain Eukaryota; kingdom Metazoa; phylum Chordata; class Lepidosauria; order Squamata; family Candoiidae; genus Candoia; species Candoia aspera. The sequence goes on along the minus strand of NC_086157.1, from coordinate 52,528,460 downwards.
ACTTATTCTATCACAAAGTAAAAATGTAACAGCCTAGGCTTGTATGCAATATAAATATGCTGACTGAAATCCTCTGTAAAATTGCTTGGGAGAAAACCTTCTGAAGTTTGGGGAAACTTATTTCTTAGTACTTTTGTATAACGACTATGCTATTGGTCATGCTGTTACCCTTAAAGAAAATTATATTTTCTTCTGGTATTTCAGCCTCAAGATGCAAAAGTGAATGGTACAACCCAATCTTCTCCTCCTACCTCAATACAGAGGTCAGAAAGTAATCAGCCAATGCTTCTCCGTGTTGTTGGTAGTCAGACTACAGAATCTATGGGTAAGCTAAAAATGACACACTTCTAAAATAATTTTAATAAAATAAATAATATTAATTATAACTTCTCACACAGTAAAATGATAGTTGTTACTATTATGTGCTTTAAATTTTCTCTGCTTGTTTCCTTTGCTAGGGCTCTTTTCTGTATGGATTTACTTATTTGCAAAGTCAGTTTGCTGGGGGATGAGCTGACGGTGAAGTGAAGGGCCACTTCACTTTCTGGAGCCTCAGTTTTAGAAAATGTCTTAAATGTTGTTATCTAATTATAGATAATATAATTACTATTATAGGTAATATAATTATTATCTAATAATTGGCAACTTTAAGACGTGTGGACTTCAACTCCCAGAATTCCACAGCCAGTATATGCTTTATGATTTAAAACAAATACAAAATGCAAGAAGAGTTCTGATGAATTTCATTCTGATTATGTTCCATCACTTACTGCCCACAGGCAAAGCGGAAAGCCTGAAAATGGTTGCCAATCTCTAATTAATTTTTTTTAAAGGTAATATAGTGGTGCTCAAAAAAAAGTAAGGAAGTTATTTTTGGCAAAGCTATTCCCATCTAATTCATTTCTAACTCTTTTAAATATATAATGATTGGTGCTTATTGTATTTGTCAAAGCTATTCTCTGGTATCAGATCAACCACCTTGTCTTCTGGATGAATGTCCAGCTCAGTATTCACAGAGCTGGAGTCTCTCAGTTACTCACTGCTGGATATCTCAGTAAGGGCTCACAACTTCTGCTGCTCCCCTGGCAAAGAAGGCAACTGTTATGTCCAAAACATATCTTACTGTATTGAAATCTACAGCTTCTGTGTGATTAAGCACCTTGCCAAAAAAAAAGGGATGTTTGAAACAGCTGATACAGTAGACTCTCAGTGTACCAGAACTCAAGCAACTGGCAGAAAAATGGAACTTGAAAAAAACAGCACTGTCAAGCAACTGGCAAAAAATCTGTATCTCTCTGCTGCCATCTAGTGGGTATTAGGGTTTAATAGTAACTCTCAAGCAACCAGAAACTACACTTATCCAGCATCTACCAGTCCCCATGAGTGCCAGTTAACTGAGAGTCTACTGTAGTTATTTAAGTTCTGGGGTCCAAGTTAAAAATAACGGTTGCACAGATGCTTCCTGCGAGGCTTTACTTTCACTCATATCACATTTAATTGAGTCTGGAAATGGATTAGAAGCTATTAATGACATAATCTTTCTAGTGTATTTTGGAACAGCAAATGTTTTTTGTCTACTTTCAAAGGTAGTTCCACATACAATGCAGCCAGAAAGTTATGGATAGCCATAACAAGGCAGGGCAGTTCTGTATACTGTTTCAATATTTGTATTCTCAACTCCCGAATATTTTCAGTGCTCAAAGCTCACTGGTAAACCCTGATGCTGTCTGAACTCTGCATTTTATGTCAGCACAATTTGGACCAATAATGTCAATTTTGAGTCATCTCAGTGTTCCATTAGCAATTAGGGTTTTAATGGAATCACCAGTTTTGCTATCTGGAATTCTATGAGGGCCTCCTAGATTGTCTAGAATTCCATAAGTCCTTAGAAGCAAACCGCCTGAAGAGATTCCCCTGTCCCAGCAGGCTGACTAGCAAGCCCTGTCCTAATTCTCTCTAGTAAATGGTTGGACCATAACAACAGAACTAAAACAGAATTTTCTATTACTCTACCATTTTTATGCTTCAGCGCAAATACCACATTCAGAGTGTGACTTGCTACTGAAATATTGTGTCAGTGCCAGAGTTTTCATGTATTTACTGCAGTCATACAATCATAAAGCTACTGTGACCTTGTTAAGTAAATAGAGGTATCAAGGATACCTACAGTATCTGCAGATCTCAAGAGTAGATTTAACAGTTCACTTAGATTATTGAACAGTGGAAGAAATATACCAAGAAAATCCACTGTCTGATTCAACATTAGATACAAACAGTTGAATCCAAGGCTCAGCTTGAGAAGTGTTCTGATTAGAAGATAGATTCCAGTAGACCAGAACAACCTTCCTTCTTCAACCTATTCCTGGTGCCATCCTAATGACTACTACAGTTATCTCCATAGAATTCTCATGAATATCCTAAAAGAATATGACTGTTGATTCACTTGATCATTAGGTGCTAAAGTCCAGGAGAATATCATGATTGACCACCTCCGTTAGTTGGCATTTGGGTATATTATGCTATGATAATCCTATTTCTACTTTCTCTTATTATTACAGATACCTCACAGGATATGCATTGTGCTGTAAAAAAGAGAGAGAAGTCCCCTCCTCCCAGTCATGCATGTAAAATCCTCATACATGACATAATGTAATATCCATATCTCTCTGGTCTGAAAGCTCAAGGATATAATAGACTGAATATACTATTCTTAAATATAGTCTCTATTATTAAGAATATTATTGAGTGACTGTGCCTCTACACTCTGACAACTGTGTGAGGCACTGTTTTGTACCCCAAACATATACATGAAGCTGCTAGGAGCAGCAATCAGAGGTTTTGAGGCTATTTGTATATAACGCATGAATCAGGAGTGGCTTTACATGTTCTAAACCAGTTATTGCACACACTGATAGACAGATGCAGTGGCAGAATAGATGAAGGCAATATACTTCTGCTTTTCTTTTTATCAGGTGAGGATGATCTGCTAAGTCCTCCCCAGGACACAAGCACAGGGTTAGAAGAGGTCATGGAACAACTGAACAATTCCTTCCCAAGTACAAGAGGTAAGCACCAGTGTTCAATAGGACATAACGCAGGTAAATTACAGACAGTGGATCTTTCTTGCAAATTGGTGGTATGCTCAGAAATGCATAAGTGAAAGATGCAAGTGTAAAAGGGAAGACCACAACATTTACATCCATAAATATTATGATTAGCTGGAAATAATTATAAAATGTTGCATAGTACAGTCCTTCCTCTCTTTTAATTTTTTGCATTTAATAAATGTATGTATTGGTACAATAACCAGAGGTTAATATTTTAATTATATAATGCAAAAGTTAAAATATATTACTTTTATTAATATTTTAAAAGGAAGGAAGATCCTTTTTGAAAGGTTAGAAAATTCCCACCATCCCCACTATGGTTGGCTGAAGCCAGAAGTTTTGGGAAATAACGATCCATGTTATGTTTTTCTGTCACATTAATGTGACTGCTTTGCCATGAATAAAAGTATTACTATATAAATATAGTGTAGCATAGTGTAGTATATTGTCCTAGCATCCCAAACAGCAGCTTGAGTTATTGCCAGAGTAAATTTATCAGGTTTGTTTCATCTGCACATATAGAAGCAGACTCTCAGAGAACATAGCATTAGAAGGAGAAGTAAAGTCAGAAGATAAGCCAAGTCAGATGCAGCTAGAAGTCCTAGAAACAAGCACTAATAGGGGCCTTATGAATCAGCATTGTTCCAACAACTTAAATAAGCCAAAGTGCTCCCTAAATTTTAGCAACCTCGGACATCTCCTGAGCACAGCTCAGTGGTCTGAATTCTACAGTTACTTCTGAAAAGCCCTGGCAGGTAAGGGTAGCCCCAACATGCATCACAATGTCATGACTTTGTGATGCATGTTGGGGCATTGAAATTGATTTATAGTGCACTTTTATATTGGAATTTTATTATATATTTATTGTTTTTTTTTTATTATTTTGTTGTAAACCGCCCAGAGTCCCTCTGGTGGGAGGAGATGGGCGGTGACAAATTTAATCAATCAGTCAATCAAATGACTTAGATACTTATCACCACATGGGTACAAGGAGTGAAGTTTTTTCACATGACTTTGCAGGCATGTTTTGACTTTTGCCTCCCTTGTCCTTGCCTGCAATTCCATGCTGCCAGTTCAGCTGCTTCCCAGCATAGCCAAGTTCTGAAGTTGATCTCAAGGTCTAGATGAAGGAGCCTGGGGTCTCAGTGTGATGGGTTCATCCAGTTCCAAGCTCCACAGCACTGCTGGGAACTGGAAGTACAGTGTTTTCCTGGTTTTCTTACTTGTCAGTGGAAGTCTTTTGAGGCAGGCCTATGAGAAAGGATAGAATATGATAAGAGAGATTATGTATTATTTGAATTATAATAAACAATACTTTAGAATTGGATTATTCATTTTTTTTCATGACTGCAAGCAGACAGAAAAGTTTCCATTATTTTCTTTAGCATAACTGTGAGATCTGACATTGGGGAATCTTAAAAACACTGAGAATAATAATAAAGAATCCACAAAAAAGAAACATCAGGCCATTATGGTAATATGACATAACAACATATGAAGAAAATCTTTAAGACAGACAAAATCAAGAGTATCTTGTACGTGATTGATATGTACTTTTATAGTCCAAATAGTAGCTTATGTAGTAAAGAAACAGTCTCTCGTTTGAATATTGTCTCTGCCATGCATTAACTAAATGGCCTAAAATAAATCTTGGCTTTATTTAACATCAACATCTCCCTTCAGTAATATGGTTTATTAAATAAAACCTGACTAATACACAGGCTTGTTGCAAGGATAAGGACTGGGCACCATTAGAAAACATACAAATGTTTATTTTTGTCATTTATATTGATGAATTTATATATTCTCTGGTTTTGCTTTCTTTTGTTTTTTAAAAGGATTTCCATATGATAATACTTCCTTGAATTACAAAGGAGTCTTAAAACAAGTGAAACAATTTTTCAAATGTGGTTTAGGATAAGATGTCTATTCCATCAGAAGTTATTAACAATTGTTAGGCTTATGGGTGTAGAGGAGGAAAATTGTAAAATAATGTGCCAACAAATGAGTAAGTATATAAATATAATCTGTGTTAATTCAAAGAAAATTAAATAATATACTGCTAGGAAGAATACGTATATTAACTAGGAAATAAGCCCATCAAGAGCACCCAGTGTGATAGGATTTTTTTTCTATGAGTTTTCCAATGTGCTGGCACCACCACCACCACCAATCTGGAAACAATTTTGGATAACTTCAGAAGATAAAAAGTTATTGACTATTGAAGCAACTTTAAATATTGTAGATTATATCTAATTGGTATGCTTCTATTTGGAAAAAAGTTCTGCCATCTAAGCAAATGTAGTGTGCACATAAGCAAGCAGCTCTTTTGGAAGGAAAATAGCTGGTGTGCTTTTCTTTTTTTAAAACATTAAAATAGCTAAGAATAGCTAAAATATAAAACTTTATAGAAAGATATTTTCTCTTACCGTAAAATTAAAGGCCAATGCTAAAAATTTGCCTTTTGTCAGTGGGAATTTCTCACAAGTATTTTAACAGAGCCTTATTGCATATCCTTAGGTAGTTTGTGTGTATGTGTATACACACACATACATACTATACAATTTTTATCCACATATTCTTTATTGTATTGCTCAGAGCATATTCATAGCAGCTTCCATTGCTTTTCACAGCTTTATGTAAACTCAAACAATTATTAAAGCAAGAGGTCTGATACTTGATTAAATAAATATTAAATACCAGTGTAGTGGTTTATGAACATTTTTAAACCAACAGGTTACAGAGCAAATTCCTTTGTATTTTAAGACATCATATTTGCTTATGGAAGTTTGGTGCATATTCAATATGTATCTTACTCATTATGGCAAGGAAAATAATAAATATTAATTTTAAAAGCTTGTTTTTTATTGTTACAAATTATATGCAATATATTATGGTATGCTGGGACAAACTGGCCACATGTTGGCTCTAATTCAAAGTCATTATGAAATAAATGACATTATTTAACCAGGTATAATATTTCCCATTGGTTATAATAGACATCTTTACTTGAATTTACAGTTCAGTAGAAGCCGAATGGTGCCTTATGACTTTTTGATGAAACAGGAACTTGCATTCTCAGGAAAGAGTCCTTTAGATTAATTGAATATCTTTTGATTTTAATAAACATTTGCAATTTATACATTTACATTTTATATGTGATGCTTCCAAAAATGTTTGAAATAATATTTACTGTATATAGTTTTATTTCTACATATTTTCACTGTGTCTTTTTTAGTACAAGAAATAAAGCATAGTATTTATTTGTGGTTTAAAAAAAATACTTTGGGATAAAATTGATAGATGGCCAACATTTTGATCACAAAGTAGGCTACAACTTATGTACAAATGTTGAATCAAATGTTCATTTCCATCACCTGTATTTGTTGTTTTGTTGAGTAAAAGATTATAGATTTATCTATGAAACTCCATAGAATACTTTAGTGGAAATATATAGCAACAATTTTGTTCGCTCTTTGAATTGAATTTCTGTGATCTGTTACTCACTCTTCCCTTTCTTTAACGCAGTAAATTTAATGCCAGGTATAGCATGGATTAATACTTTTTAGTACTATAAGTAAATATTTTAGCATGAAGTTTGACTTTTAAACCTATTGAGCAAAATAGGTTTAGAAAGAATAGTCTGTTTTTCCAAGTTGTACAGGATCCATTGGTATTACTGGAATTACATTGTCCTTTCCCAAATTAATGTCCTTTTCCAAAACACTGATCTGAAAATGTGTTATCTGTCTCTTGTTCTTATGTCAAAGGATGACAATGAAGGAAATATGTTTTTTTTTTAACTTAAAAATATAATTGTGTGGATTTCAATACATTGTAGCCTTTCAGTTAATTTTAAAGACTGTTGTTTTCAATTTATGTTCATAATGATAATTGAAGTATTTTATGTATGTGTTTTTTTCATTTTCTTTCTGATACATCTAATATAAAGGAAGAAATGGCTCTGGAAAGCCAGTGAGAGAGGTTAGTGCATATAATGCCCACTGTAAGAGCTTCTCACTGCTTCATCCTCCTTTTTTTTTTTTGGTCTGGCACTTGTAGCACAGCATGTGTGTCGTCAGGTACCTGTAACAGGTATACTCTAATATGTAATACCTCTCAACTGTCAATGGATATCAAAATATTAGAATCAGAAGGAATGTATATTTTCCCATTAGGTTACCTCCCCAAAAATGATATCTGGGCAAGTGAATGTAAAATGAAAATGTTTCTATAAAATCTTTTTCATAAATCTTTGGTAGTTAATCATAACTTGGCTTGCATTTTGAGACTATGACAGGTTTATATCTACATATATATGTTCCAAATAGTTATATAAAATTATTTAGTTCTGTTCTTTTCAAAGCAAGAGTTGAGAGGTATAAACAGTAAAATCTTTCAGCTTGCAAGTTTAATGTTTGCACCAGCTAAATTGTCACTAACACCCAGAGGCTCAACTGTGTCATGTTGAAGTATGTGTGAAAACTCAGCTGATTTAGCTGTTACAGTACTGAATTTTAATCTAGAGAGAATGAATATTTATTATTACAGTCCAAGACCAGGTCATAAAGAAAAGGTTTAAATGGCATCAGGTTTTGCATTCTATTGAGTAGCCCTGGGCAAATCTTGCTTGTTTTCCTATCTAAATATTTTATAGTTATTGTATGGGAAATTACAGGAATACCAGAAAAAAACTTAGTTTGATGTAAGCTCATAGCTTTTGTGTTGTAGGAGTTGGCAGCAAAAATGTACATAAATTAATTGTCCTCTTCTAGAAATTACATGTCTTCTTGTTACCAAAATAGTCAAGAATTTACAGAAGTCATCTGAATGTTAACCTACACTTTTTTCCACCAAGTGTGATATTTAAAACATGTATGGTTTAATAAAGGGAAAGAAGTAAAACAGAAACTAAAAACCACGAACCGTCTCCATATAACATAACAGAGAACTGCAATAGCCTTGTATCTAAAGTCATTCAAGAAAAAGCCCAGTCATCTTATATAAGAATCTGTCCCCTACTTAGGAATAAATTGAGTTTTAGGCATAATTTATTCTGTTTCTGTGTAAAATGGGCTAAAATAAAATCAGGAAAGCAGCCTGCAATTAAAACATTTCAAGGAAAGGGGTTTTGCACATCATGATTTGAATTGTTCAGGTTTATAATGAACCTTGGCTTTCAGGCTGCTTAGTAAGACAGAGCATATTGAACTCCACCACACAATCCAATGAAATAGAAATGGAAAACACAGGAAAATATAAAATAGACCTCACAATCATTCTCTGTTTTATATTTAATAGTGGACTTTTGTTTTAAAACTTCTGTACCTTTTTTTTTTTCTAGAACACACAAAAAACTTCTTAGTGGATAAAGAAATTAAAACTGATATTCATTGTATTAAAATAAAAACATAAATTAAAAATGTTTATTTCTAAATAAAATATGTAATCTCATTTATTTATAAAAAATATTGGTTAGATTTATATTCATTCTCCCGCCATGTCCCACCCTCATTTTTTATATTTACAGTATATCCAAGAGCTCAAAATGGTACTTCATTTATTGTTGGCTTTCTGCTGCTTTTTTTTCTTTTAATTAGTCTTTTTTTAAAACTGAGGGAACAACAGTGAGTTTTGAAAAGTGATTAATATATATTAAGTATATATATTTATATTACATTTATGGAAGAATTCCAGGAAATAATAATATAAATATTATGTATCACTAAGTTAAAATATAATCAAATATAAATTAAAGAATATTTGAGTAAACTATAATTTGCTTACATTTATAAACATTTAGTAAACCTTTATAATAGAAAATATTGCAGTACTGTATATAATACATTGTTGCAATGAAAATGGAAAACTACCAAAGAACTACTTGAGTTTAAAAAAAGGAGGGATTGAAGAATATTTTTTGTAACATTTAAACCGCAGGTGCTTTAAAAGTCACATTAATATACATTCATTCAATTTATATCCCACATTTCATTCAGGAGATCATGGCAGCCTGAATAGTACTTCCTACTTCTATTTTAGATTAAATCCTGAAAAAAGGGAGCTTTTTTTAATGAACACTAAGGTGCTGCTAGGCTGAAGGACTTGTAATGTATTGTTGAATTATGTACAGCTGTATTGGTCATCCATCAGTGATGCAGTAATCCTATTATACTTCTATTCCAATTGATTTGCTTCTGAGTCTATGATTTTTTTCAGATTGCACAATTTATCTGTTAGTAAATTAAGGTTGGAAATTAAGCTTTTTTGTTCCCTTTTCAAAGCCTTTGGAGCCAGCTCTAATAAAAAATATGAAGTGCAGTTTCTTCTCATTTTGAAGGAAGAGACACATGAGAAATTTAATGCAAGTCTCCAAATCATGCATGCATAAATACATACAGTTAAGATACGTCTCCAAACATTTTAAAAACAACTTTCAATCATTTCTTCTTGTTTTTTACAACATAGTATTGTGAAAGGTGAAAATGTAATACTCTGAGGTGTTAACTCAAAAGTTTAAAAAGTTGTAAAGTCCTTGAATTGTGTGATTCTTCAACAAAAGAAAACCTGCAGATTGTAAATAAATGTCATCACTATTCTACTCATTTATTCCATAAACATCATTAGAATGACAAGACTTGTGTGTGGTTCAACCAAAATCCACATGGCTAAGGTACTGAATCTGAAAAGAGTTGCTCTTCCATAAGGAAGAATTGGGGCAAGGCTGATCCACTACAGCCTGCCACTTAACCGTGTTAAAAGATCAATGTTTTTGCACAGAAACTCTCTTGTAAGTCAAAGCAGCTGATAGATTCCAATGAATATTAGCAGGGTCATGCTTTGCTTTCAGGCAGTTCCTCATTCAAAATTCCCGTGAAGCAGAGCACCCTGACAAAGGTTCACACAGCCCTCTTACTTAAAGTGACATGATAAATTATCAGTTCAGTTCTGAATAGTATAAGGTACAACTGATTCAGATTGGTTTCCTGAAATATCTGAAGAAAGCAGCTTCTATGCCATACATCATGTGGACCAACATCAACTGACTGAATTTGAGGAAGTTTTCATAAAGGGAACATTTGGGTACACATCTAATCATTTGGCTTGTAAGAACTACACTTTCCATATGAATAATCCTAGATATCCCTCTTTAGATTAAACAGATAATGAACAGAGAAGGAGACATTTCAGTTGGGCCATCCTTATGAATGAATGAATGAATGAATGAATGAATATATATATATATATATATATATATATAAAGCTGTGTGAATATTTGTTTTATTAGTCCCAAATTTTTAATTTACATTATTGTTTGGTTATGTGTGTTTGTGGCTGCGCTGCATAATTGTTTTGTTTGTCATCTCTTTTAACTGTATTATTTCTAAACTTCATGAGAACCATGACAAATGAAAAATCGTATCAGTACAATTTCAGTACAATCTAAATCAATGCCCCAGGGCCATAAGCTTGATCAGTTTCCCCCACTGCAGTTTCCAGGATATAACATCCATAGAGACCATTTAAGCTCCCTGCCAGCTCTCCACAGTTGCAGTTTTTGATATCAGTGATTCCTAGTCCGATCATAAATTCAGTCCGATCATAAATTACCTGTTGTGCACTTAAAATTAGAGAAATATAACTGAGGTTTCCCATTGTAAACTTTTATAAATTGGAGATGATAATTTAAAATTGCACTTGTAGAAATCTCATTACAAGGTTTCCCTAGTAAAAAATATTAAGATATGGTGGAGAGCCACATCAGGCTGAACCTCTTGATACATGATACTTGATAGTCCATCGAGCCTGGGAGTTATTTCAGCCTAACCCAGAAAAAAATAGGAAAGGACACTGGATCTTCCTCCCCAAAGCCCACAATAACCTTGGGTTAGTCCTAATACATGAAGGGTAGCAGTGTAGTTATGCAGCCTTTCACATGGTTATGGTTTTAATGAGAAATCCCTTTGGTAGAACAATTAAGTCATATCTCTAGATGTAAAAAGAAATTCATCACTGGGAATGATGGATTTATAGGAATAAACAAGGAAACCCAACCACTACATACCAAAAATGCAAAACATAATTGGTACTAACTACACTAGTTGCTTTATTACTTCCTTGAAAAATGGTTAGCTTGCAACACATGTTTAGAGTTCACTGCAAAGAGGAATGCAGGAACTCCATGTGGCTTTGATACTGCTAGGCAAGCCTTCCTTGCTTTTCTCCCCCCTCCCCTCCCAAACACTATTCTTTTGTGGAACATGGAGAATACTTAAAAGCCAGCAGCTATAGAGAGATGGACTGTTGTTTTGCCCAGCCATATAGACTGCTTTATCTCATATGTGGATCCAGCCAAGAAATTAAAAATTACCAACAGTTAAACATATCTTCCTAACAGGCATTGGTGAAATAATGAATATGCAGTCTAGTTTTCACCAGTTGTGCCATTGTACAGGAGAACATTCAATTTATTCAGACCTCTCAATGTTGTATCAATTAATCAAATACTTTAGGAGACATGTTATGCCATTTTTTAAAAAATTGCAGTTTGTCACAAACATGAGTGGAAGACAGCATTATTAGCTTTTAAAATGTAGTATTCTGAGCAAATTTCAGTAATTTTCTCTATTTAACCAATAGAACATTAAGGAATATTAGGAATATACTAATGTGATACTGCTTTTTAAAAGGCTTAACACAGAAAATCACTGGAATCTGCTCAGAATACTACATTTTAAAAGCTAATAATGCTGTATCCCACCCGTGTTTGTGACAAACTTAGTGATTCTTGTGGACTCTGGATTAATTCCCATTCAGAGAACCAGAATGGTCTGAAGACCAGGAATGCAGGGGCTTCAGAAATGCATGTTGAATGTGCATCTGATTTGGTAAAATATATGTCCATACAAATTTTTTTGCTTGAAGTCCATGTGAGAGTTTGGCTGTTTTCTTGCAGGTGGTCAGTCATTGTATTCTGGAGTTTTTCCTAATTGCTTTATATCTACCATTTCTTGTACAAGCACTAATGTAATGATTTCTTGTATCATGGTCCAAAATTTTGTGATTCCAATACTTATGAAGAATTTTACTATTAGAAAACCAATACTGTGTAATTTGATTTGCCCAGTGAATAAAATTTTGCAATCGACTTCCTTTAATTAGCAATAATACCTTAAAAGATAATATATATATATACAGAGAGAGATAGAGATGTATAGATATAGATGAAGGTATATATTTGGTTTAAATATTCAGTTTGGTTCCAGTAGAGATCTTCTCTGTTTATGATCTTTCTCTTTTATTACCATTTTAGAAATTCTCCTAGTTAGGTTGTTAATTTCAGTTGATCCAGTTAGGTGCTATAAATTTTGATTAATCTACAAACACTTTTGTAATAAAGCCTGCACATTCTCATACACATTTAACTTTGGGATCTTCATGCATGTAGCTTTGAAATTGATTTGCTGGATTTATAATTTAGAAATGCAGTGTGGTGCCAGCTGAAAAGCACTTTTCAGATGTTACTCAACTATACTACTGATCGTGTTGTGTCAAATAATTCCAAATTATTTGATAAAGTCCATGTATTTAACCTCACTTTTCATAATTTATTCAGGATACCTCACTCATCCTTTTAGGTTAATACGAATAACAGTCTTTACAAATATTCACAAGACAGATCGATTTATGCTTCTCTTTTTATCTGTTTTACAGGCAACAATGTAGTTAGCCTTTTCCACATGGCAGATGACTTGGGACGAGCAATGGAAACCTTAGTGACAGTGATGACTGACAACAAGTTACTAGAATAACAAGATCTGTTTTACAACTTCAGGCATAACCTGCATGGTTTTTATAATATTCATATGACAAAGGATTAGACTGTAAGAGTTTACATGAAAACAAATCTATATTTTTGTGAAGGGTAGTGGTACTATACTGTAGATTTCAGTAGTTTCTTAAGTCTGTTATTGTTTTGTTAACAATGGCAGGTTTTACACATCTATGCAATTGTACAAAACATTATAAAGAAAACTACATGTAAAATCTTGATAGCTAATTAACTTGCCATTTCTTTATATGGAACGCATTTTGGGTTGTTTAAAAAAATTTATAGCCGTTATAAAGAAAGATTGTAAACAAAGTGTGCTTTATAAAAATGTTTATATAAATCCCTATCAAAAAACACAGAAAAAAATGAGGCAGTACATTTGTTAAGCATCACTTCAGCTCTGCAGTTATACCCAACAAATATTCATGTTCTGTGTTCTTTTCCTTCAAATCAAACAATTTCTGCAACACCAGTCAACATACATTTTTTGTTGCATCTGACTAGCTCTTGCTTTAAAATTATTATTTTCCAAAACTTCCAAATCTTATTGGAATTAATCCAGCTAGTTGGCAATAATGTGAAAGAGCACATTACATGACTAATATCAGAGCTTGCAAAAATAAGACAAATTGAACCCATAGTCAAAGTTCTTGTTATTTCCTCTACAACTTTGGATATGAATGTTAAGACTAAACACAAAATAGGAATTGCCTTATTGAATTCTACCAGGACTTAGTTGTCTTTATCCTGCCTCTGGCACTGGCCAGCACCTTAATCTTTCAAAGTAAAAATATGATTTGCTTTCATGCCCTGTGATGCCACTTTTATCAGATATTCTGCATCTTTGTGTGTGTATGTGTGTGTGTGTGTTGGGTTGGGTTGAAGACTTGACTACAGATACCATTCTGTGATCTGCTTTCATCCTGAGTTAGATTATTCATGCTATTATTTAATATTTAATTGTTATAGAAGCAGTATTGAAAATTGCCTGAATTCTTTAAAAGAAAAAACACACACACACACGCACGCACACAACACTACAGTTTTTGCCTTGTAGCAAATTCCAAGGAGCCACACCAGTTCCACACCAACAGTAACAAAACTATCAGTGTGGCACAATGATAAAAACGTCAATTCTGTCAACTGCTTAAAATAGCCACACTGCTTCATGAGAAGCTGGTTATCCAAGACAAAAGCCAGCAATCCTACTCTACAAATAATGCCGCACAATTAACAATGACTCAGGAGAGGGATGACAGAAAACAGATGTTAGAAAACAGTCCCTCAGGTTTACTACTATAAAATGTTGAGGTGCTGTTAACAAAAGCTTCACCATTTCATTTTTTCCACCAGCCTTTAATTCCATTATCTAGAGACAGATTTTCACCATCTAATAAATTTTAATACTTTGCAAAAGTTAAATCTGTTACCTCTTGTATGGTATAATTAAAACACAGGTGAAAAAAAGGTATTTTAGTTTTAATTCTAGTTAACATTCAACATGGGTAGTCATGTTATTTCTACCTCACTTTCGTTTTGTGGTGTTCCTGACAATTATGTAGAGAAGGTATGCGTCATCAACCACTTATCCATTATGTAAACTGGTGTTCTTTTAATGCCAATACATTACAAAACAATTAAAATTTAGTAACTCACGAAGGAAGTCCATACATTTTTATAATTTTTTAAAGACTTTGGGCACAATTCAGTCTAGTATGAGCACAGTGCCTACCCACAGAAGAACTGATCTGGAGTTTTGTTTTGTTTGTTTTTTTAAAAGCCCTATTTACCTGCCCTTTCTTCAGCCAGTCTCATGTGCATCTCCCTGAGACAACAAGCTTCCTATTTCACCCTGAAGAATTTTCTTCACCTCCAAGGGGATGCACACTAAGATGAGCAATGATAGGGCTCTGTTATGTCCTATATGAATTCTACCACATGCAAGGACTCCACTGATGCAATGCTAGGCTGGATCATGTGCTTCATTTATGAATGGGTATCCTATATATCTCATAGCCCTTGTGTAAGACAGTGCAGATTCAATTATAGGATGGGATTCTTTCTTTTATGCCTTTATATTTAAAGTTCTCATTAAAAGATTTGAGACTAATAGAGTGCACAACTATTTTCATCAGGGTTATTTCTTTTTAGTTTTGAAGTGAGTCTGTCAAAAATATTTAAAAGAGTTAAGAGCTTTATTGCTGCTTTTAAAGAGTTTCTTTGGAACTATTTCATGTTCCTTATATCCATACAATACTAAACTGTACAACATCAGCGTAACTGAATAACTGTTGTCTGGCATGTTATACCATTTTCATGCAGTACTGATTTATTACTTGGGTATCATCTATTGTGTTCTAACATCAACACTGTAACATTTACTAATTATTTTTATAAACTTCAGCTTTACTGCATTTTTCACAACATATTGAATTTCACCAAATATATGCCTTACTTATTGTATTATATACTGCTTTACTGTGTATATCAATAAAGCACGCAATTATGTTATAAAATTATAAGTGTGGCATTTTTACTGGTAGAGCAGCATTATTGTGTGAATCTTTCCCAGCTTATCTGTCTTTATGGATTTTAACTAGGCAAAATGCTTGATTTTCCATCCTAGAATTCTTTTCTTTCTCCATTGTTGCTAACACCCAGAAACCAAAGATTGCAGTGTTAGTTACAATGTTATTTTTCCATGTTAATTACAAAATTGTTATTCCTTGTTTTTTTAGAAGGAAAATCTGAAATTTTGAGGGAGGATTAAGGGTGCTTGGATGTTTTATTCTCTTACAGTCTCATAATAGATCATTTCCAAGCTAAGCCATCAACTTTCTGTCAGGACCCCTGTGCAGGCCTACAAGGGCTACAGAACTATTTTACAAAATTACCTGGATGTAGACAAAATTTCACAATCCACAAATTATTTTGCACTGTGAAAATTCTTAAAAGTTTTTTCATGAGAATTACTTTGGTATGCATTCATCTCTGTAATTTCTATGAAGCAAACATTGTCCAGGTGCTATATACAGTATTCTCAGACACTTATGATCCATACTGATAGCTCTGTTTAAATTTTTACCGAAAACAGCAAAACAGCATAAACAGCCCTAATATTATCAAACAGTAAGCAAACTGTTAATTAATAGGATGGATGTTAATTTTCAATCTAATTATCAAAAATAACCAGTAAATTATACTGCAGTAAATTATCTTCTAATAGGACTACCATTCTGCTAGCATTTGGTCAAGATGTTTAGAATCCAGTGCTTTGATTTAAAGTAATTGCACTTAATTACAAAAATAGGCAAGAAACATTTCAACATAAGGCTTATAGAAAACAGAAGAAATGTCAGAATTATCAATATTGAACGTGTTATTCTTTGCAATGCCCTAATCTGCAAAATTGATTATCTACAGCTTTGGGTCCATGTGAGGAAAAGTACACATAGGAAAGTGCAATAATCAACTAACATTGGCTTTATTGTTCTTTTCTGCCACTCTCACATTTCTAAAAGTATTCAGATACACACATTTCCTAGGTGAAGCTTTCTAGTCAAGCTTTCTCAATACAAACATTTTTATTCAGCCATGTTGTATGAGGTTGCAATTCCCTAATTCTAGCATTATTCTCAGGATAATGTGTTATTCAGATCCTCTGAGATCTGCTTTGAACTAGCTTCATACATTGCTTCTTTCATCAATAGATCACTTTACAGAGCACTGTGATGTTTTGAGGGACCAGATTTTCTTTTAAGCACAATGTCACAAGATCCTGCATATGTAAAAAAATACATTTTTCTTAGTTATATTTTGCAATATTTGTCCCAGCCTTGTTTACTCTGATTAGCAACGACTCCAGAATCTTAAGGATATGTGGTCTCTTGTAGGGGGTGGAGGTACTAGGGATAGAACTTTGCACTTTACTATTGTGCTTCTTCCTATTTTTAAAAAAAGATGTAAGACTTTTTTTTACTATTTACATGAGTTGTCTCCAACATGAACCTTCTCAAACTTATATCAAGAGTCACATCTCTCTAGAATGGAGTTGAGAGATTTGGGGCATTAGATTTTTTTGCTAGAAATAGTTCAGTAGCATGTGGAGGCCACAGGGTCCCTATCCATAACCTACACTGTAAATATCAGTGAAGTAAATAAATAGCATTTTTGCAAAGTACTAGTTTTCATCCAGGTATGAATTCCAGCCAGCCATCTAATTCAGTTAAGAAGTTTATGGTCTTCCATAACCACAATCACAGCAGTAAATGCTTAAAGGAGAATGGAATGGCAATCAGTGCACTTTGAAATAATCAAGATTCTATACAGAAATGTATACAGTTTTAGAATGTACTTCAAGTAATTTCAACTGTGTTGGAAGTGAAATGCTTTTCCATGGTAGGAAACTATTCTGTATCCTTTTATAAAAGTAGATGCAATCTAGATTCTGAGCTAATGGTAGGCATAAAATGGATAAGCCCCAGTGAACATCATCCACCTACACTGCATTCTTTTCAGTTGGAGGTATACACTTTGGTGCAATTTTGGTAGCTACAAGCTAAAACTAAATCAAAAGTGCCACAGAGCAGGACATTGGAAACCAAGATACTAGTACTGAATTGTCCTCCAGAAGTTGTACCTGAAATCAGTGTTTCTCAACCTTGGCAACTTTAAAGATATGTGGACTTCAACTCCCAGAATTCCTCTGCCAGCATAGTTGAGCCAGACTGCCTTAAATCACTGAGCAAGACAGTTTAACAAAATATGACTACCTGTGTATTTCATTATCTAAGCCAGTCAAGGGAAATGCATATTCACAGATGGTTTACTAAAGGTATACTGAAAGGTTAAAATAAGTGGAGAGTTTAAATAGACAAAAATAAACACAGATTATGCATTATTATTAGTGGTGGTATTAGTAGTAAAGATAGCAATCCTTTTTGTTTTTTTAAAGATTATTATGAATCAAAAATATTTTATAAAATAATATATAATGTTTTTAATACACCTTTCTGATTTCTGGGCATAAAAGAATAGAGGTAATAATACATATTAATAGCCAAAATTTTATCCTGATAATGAATTGTAGCACAGTATAAAGTTTGCTGTTAAAAATATATATATTGTTATATGATAAAATAGGATCAACATATGCAACTTTTTTCCTTATCCATGCTAGACAATGTATAATAAATAATTAAAAGCTCATTCTAAGACTTCAGTCTTAATATATCGTAACTGTGTTTCATTCTGTTTATTATTATAGTTTCATGTATTGCCCATATCCTTGGGACTCAAGGTGGTTTACAAAAGAGAAAAGGTACAAAGACAACAAAGCAGCAACTATCTAATATATAGGTTGTATACCATCAGGAGCCAAAAATTCAACAGAACAGGCAGGACATAAGAACAAGAAATTTCAGGACATTTCAGATCTTAGGCGTCACAGTATGGGGACAGTCAAACAAAAAACCCTCAGTTCCTTGATTTCACACAAGGAAGGGTGCCTCAGTAATCCACTAAGGGATGCATGGGTTGGATCAGATCTTAACAGGAATCCAGGAACCAAAGCATGTACAAATCTAAAGGTGTCCACCAACACTTTAAACAACCCAGAAGCAAAGACAGGCAGTGAACCAACTATAGTGTAAGTATAACATGACTAAATATGCTACCTCCAGTTAGAGAGGCCATTGCACTTTGGATCAGTTGAAGCTTCCAAGTCATCTTCAAAGGCAGCCAAGTACAACACATTGCAGTAGTCTAGCAATGACAAGCATGTGAGTCATTGTAGTCAGGAGTCCCCAATCTCATAGTTGGTGCACTAACCAGTGCTGCAACCCAATGAAGACCAAAAGCCAGATCTGTCACCAACAAACAGCAGTTTGTATGATGCAGGGATTTAATCTGAGCTTGTTTTGACTCATTCAAGCCTGTACAGTCTCCAGGTAATGGGTCATGGCTTCCACAGCATCCTCATAGCGGTTTGGGAAATGTATAGTATAGTTGAATAGCATACTGACTACGCTTCATCCTAAACTGATGGATTACCTCTCCCAGCAACTTTATTATTTATTTGTTTGTTTGTTTGTTTATTTGTTTGTTTGTCACCGCCCATCTCTTCCGACCGGAGGGACTCTGGGTGGTTTACAACAACATATAGATATTTAATAGCATAGAAGAGCAGACTGTGGCCTGCAGTATCCAATACTGGCTTGACTGTTCTTTTCCCATACAAACTGACCACAACTGCAGTCACTCCATTAAACAATGGTTATTCTGAAGGTAATGGTCAGTTCTCCAAGCGTCCAAGCTTTCAGCAACTCTTGGAGTCAGGAAGCCAAGCATCAAGTGCCTCACCAACAGATAAAAATAGTGAACACTGGATTCTTTTTCTACAGGAGCATGAGTAGGAACAGAACAGGAGGGGGGTAAAGAGGATTGGATCATCTGCGATGCATACTTGCACATTTAATTCTTTTAACTTGCACTTCAGGGTTCCCCAATCAACACTGTTATTAAGTTGCATTTGAAAGGGAGATTATTACAAAGTAATAGAATGGGAAACAAAACTCTCAGAGAAAATTGTCATTTAGTGTACCCCCAATGCATACAACTACAACTGCAGAGAGCAGTTGTACATGTGAGCATGCATGTAATACCTGTCAGCAACTTCTAAACCAAACAGATATTTTCCAGGGAATATATTATTTTTTTTAATCCTGGCTTCATTATTATTATTTTTTTTTATAAATAACTCAAGGCAGCAAACATAACTAACACTCCTTCCTCCTCTTTTCCCCACAACAACAACCCTGTGAGGTGAGTTAGGCTGAGAGAATGACTGGCCCAAGGTCATCCAGCCAGCTTTCATGGCTAAGACAGGACTAGAACTCTCAGTCTCCTGGTTTCTAGCCTGTTGCCTTCACTGCTAGACCAAAGGATACCACATAAACTCAGGAAAAAATGAAACTGCTTTATGGAGTTGCTAATAGATTGTCTTTTTCCCTAAATGGTGTACAGCCCTAGTATATAACAGATTACGTATGGGACCAATAATGAATTACAGGTAGTCCTTGTTTAGTGACTGCCTCATTTAGGGACCTTTCACAGTTACAATGGTGATGAAAAAGTAACTTTGCGACCAGTCCTCTCATACACAACTTTTGCAGTTCTGTAAAGCAATGGAAAGCTTAAATAAGATCATAAGCACAGTTGCAGTTTCACTTAGCAACCACTTCATTTAACAACCAAGTTGCCAGTCCCAACTGTGGTTGCTAAACGAAGACTACCTGTACATGGCAAGTTACAATAAATAAAACATACCTCAATAGACTTCATATGTAAGGTATTAAAAGAAGTATTAAACTTTCTGGAATATATTACCAATTCTACAAAAGGCAAAGAGCAGTCAATAAATCCATACAGTGTAGAAAACCTAAGAAAGTAACTGAGACTACACAACAAGTGAAGTCCTAAGTGTCATACTACATTTACCTAGTTACAGCCAATTGTTACAAACTGAGTTAGTGCATATCGTGCCAAAAAAGCATGAGAGCCATACTGAAGCCCTACAGAGCTACACAAAAATTGGCCAAAATGATTCCCTTCTTTTCTCCAGTTTTCATCCCTCCACACTTAGAATCAAGTTCAGCAAGCAAGAAAAAATATTCAACACTTGAACAGATACAGCTAAATATATTTCTTCAGAATAGATTTATATTTAAGTTAAAAGTGTGCAGTAAGGTGAATGATCTTCCAACTGACAAGTCAGCATACGTGCTTGATGGATCTTTATGTATGTATGAAAAGTCAGAAAGAGTGTAAAAGATGGCAAGAGGAAGGGAAAGTGGACAGGGCATATAGCTATACATGTCTTCATCCTTGTTTTCAAAAATGTAACAGCACATTGAAAGGATTATTACATAGTGTTCTCACATGATGTTCTCATGGGAATAGGTGACCTGGTCCCCTGAAAAAGATGGGATTAAATCCAATCTGCCTGAGTTAAACAGGCCTTCAGAATGACCTAACCTGGGCTAGCTATCATCAACATTTCTGGCAGAAATTATAAGAAATAAGGTGTTGATTATTTTTGAATTATTTTATTTTTGCATTTATTTAATTGTATAAAAATAGCAGGTTTAAAAAGAATAGCATTTATCTTAGCCTTAAATTTGTTCCATAGGAGCATGAAAATTAGAATCTATTTTGCTTCATCTCATGTATGGATAGCAGTTTCAAATCATACTTCAAAGCAGAATTAAAGACCAAACTTTAAACTATACTCTATAAAAGAGTATCCTATATTACCCAGCCAGGCATTAACCACACTCCTTTCCTCTGAGAAACTGGTTGTCTTAAAGGCTGTTGCCATGGGTACCAAAGCAGCAAATGACAGTAAGATCAAGACAGATAAAGGATAACCTATGATAATTTATATTGGAATCTCAAAAAGAATTAATTCAAGAAAGATATTATGTGGCATGCTTCCTAAATATATCACAAAAGGAAATGCCATCAACACATAACTATCATGAACTTTTTTTTTTGCACATACTATATATTTCTTTAAAGTTATTTAACAGTAAAAACAGGCTGGGTATGTTGTTTCTAAATGTGCTGTGTGCCTGCATTGCATATTTTTTCCTCAGAATATTTGTTGGCTTTATTGTGTTTTTAGCCTCTTGGCAAAATTGGTTTCCCTGGGTAACAGATTGGTTTCTCAGATTTGGCATAGAGATACTGTATAAAGAAAAAAAAAATCTTCTTGATTAGATTTACTATATGATGTCAAAATATCCACTAAGGCAATAAGAATTGGTGAAATTTCATGAATCAAATCAATAAATACTAACTTCGACTTTAGTTCCAAAGGCATGACTGTAAGGAGATGGGAATTAATGAAAATGTGACGTCATTTCAATGTACAATGTTAACAGTTGACAGATTGAAGAGTGTACTTTGGAGAAAAAATAATAATGTAACACATCTCCATAATATATAGCTGGCTGTTCTGAAAAACCTGTAATTTGCACAATTTCATAACTGTAGAAAACATCAGAAAATACTGTAATCACCACAATAAATATGTAGGGCAGAGTTTGGAATAGCCAGAAAATATAGAAGTAATCTGAATGAAGTTGTGTAATTGGAGACCTAGCTATTTTATTACTAATTTTATAAGTGGAAAAATTAGAAGTAACCATAACATACCTCTGAAATTGACAAAGTTGTTCAACACACACATCAATTTCAATACATTAAATACTATGAGAGAGAGGGAGAGGGAGAGAGAGAAGACATACAGACATATACATATACATGCATTCAGAATTCAGGGTCATAATGAGCATTTACTGCAATTGGAAATGTTTGGTAAGAATAATTAAAGTTCATTAGAATATAAAAGTACATTTACCTGTAAAAGATCAGACCAATCCCCCTTGAACAATTACATGTCCTTTCATATCTGACATGCTTATGACTATCAAATTTCAATAAAATGGTGATGGGTATAATTGGGTATGGATATAGTTGATTGATTTATTATGTGTCTCAATGTGGTGTCTACTCTTAGTTCCAAATAGATAGATTTTCATCAGGACGGGATATATTTAGGATACCCCAATTATTACTTCATAATACATTTGGAGATAAGATACTGTAGTGGAGAAAATAAATCTAATGAACAAAATGGAGATTGCACCCTTCCCCACCCCCATCCCATCTAAACCAAAGAATAGAAGCCTCCCCACCAGCTCACCACACAACCCAAGGGCAGCCCTAGTAAGGGAATTGCAACATAGAGAAACCCCAAAGTGCCACCCTCCGTCAGCTGATGACCCCAACATTCCCTCTCCTTTTAACAGTGGACTTCCCCAGCTCTGCCGCCCTCCTGAAAGGCCCATTTTGCCTAACAACAGAGCTCACCCCAGGCACACCAACAGGGACCTGCCTAGGTTCCCCAAACTGGCCAGCCAATCAGATCTTTAGGATTTCCTGCCTTGTAACCCTCAACTTCTATAAAAATCTTTGCTTTTCCATTGTTTGGGGTCCCTTTTTCTTGTAAAACAGGCAGCCAACAATCATTGCAATAAACATGGCTATTCTCTTCAGTGTTCTTTCTTCAGACTGAATCCACGGCAATATCTATGCTATATGCATATTAGATAGAGAAGGAAATAAACATCCCAGAAAGGTTACAGATTACACAGCCTCTAACAAGACCATTTTTCTTTGCTTTTCAGAAAAGGTGCATGCCAACTTGTAATTAACAATAATTTTGTTAATTGGCATCTCTTAGCAGACCTTGACTGATTCCAAAAAGCTAATAAGGTGAATAAATATATTGTTACTAAGAAAATTACATGAAACATCCATGTGGTCACTAGCAGTAAGGCTCTGTTCCAAAGGGATTTTACTTTTATATCATTCTGTAATAGATAAGCCATATTACAATTAAGCTAAAAGAAATAAGGTAAGATTTGTGTGGCTATGTGTGTGCGTTTAAATCCTGCTACAAAATCAGTGTTGCTCCATAAGGATAGATTAAAATAGTACAGGATGCTTTTAGATATTTTGAATGGGATAAATATGTTAAAAGAAAAACAGAAAGAATAAATATAAGCAACTTTTTTTGTGTGTGAGTGCCTTTGGGTCAGCCTTGACTCCTGGCAACTGCCTAGACTACTCCCTGCAGTTTTCTTGGCAAGGTTTTTCAGCAGTAGCTTGCCCTTGCTTCCTTCCTAAGGCTGAAAGAGAGTGACTGGCCCCAAATCACCCAGCTGGCTTTGTGCCTAAGGTGGGACTAGAACTCACATCTCCCAGTTTCTAGCCTGTTTACCTTAACCACTACACCAAACTGGCTCTCAGGCAACTATTTACCGTGTTATAATTAGGTATTCACTGAAATTCACTGAAATATACCATTTAACCAGGGCTGTCTAAACTTTAGCATAGGTAACAGTTTAATCAAAACCATTCATAGTAATATGCTTTCCAGCTGATCTGCTACAAAATTTATGTCTAGAGGCATATACAAAGGGCAATACAAAATAGAAAGCCTATACTTTCCTGTGTCCTGATAGAGTACTGGACATTTTCTCTAAAAAGGTTATCTTTTGCAGCCTTCCATGTAGTTAGAAAACAAAGAAGTATAAAGGCGATCAATGTAAATAAAATGCTAAAGTTTCTTGGATACAGTAATCTTTTAAGAAATTATATCATTCCGCTAATGGAGTGCTTTCAAAACACTTCACACCTAACTGAATATATATTTCACATCATCATCTGCTTTCAGCAGTTTCTGTAATTTTTAGCAACTCTAAAATAAATTCATGACACATTGTAATCAATATTATTGCTGTTTGTTCTGCCAAATTGGGGTTCTGAATAGCCATTCCTTTTTGGTGCATTAGGCTGGCTTTTCTTTCTTTTTCAAAACTTATACAAGGACTCTTTTATACAGCAACATCTGTTTATCTCTCTGGTTTCTTCTGCTACGCCTGAACATTTCTACTTGATTTACTATTCTCATTTCCAGTATTAATTCATGAGTTAGAGTAGCTTTCTTCTTCCCAATTTAATTTCCCTGTGGATTATAGATAGAGTCCACATCATGTAAAAGCACAGTATTTTTCTGATTGACATAAAAAAATTAAGTCATCATTTTTCATTTCTCTTGTTAAAACCTTACATAAGGATATACTTAGACAGTAATAGTAATAAAATGTGAATATGATGTAATAAGAATCTTCAAGCAATAATAATTTGAATTATTAGTGCCACATTGTTAATTAAGCTTTTGGTTTTGCAAGATGACCAAGGCTTCTAACGCACACACACACATCAGTATAATGAGGTACACAGTTTTATAAACAATGCCATATAGAAAGAAAGGAGCTGCAATCCAGTTTTTCAGGAAATATCATCTGTATGATTTAATAATTTACTGATAGAATAACCTATGCAGATGTCACCAAAACAGAAGTCCATCCTAAATAATTGGTTTAACAAATATAACATCTGCAGGGTTTTTTTCTTATTTTGGCTAGGATACAGTATGCCCCCAGTCTCTGCAAATATGAAATGACTCATCCATCAACTATAGAATTTTAAACAAATAGATCATAAAATACAAAGGTAGGAACACTTGTGCAGTCAAGGATTGCAGTTAGCATTTGACAGGGGGTTGAGCACCACAAAGGTGGTGGGAAAACATTACACCTATGGACAGGACTGTGTTTTAGCAAGAAATGTTTACAATGGTTGTTTTGTTAATTATTGTATGGGTATTTTTAGGTTTATGTCACTGTTTTCATGTATTTCTGCCTCAGAATAGCAGAAAACATTTTCAGCAATCAAGAGCAAAGTGTCTGCCATCCACAACTGATGCATATACAAATGGGCAGGGCTTCAATCTGGGGTTGCTCTTGCTTTTTGCCCCCACCATTGTAGGTGGCTCTGCTGCTGCTAAGAGCCACACAAAGAGGTCTTGGGAGCTATTATTTTTGTTTCCAGGCCAATTCTAGATGCTACAATGTTGACCTTTAATACCTTCCACAGCTTGAATTATGGATATCTGAATTAATACCTTCTCTGCAATGTTCTATATTGTACATTCACTTATTTCAAGGAACTTCATCTACCAACATCAGCATGTATTTATTTAGCTCATTTGAGAGTAGAATATTAATTATGGACCATCAGTGATGGTGGTTCTTTGCAAAAATTGGCTTTGTCTTCAAGTAGTGTAGAATACTTTCTGTCATTGCATGGTCTGATGGAATTAATAATTCTTTAATGCTTTTACACTGATTTGACAACTTTGATACATGCAGGTTGGCTGTCAACATGATAGGGAAAATATAATAAAGCTTATAGTCATTTGATAATGTGCCATCAAATCAGTGTGAACTCTTAGCGACCACACTGATAGACCTTCTCCTGGATGATCTGTCCTCAACCTGACCCTTCAGGTATCTCAACAGTGCAGCCATTGCCCTGTAATTGAATTAATCCACCTCTTCTCTTTCCTTCCACCTTTCCCATTATATACTTTTCAAGCAATTGGGTACTTTTCAAGCAATCTTTGTATAATATGTCCAAAATATGGTATTTTGAGCCTTGTCATTTGTGCCTCGAATTAGAACTCTTATTGATTTCTTCTGTGATCCATTTCTCTGTTTTTCAGCTATCTATGGTATTTTCAAAAGTCTTCTTTAACACCAAAGTTCAAAATCATCAATGCTTTTTATATCCTGCTTCTTCAGTCTAACTTCCATACAACTGAAAGGAAAACCATTACCTGCATGATTCTGCTCTTTGTAGCCATGGACACATCAAGGCACCTGAATACCTGTTGCAAGGACTTCAATGCTACCTTATCAATTGCTAGATTGTGACATTGTACTGTTCTGTTCCCTCAGTGTGGGTCACAGATTCTACAGGTTCTTTTGGATTCAGAAGCAATGACCACACCAATATGCGTATTTAAGGCTTTATTCAAAGGCAGTATAAGAAAATAACACAATAACATGAGACAACAATCAGAGAATATTCAAGAATACTGAAGAATATAACATTACCCGACAGCGATAAAAAATATTTAGGAATACAGTATACAATAAGTCAAAGAAATAAAGAGTTTATGCCCTATTTTGCTAGTCAGCAAACCCCATGTGATGAACACCTACCCAAGTTTCCAACCAGACTCACACAAGAAGCTTATGGATATCTGATTTATTACTGTATAGTATGCAAGTTCAAGAGCAAAGCTGAGAATGGCAAAAACATGGGTTTTTCAAACAATTAAAGCTTAGACAGTTCCAATCCCTTCCCCCAGAGTCAGTAAGAGTCCACTCCCCACAGCCTGCAGGTGTTCCTAACGGTTCCTGCTGGTCTTCCGGAAAGTGTCCTTGAACAGGCGAGATAACCCAAATAGACATTCCAAAGTCTCTATATCAGTGCTTGGTACAAAAGAACAAGAGCAGCACCCTCCCAAACAGTAACACATGTCAGCACCATCAGAACTGGTTACGATGTTCACAGGAACATTGGAACAGGAACAATGACACCCCAGAAAGTTGCCAGTGGGCAGATGTCAGCCCCACTAGGTAGACAAGACAAAGAAATCAATTCCACAGGAAGGCTAAATCTACTTTTATTAAGAGTGGCTATAATAACAAAATATTGCAAGTCTGATTATGTTGTCCTTCCTCCTACTACTTATAGTTTAGTGTATAAGAGAGGTGTCTGTCTGAACCTTTTCTGAATATTATCTGTCTATTGTAGTCTTAAAATGTATTTTGCCCCTTGTTGCATTGGCAATGCAGCTGGCATAACTCCATGAAAGTTATCTTCCTTACTCTGTTCAGTGGACCCCTTCAAAGCTAGTAAACATGCAGCACCCTCCCAGTTTGCTCTGCATTGACTTTCCATCTCATGTAGGCTTTGACCAGTTTATATAGGCTCTGAATCCTAATTAAGTACACATGTCTCATCTTACTGGATTTTACCAAGGACAAGGACAAGTCTGTCTTGTCTTGGAATGCTTTGCCCTTATGCCAAGTGTGAGACTATCAAGGTTCAAAGTTGAGGAAGCTTGCCAAAAATGAGACCATGAGGCTAAGGAGTCTTTCTTTATACCAGCTGGTGCAAAGACCATTTCAGACTTAATTAGTACCTGTTTATCAAGGTTAATTGAAAGTGGAGATGAAAAAGATCATCCTACTCTACAGTACACAGGTGTCTCACCAAGGACAGGGCAAAACAAAATATTATATTTAAGTAATACTTAAGTATACTTGAGTAAAATAAATAAATGGTTGTTTAATTCTGCACTACATACTGAACCATTACTTGAAAATATTAAATCATATAGAATTCTGGGCATCATGCACCTAAGAGAAAGAGGTGCATGCTACTATTCAGTTCCCCCTCACCAATCTTCTAGTGGAACCACCAGCTCTACAAGAATATTTCTTGATTGCAAATATATTTTGGAAAACTCCTTGTTTTTCTGTGTCTGTTTCCATATTGGATGTCTTCACAGATGTCCTTGTAATTGCTTCTTGCATTTCTAACAGCAATTTAGGAAATTGGAAATTCTTCGTAAAGTTGCTTTCTGAGATTTGTGTCTTTCTTGGCTTTGGCTTCTCTTCTCACCAATTTCCATCATAGCAATTTACTGCCTTTTAATAGCACACCAAGCTCTGCCACTCTCTAGCTATTAATCAAGATTCAACCCAAATCAAAGTAGGTGGCAAAACTGTCTGCATCATAGAAAAAGCAAAAATCAAGAAGAAACATAGATTCTGCTTGGCTTTGAAAAGTTTAATTTGTAAAAGTAGACTTTATAAGAACATTAAGTCTCCTGCATGAACTTTAATCCTATATAATTTACTTATTTCCATGGCTTGAATGTGAAAAGAAAACCAACATCTTAGAAAACTTTCTGTACTTTCCAGCATTTATATATTTTGGTTTCTAAATCAAACAATATATTGCTTGCTATGGTGGTCTATTCCCTTTTTCATTAGTTGGCATTCCTATTTATTCTTAGGCATTTCTGAGTTCTGGAAATTTCCATTTGCTGATTTATGAAGAGAAATATGTTAATTTATGTACTTTATCTAAATGAAATTCTAGTGTATAGTTTGGAAATGGCTTTATCTGATATTCCTTTAATTGAATATTTCTTTTTAGAGACATTCCAAAGGTGGCATACATAATATTCCACCCTCCTATTTTCTTCACCACAACTACTCTGTGAGGTGAAATAGACCAAGCATGAGTGACTGGTCCAAAGTCACTCAGCTGGTTTCCACGCCCAGGAGAGGGCTAGTGCTCACAGTCTCCCAGTTTCTAATCCAGCTCATATAATAGCGTTGCTACATGAGCTGCATTGGGTGCCAGTTTGCTTCCAGGTCCAATTCAAGGTGTTGGTTATCACCTTTAAAGCCCTACATGGCATGGGGCCAGGGTACCTGAGGGACCACCTCACCCTAGTTACATCCCACCCGGTCAAGCAGAGAGGGCATGCTGCGGACCCTGTGCATGAGGGATTGCCAATTGGCAGGGTCCAGGAAGAGGGCCTTCTCTGCCTTAGCACCTGCCCTTTGGAACAAGCTATCCGCAGGGCTAAGACCAGCCCCCACTCTCCCGGCCTTTCTGAAGGGATTAAAAACATGGCTCTGCCCCTGGCCTGGGATGGGAGGGGGGACAGCCATTCATGGAGGTGGTTGGCCCCATGAGGGTGCCAAGATTAAGAGCTTCCCATCTTGAATTGTATATTTTATACTCTATATTTTATATTTTAGACTTCGTATTTCTATTTTTACTTTGTATTTATATTGAATTGTATTCGTTGTTAATATGTTTTCTACTACAGATTAAGGTTACTATGGTAACTAATCATTTTGGCCCGGTGAAGAGGTTGAATTTAATTGTCCCCTTTTTCACCTGTTAATGGTTACATTGCCTAAGGGAGGAACTTGCCTGAACTTGTTTTAGTTTCAGTTTCCCTTCTGTGTAGGCTTGCAGAGAATATGCAGCTGAGAGAAATCTCTTCTCTCAGCAAACAGCCTTTAAATATGTTTGTTTTCCATAAATAAAATTATTTTTATAGAAATGCCTGGTGTGTGACTTTTCTGATCCCCCCTGGGCCAAAGGCTTTCTAGCACTCTGCCAACAGGTTATGGACCAGTAAGCAGTCCAGTAAACCCAGTAAGAAGTCCAGTAAAACCCCAGAAAGAATAGAGAGATCAGCTCCACACCTCATGCACAATTTAAAGGCAGGTAGCAAAGACCTGTGAAGATTTTCTTTGGAGCCACCTGGAGATTTTCAAGCAACTGCCAGTCTACAGGAAAAAGAAGCCAGCTGAGGTGACTTGCAAAAGAAGGAAGAAGCCATGGCTACCTCCCAGCCCTCAGCGATGCCTCTGGAGCACCTGTCAGAGACCAACTATTTGAATTGGGCCATGAAGATGGAGATGTATCTTCGCAGAGAGAATCTTTGGCTGCCAATTGGTGAGCAACCCCCCCAAAATCCCAGTGCTGAATGGCTTAGACAGGATAAGCGGGCTAGAGCCACCATTATCCTGGGAGTTGAGGACAATCAGCTAGTCCACGTGCAAGGTATGCAGTCTGCAAAGCAACTTTGGGATGCTTTGAGAGACTTATATGTAAAGGCAACAGCAGGGAGTAAAGTTACCCTGACAAAAAAGCTGTACCAAGCCTACCTTGCAGAAGAAGATAGCCTTCCTGAACACCTGCATTATATTCAGCAGCTGTTTGTTGAGTTGCAGGAGAGAGGAATGGAATTTACACCTCTCACAAAATCCTATATCCTCCTGTCCTCACTGAATGAAATGTGGGACATGCTGATTTGTACCCTGGAGGCTATGCCTGAAGCAGACCTCACCCCATCGTATGTTACACAGCGCTTATTCACTGAATGGGAGAAGAGAGAGGAAAGATCCCCCCCCCATCTCTTCTGGAAAGCTGCAGTACCAGAAAACAAGGGAAAAGAAGGGAAAGGAAGCTGAGGCAACAGCACTAGCCAGCCAGCGATGCTTCACTTGTGGTTCAGCTGGACATTTGCAGAAAGACTGTGCCTTGAGACCCAAGAGTAGAAAGACAGAGAAGAAGAACACAAGGGCAACACAGAAGAAGGCTCTTCAGACAACCCAAATTGCACAGGTTGCTGAGAAGGGTAATTCTGATGTATGGGTGTTAGATGCTGGGGCCAATTGTCATTTATGTAATTGTAAAAGCTCTTTTGTGTCACTGTCTAAAACTGAAAGACAAAGTGTATCTTTGGCTGATGGGTCTGTGACCAAAATTATGGGACAAGGTGACTTGTATTTATCCTGCTTGGGAGAAACTGTAAAAGGTGTGTTGTGTGTGCCAAATTTACAATCAAACCTTTTATCTGTGGCACAATTGGCGGCAACAGGGTATGTCATAACATTTAAGAAAAATGGTTGTGAGATACATAAACATGGAAAATTGTGTGCTACTGGTATATTAAAAGACTCCTTGTACATTGTGCAAAATGCAAGGAAGCCAAGCTGCAAGGCTGCAGTTGGCAACATGCCATATCATGACCAATGTGTACACCTGATGCACAGGAGATTTAGTCATGCTAATTTCAAGTATATAGCACAATGCCACAGCTGTGTGCTGACCTAAAGATAAAACCCTGTGACAAATACTTAGATTGTGTAGTTTGCAAAGAATGCAAAACACTAAAAGCTCCTCTGAGTAAGCAGAGTGACAGAGTTACAACTAGACCTTTGGAAATTGTACACTCTGACATTATTGGTCCTTTTGCTCCAAGTCTTGGACAAGCAGGGTATGCAATGACCATCGTTGATGATTTCTCAAGATATACATTTATCTACATCTTAAAACATAAAGATGACGCATTTGAGAAACTTGAAGGTTTTGTGACATGGGCAAATGGAAAATTCCCTAGGCCTGTATCTGCACTCCAATGTGATAGAGGAGGAGAGTACCTTTCTCACAAATTCAAAAGGTTCCTAGTGGAAAAGGGGATAGAACAAATTCTTTCTAAGCCTTACACCCCTCAGCAAAATGGTGTTGCTGAAAGAAAGGGCACAACCTTGCGAAATGCGATGGGATGCATGCTAAAAGATTCACATTTATCTTTTAAGTATTGGGGAGAGGCAATATCTACTGCCTGTTATGTACAAAACAGATTGTATAACTCTGTGATTCAGGACACTCCATTCCATTTGTTTTATGGTGTGAAACCAAAGGTAAACCATCTTAGAGTGTTTGGTAGCACTGCATGGGTTCATATTCCAAAACAACAGAGAAGGAAAGGAGGCCCCACAACAAAGAAAGCCATCTTTGTTGGCTATGAACAAAGCCAGAGGAGCTACAGGTTCATAGTGGGAGAGAAATTAATAATTAGCAAAAGTGCTTCTTTTGCTGAACAAAACTGGGGGAGATTAAACTCTAGCTCTCCAGTTGATCTGACCACCACAAGAGAACAGCAAGGACTTGCTGATGGTGATCTTTTGCCTGATGAGGACATTAAACCAGAAAAGCAAACTGAAGATCTGTCTGATGAGACAGATGCTTCTCAGGAAAGTGATAGGAGTCAAAATTTAAGCCCTGTATTACCTCGCAGATCTCAGAGGAGTAATAAAGGTGTTCCTCCATCACGTTTTCAGGCTAAACAGTAAAGGCTTTTCACATATTCACAAAACCTGAATCTTTTGAACAAGTGAATGCTTTACCACGTGAGATTGCACAAAATTGGCATTCTGCCATGCAACAGGAGTTAGCATCCTTGAGAGAAAATAAAACATGGAAACTGGTAAATCTACCTCCCAATGAACGCTGTCTAGGTTGCAGGTGGGTTTTCAAACTGAAAAGGGATGCTGATGGCAAAATCCAAAAATATAAAGCAAGGTTAGTTGCAAAAGGGTTCACTCAAAGGAAAGATTTAGACTTTGACAAGACTTTTGTACCAGTTACTAAAGGTGAATCAATTAGATTACTGTTAAAAATTGCTGCACTGAAAGGAATGTCAGTTCACCACTATGACATTCAAACTGCATTTCTCTATGGTGATTTAGACCACAAATTATACATGCAGCAACCCCCTGGCTATGAAAAAGGGGAGAATCTAGTCTGTGAACTGCAGAAGTCAATCTATGGGTTAAAACAAGCTGCTAGATCCTGGAACCAAAAGTTAGATGAAAAACTGCAGAATTTTGGTTTTGAAAAAGGAAAAGCAGATCCATGAGTATATATGAAGAAAGACAAACAAGGCTGTATGTATCTGTGCATTTATGTTGATGATTTGCTGCTGTTCACACCAACAGAAAAACAAAGGCTTGATTTTGAAGCCTGCATGAAAAGCCATTTCACATTAAAAAGCCTTGGAACTGTAACAAATTACCTAGGTTTGGAAATACACAGGAAGAAGGATGGTAGCTTTCTGTTAAACCAAAGGGGAGATAATGTTAAAATAATGTGAATGGAAAGACATACAGAGTTGTCAAAGAAAATTGGTTTGTGTCTTATTCTGTAGTATAAAAAGGGGAGTGTTAGGGTGAAGAGGTTGAATTTAATTGTCCCCTTTTCACGTGTTAATGGTTGCATTGGAGGAACTTGCCTGAACTTGTTTTAGTTTCAGTTTCCCTTCTGTGTAGGCTTGCAGAGAATATGCAGCTGAGAGAAGTCTCTCCTCTCAGCAAACAGCCTTTAAATATGTTTGTTTTCTGTAAATAAATTTATTTTTATAGAAATGCCTGGTGTGTGACTTTTCTGATCTCTCCTGGGCCAAATGCTTTCTAGCACTCTGCCAACGTTAGTGACTTGCTATTTTTAGTATTTGTAAGCTGCCCAGAGTCGTCGTGCATGAGATGGGCAGCAGAGAAATTTAATAAAATAAATAAATAAATCACTCCTTCCTCAGAGCTACTCACCCCCTCCTTCCATGCACTTTCTCAGAAGGAAATAAACTGCTGGCTTAGCCACAAAACAGACACAAGGAATTCTGATTCAGATAGTAGAGGTGTTGGGAAGCAAGGGCATTTGATGACATCTAGGGAAAGTAACATCTAAACAAAACACAATGTAAGACCCCTTTTCTTAACTTTGCCTTCAGCCCATTACCTCACCATGACATTGTGATGATAGTTGTGATATTGATTAAATGTATGGAATAATTTGCATACACCTGTAAAGAGGGCGTTTAACCCCTCCACTCTTTCAGGCTTGTCTTTGCCTCTGGTACTGATCAATAAACCAATTTGTGCTTCAGTTAAAGGGCACTGGTGGCTAGTTTAAACAAGCTCAAAAATTCTCCAACATCAAGACATAGCATAAGCCATTTTTTTTTCTTGATTTAACATACAGGTATTATGTGAATACAATCACTGCTAAACCATTATCATGAATTATGAATGATTCTTATTTTACTCAAATTTTGAATGAATATCTACCTTATCTGGCTTATTTTTAAACATGATAATAAAAGATTCACCTGTGAGATATCTTTTAAAGTTATTAAAGGCACAGATGCTCTGCCAGAAAGATTATTGCTAGCACCAATGGCTATCAATGACTCTAGCAACTGAACCAACTCAAAATACAGCCAAATTGTATTACTTCATGCTTTTCTTTATACCCAGAAGCACAAATCAGCATAACTGTATTAATTATCTTCCAAGGAGCCCAGTTACTGCTTCCTTGTTCTGGGCGCTAATCAGAAACCTTAAAGCCAGTAACAGGTGCTGCAGCTTGTACTTCCTAAAAGCAAAACAGCCTGGTAATTTCAAGTACAATTTTCTTCTAATTATTCCACTTTGCTGCTCCTTTGTTAAGATGTGCACATGTCCCTGCTGTCAGGTGTGAAAGGGGATAGAGATAGATCCCTCCCATATCCCAAAGGCAAAAATAGTTTTGGGGGTTCAGTGACAAGTCAATAATATTGGTATGACATTTTGTCTGTGAATATCATCCATTACTGCAAAAGTTTACATTATTATCACCAGGGAAAGCTGTTTTCATGGAACATAGGACATTGTTCTAGCAGTAATGAGAATAAGATTCTGATATAAATACACTTATCAGTCTTCCTCAACCTGATTCAACCCAGATATGTTGGGACTACACTTCCCAAAATTGCCAGGCAGCAGGGGAGTTACAATATATTGAGAGAGCAACCAGTTGGGAAAGGACATCCTTGGTAGTACTAGTTTTCAGCTGAGTCCTATGCATGTCCATTTAAATGCATTAGTCATATAATTCAATGGAATTACTCTCGAGTGATTGGAGCAGTCTTTCCCAACCTTAGCAACTTTAAGACATGTGGACCTCAACTCTCAGAATTCCACAGTCAGCAAGCTGGCTGGGGAATTTTGGGAGTTGAGGTCCACACATCTTAAAATTCACAATCTTAAAGTTGCCAAAATTGAAAACTGGACCAAGGAATTGCAGGTAAATATTATGAAAGTCTGGAACTTCTCACAAGCAATAACCCTTTTTTCTCATAAGCAATAACCTTTTTTTCTGCCCTGCTTAAACTAATCCTACTGCTGCAGACATATACACAGTATAATTCTCCTTTCTTGCTGGATAAAACAGAAAGCTTTCTATCAGACTCACAACTACTCTTTTATCTTAACACTTCAGATAATTTCTCTGATAAAATAGGTGCCTATGCTACTACAGTATCAGCATGTCAGCCTATATATCTTCTGTACTCTTTTCAAACATACCTTCATCTGAAGTCAAGACAAGTAGGTCATTCAGCTCTATGCTCACTTTGGTTTTTAAAATACTGTGGACAAAAAAAAAAAAGGGCATCTACACCTGGGCAGAGAAGAAGACCTTTCTTACATACTTCTTTACAGTGCTTGAGGTGTAGACAGTACTAATGGGACAGTGTGCTACTCTCTTCCACTGTCCACTTCCATATAATATTAAATTGAAAAGTGCCATGGGTGAAACTTATATAGCATATTAACTGCCAACAATCTGGATGAAAGTGAGAAATAAAAAGAGGAGGCAGCTAGATCCCCCACAATTGTTGCCATCACACTTTGTTTTCCATTTTATCTGTTCCATAAAATATTTATTTAAAAAAATTACACTCAGTGGATCATAACCAAAATATGTTTTCTTTAGAAATCTGTGAGATATTTGTAAATTTTTCTACATAAAGGATTTTAGGCAAGAAAGGATGAGATATAATCTTCATAACACTTTATTCAATCTAATCATAGCTGTTATAGTAACAATATGATAATAAGATATCAACTCTCTCAAAGTGCCACCTTGGGGATACCAACCTGCCCAAAGTTACTTTCTGTCAGAGTCAAGCCTGCTTCTGACTCAGAAAGTGAAACCCCTTCTGAGTCAGAGGAGGAATTGGAAACTTACCGGGCTGAAACTGGGAAAACGAAATTCAAAGAGGAGCCAGCAGTGCGGGAAGAATCCAAGGTGCTGATTGGCCAGGATTCAGGGGAGGATTCGAATCCTCCAATCAGTGCGAGCCAATGACAGGGAGAAAAGTGCATGAAAAAGAAGGCAGCCCGATTGGCTGCAGAAGGGTCCAGGCGCGCGAAGGATCAGGATAAAAGGCAGACGCACAAAGAGCGAGCTGCTGGAGACAACCGTTCCTCCAAGCCTGCAGGTTCAGTGGAAGAGTGCATAGGAGACAGTCTGTTGCCGAAGAGGAAACAGTGCCTTTGCTCCACTCTGAGGAGAACTTGAATCTGCCTCTGTTGCCATCAAGGATTCCATATCCACCATGCCCAGTGTTCTCAGCTTTGCCTCCAGCAGTGAAACTTTGCAATCTTCCCTGCAGCTTCCTTGCACTTTTGCTTCTCAGTCCTGCAGCATGCCTTTAGTGCAGTCCAACTGTGCTTCAGGTGCCCAGCCTTGCTCAAGAGTTTCACACCTATCTCGTTGTGAACCCGTATCCCGGTCTAGCATTGCTTCAAGTTTCCAGCCTAGTTTCAAGTCTCTAGTCCAGAGAATCCAGCTCAGTTCAGGGTTTCCAGCCGAGACCAGCCTTGCTCCAAGTTCCCAGCCTTGCTCCAAGTCTCCAGTCCAGAGAATCCAGCCTAGTCCAGGGTTGCCAGCTGAGTCTAGCCTTGCTTCGAGTTCCAGTCTTGCTACAAGTCTCCAACCTAGTCCAGAGTTTCTAGTTGAGTCCAGCCTTGTTTCCACTTTGAGATCTGAGCCCTCTGCTTCGGCGGTACCTTGCATGCCAGTCTCTTCCAGCCTCCCAGTTTCCGTTAAGAAGTCCTGTTCCACTACCTAGCTGTGGCCCAGTTGGGCTTGTTGAACCCAGCTCTTTGTACTTGAAGGACTTATCATAAATAAGTATTTAATAAAGAGTATTTTTGATATTACTCTGCCTGGTTGCATAGTCTGAACAGGACACTTTCATTAACACCTGCCCACTGTTTACATTTAAAAGTTTACTTAAAAAATTGGAGAGTGCAGAACTCCAGCCACCCACATAATGTTTATTTCCAAGAATACCTCTGGATCATATAAGCTTTGTATCCCATGCTTTGTAGAACTGTATCCATCTGTCCAAAGAACACAGGTAAGTAGAGATAACAGAGCATCCAGGGATGGGAGAAGCCTTAATAATCATTTTAAAATATTCGGGACATCCTCTCTGTATAGCCAAAATATTATTTATCAAACATTAAATAAATAATTAAGGGGAAAGGGACAGGAAATGCATCTTTTTTTTAAAAGCACCTCCAAAGGCCCTTTCTTAAGGACCAAGAATGTTTATAGTATTTGTCACAATAAAATAAAGAAAAAAAAGAAAAAAAAAAGCTGCACAGAAGAACACGTTAATAGCTTCTACATGTGTCTACTCCTAAAACTAAACCTAGGCCTTCCTGTAGAACTAAACAGAAAGAAAAGCACAACAGAAGAGATAGCTTTAAATGAAAAGTAGAAGCAGTTAATTAGGAAAGGCATTCTCTTTTTGCACAGGAGCACCTAGTTTTTGAACTAAGTAAAATATTATACATGGGGACTTTGCTTTTCCTATTGCAACCTTAGAAGAGCCAAATTCCTATATGAAGAATTGACCAAATGTAGAATATTTCATAGGTGTTATCTTTAATTTTACCTTAATTTCCTCTGACCTTCTCAGCCCTTTGAGGCAGGCCTGGTAAAGGAGCAAACACCTCTTGTCACAGAAATTCAGGGGATGCTACTTTATTGTCATAGAAACCTGAAAACCTGTCCAAGTTTGTCTCTGTCCCATCAAGGGGGGTTATTTTTAGTTTCTTTCTCACAGTTCCTTCTTTCTCAGGACTGTGTAATCTTTTCTCCAACTCCAGGTTAATGGGTTGCTCCTACTTTCCCCCTTAATAGCTCCCTCATACTTTTCCCAAGATCAGCTCTAAATTCCTTCACAGACAGATTTTTATATTTAAGGTTTGCAAGTCAAAATTAATTTGATAGGATACAAATTGCTATATGTATGCATACGTGGATGGATGGATGGATAGACAGATAGACAGACAGACAGATAGACTGATTGATAGATGATGGATAGATGATGGATAGATGATACTGTAGATAGATAGATGATAGATAGATGATAGAGATCGATCTACATCTACATCTATGAATGTTAAGCTGGCATGGTGTAGTGGTTAAAGTGCTAGACTGTAAGAGTGGAAGGCCTGGGTTCTAGATTTCCCTTAGGCACGAAACTCTGCTGGGTGACTTTGAACCAATCAAGCTCTCTCAGCCCTAGATTGGGAAGTCAAAAAACATCTATCTACCAAGCTACACTGGACCAGCACGGTAGATTATGGTCCATAACCTTCAGTGAAGAGTATATATCCTGCAGTGGATGTAGGAGGAGGAGGAGTGTTTGTGTATCTGAAGGGTCTTCAAGGTTCTGTAATACTAAAAAGAAACCAGCCAGATTCAAATCAGGCACGGTCTTGGGGTTGCTTGCTGTTACAGAGAAAGATTACTGTTTTCTCTCTCTCTGTGTTTTTAGTGTTCTTAGGCAAGATGTGCTGTGCCCCCTGCTGGCTACTTTATGTGAAAAACGTTATTCCATTCATCCTGAAGGTGTAAAAGATTGCTCTAAGCAAGAAAAAAAATGATTCTGAGTAAAATATACAGCAACCTGGGTTTATTTACTATTGATAAGGCAAAAATCAAACTGTCAGAAGAAAGCATTTATAAGTGGGCATGTTTTATTGGTTTGACTGTTATCTCATAATAAACAATATATACATAGACCTGCAATAAAAAGCCATAAAGAAGCCACAGAGCATGAATGCAGATTCAATGAGCTCATTATTTTTTAAACAATACCTGGACTTAAGGAAAATTCTTTTGGGGCATTTCACAGGTTGGCAGTATAAACACAGATGGCAATATTTTTAAGCCAGTCAAGATAGTAATATGGAAATGTTATTTATTTCTTGTGTCTAAAGAAAATAGAAGGTTTTCAAATTTTATTGCAATTCTACATAGTGGCATTAAATAATAGATTATGATATATGATGAGTGAACATTCAGTTCACTATCAATCATAATGAAATGTTTATTTTTTTAATATGTATCATTAATATATCTCATTTTCTGAGTTATTAATAAACATATGTATACAATAAAAATACAAAATAAGGGAATACGTATTTTAAGTATATGCATCTAAGAGAATTGATTGCTACAAATTTATGTGTGCTAATTTATGTTAGCCTTGTGTGGCGCAGAGTGGAAGGCGGCACTACTGCAACCGAAACTCTCCCCACAATCCAAGTTCCATCCCAGCAGAAGCTGGATTCTCGGGTAGCGGCTCAGGTTGACTCAGCCTTCCATCCTTCCGAGGTCGGTAACCCAGCTTGCTGGGGATGGTGATGACTGGGGAAGGCAATGGCAAACCACCCCACTAGAGTCTGCCAAGAAAATGTTGTGAAAGTGGTATCCCCCAAAGGGTCAGACATGACTTGGTGCTTGCACAAGGGACCTTTCACCTTTTTCACAATTTAATGTTATATTGCTATTGCCTTATTCTTACTCACTTAACATTAGGATTGTTTTAAACAATAGACCCAAATAAATACTTAAGGAGCAACATATAAATTGATTAAATAAAAAAAAATAGCAAAATAGTAAGATATTTCTCATATCTCATTTTGCAACAATAGGAAGTCCAAAAGTACATTAAGCATACCATATCTTGCTGCAAATATGCAGATTATATCTTAATGGTTCAAAAGACTTTTCTGTATCTTTTTGCTGCCATGAAGTGATACTATATTCTGAGTAAAAAATATATAGCAATCTGGGTTACTTACTATTGATGAGGCAAGACAGATGAAATGACTCAATCATACATGGCCATCAAGTGAACTGAAATGGATGGGAATATGACACTTCCAGTCAAAGATACTCCTCAGGACATGAAAAATGAAGAAAGAATACCATTGCTTTCCTAGCCAGGAAGGATATAGCAGGCAGTAGTTTGGTACAATGATCATATATTATCTTTTATGCTTTGAAAACAATCCTATAATATGATGGTTTTCCAAATTTCCAACCACTGATGAAGAAAAGGAGGAAGTTAAAGAATTTTATGGTCAAGTTCAATCTGAAGTCAACAGTACACAGAATCAAAATGTGCTACTTGGACTGAGGACTTAGAATGCCAAAATAGGAAATAGTTAGGAGGTAAACATATTTGGACTGCATGGTCTAGGAAAGATAAATTAAGCAGGATAATGACTTATTTTCTGCGAACCCAATGATGTCTTCATTGCTAGCATATTTTTTTAATGAAACAATGCCTATATGCATGGATATCATGAGATAGAACATACAGAAATCAAATTGACTATATTAGTACAAGCAGGTAGACATGGCAAGAAGCTTTCTCTGGAACACACAATGAACTGGTCATGTGCAAATTCCAAGACAAAACTGGAAGTGGAAGAGTAAACCCAACCAGATTCCACAATATGATCTTGGACAAAGATTGCATTATATGTTGTTATACTGTTCCCTATATAAGGACTCTAGGCAGATCCTTATATATCCATTATTGAAGAAATTTCCAGGCAGGGAGTGTGGTTTCTATTTAATGCTAGTTCTTTCAGACAAGGGCCCAAAAAGATCCTCCCAGGTTGCCCAGTTCTGTGCTACCATCCACACAATACGCCGCACCATCACTTAGATTTAGAATTTCTTAACATTGTATTTTATTTCAATATATTTTAGTATTGTCGTTCTTAATTAATTTTAGATCGTATTATACTAATTGTTTTTTGTTTTATATATATAAATGTAAGATTGTTGCTATTACATAATTTTATTGTATCTGGCCTTAGGGCTGTAATAAACATGTTGTTGTTGTTGTGGCAGTCACTAGGTGACACTAACTTGATTTCACATAATCAATCCATCAATGTATGTTTATTTTGCAGTATAAAAGTTGAACTGGTATAAACCAGATACTTACAAGGTTACAAAGAAATGTTGAGTCATGTTGTACTGAACAAATATCCTAGTTCGTAATGTACAGTTTTATGAAGATAATAAAAACCTGAGCTAACTAGTAGAATGCTCAACATTTTTAAAAACATCAAATATTATTGCCCCTGAAAAAGTATTTAAACATTAATTATTTTTAAAAGTTATTTCTTTGTTTACCTCTGAAAAACTCCTGAAATTAAATCTGAATATTTGCCACCTTGTTCAAGCAACTTATCAATCAAATCTTTATTACGGTCAAAGACCAGCATGACGAGGATGGGGTTATGTTCTTTGCATATTCGGTAACTATATTTTCAACACTTCTTTCAGTTTCAAACTGCTAACATGTCCATTCTTTAACAGGAATTATTAATAGAAGGCAAACCTCCTGCTATATTATACATCAAAATTCAACAGTCAAATACTGTAGTTCTTTTGCTTGTTAGGCAAGAATCTGCACAGGAGTTTGTTTCAGAGTACAAGTACTGTGTGATCATTTTTTGTTTTTTCAATCATAATTTCTACTTATGAGCAAAAATTAGTATCTGCTGTGCTTAGAACAAAATCAGGTGACAAACACCTATGCACAGTGCTGTAATTATGGGATAATGCTATGTTATGAAGGTACAATGTGTTTTATCATTTGTGCTTATACTGTAAGCACATTCTAGATACTACAGTACAGTAGCAAGAGACATGGGAGGTCACATCACCATATTAGATTGTTTTTTAGGCCAATAAATATGAGAACTTCCAGACTGCTCTGGGGAAATTTCTAAGTATGAGCACTGCATCTCCTGCTGAGATCTTAGTCTGATTGTGGAAAAGTTAAATTAACACTATTATTCTTGAGTGTTGCCTCTTGTCAAGGAGAGCCCACAATACCTCTTTCTGTGGAGCTTCAGGGAATGAAAAAAACTGGGGGATGGTTATACACATACGGTGCAGGTTTCACAGTGAATATAGTAATACCCATGACAGAATACATAATCACATTTACTGTGTGGCCATGAAGTGGGCAAAGTAGCATTTATTTGAAAAGAATAGGCATATAGCTTGATGATTCTCTTTGATTTTAATCTATAAACACAGTCAGAGCATCCAATAGCAAGGGCAGCCATGGATTTGGTACGCTAGTTGCGACATTACTTGGACTAGGATAGCCTTAGTAAATCTGATCCATGATCCAATCCATGGCCTAATAATCTCACAACTATATTGCAACAATGCACTCTATATGGGTTTGCTGTTGAAGTCAGTTGGACAACTAGTGTAGAAGATGATGTAGTAGCATATAAGACTGGGTTTCAGAATACTACACTGCCTGTTTATGAATTACTGGGCCAAATTTAAGGGGTTACAATCTATGTCTATGGCTTACAATCAAGTATTCAAGAGATTGCCTACCCAGTACCATCAAACCCATGAACTAAGCAGTAATCCAGAATTAAGAACTTCTCAACCCTGTTAAACTATTTCTTCTTCTTCTTCTTCTTCTTTTTTTAAAAAAAACCCTTGGTTTAACTTCTGTTTTCTTGTTTTTAGGGTTGCTTCCTAGGGGAAGATTACAATAACATGCCTGGCCACAAGAATTTTAGTTTTTACAATAGATATTGCTACAACCCATGTAGTGGTGCTGCCATTGCAGGAAAAGTGGAAGATCTTTTCAGATAGTTGCTGTTTTAAAGAAGTCTGGCAAGTCTACCCAAATGTAGCTCTGTCGCCATACAAATTTAAGTTTTTCTGACTAAGCACAACTGAGTAGTGGTACGTTAAAAAATATCCTGAAAGGAGAAATATTCCAGATTTCTTTCCTGCAAATCTATTTTCTGCCTGAGTTCAGAGGAAAAAGGGAAAATGTGACAAATAGGCTCTAAAATTGTTATAGTACTTCAACTGTTATGTTGGTAGGATTCTTTGGAAAGCTATAACCCAAGAATAATCATAAATGGAAACTGCAGAAAATCTATCATTCATCTGAGGAAAATGGGGGAAATAATGGTAAGAAAACACGCACGTTTAGGAGACTCCCTGCATTTAACACATGAACTAGTGTTCTTCTTTTTTTTCCCCTTACCATTATTTCTGATTATGGCTAGGGTGTATGTGTGCTGTGGTTAAGTGCAAGTGTGGAAATAGCATCTATTTTCCTGTAGCATGTAACACAGCTTTTCTTGTGATATTTCTTGCATGGTGTTCTGTACTCAAGTAGAAAACTGGAAGATAAAATACTCTAAGTAAATACTGTATTTAAAAAATTATCTTCGAATGTATAAATCACAGACCGAGAGTTTTATTTCACATCAGACGCTACTTTGGGGGATATAGGCAGTATGAGAAGTGGCTGTAGTATATACAGTATAGAGGGAAAGAGAGAAGAAAGGGAAGGATTCCTGCCTTGGGCCTAGGCAGGGGGTTGGACTAGAAGACCTACAAAGTCCCTTCCAACCCTATGAAACTATGATTCCATGAAGGAGAGAGGGGATGATTCCGGCACTAATTTTAATGGATAAGGAGAACATTGGAGGAAGGAAAAGAAATTGTGTAGGAGAGCTCAATTCTAGATCAATTTTCTTAAGCCAATTAAAATAAGATCAATTTCTACTTCTTCTATGGAATGTAATTATTACCAATCAAAACTTTTTAAAAAATCATTTATAGCTTATATCTGCTTCTGTTAATTTCAATATGTCAGTAGGATCATTCTAGTCTATGTACTTTTACTCAACATGATTGCTAGCACTATGAGCTCCTGGGTGAATAACTAAGTTTTCCATTGTTTCCATAAATATATATATATGGAAACACATTGCCAGGAAGACTCAGCTGGCATGTCCAGGAAATCCTGGAGGACATGGCTTGCTGCCCTTCATTTGCTTGCTGCTCCCAATTTGAATACCCAAAGAAAATGTATATCTATGCTGACATGTAACATTACAGTAGTTTGGTTAGTGGGCTTATTCTTTTGAACAAATAAGAAATGTCTTTGGTTTTTCTGTAATTAAGTATTTATTGAAAGAGTAGAAGTAAAAAAAGAATGTAAGTAAAAAGAAATACAAAAATGTAAGAAAGTAGGGAATAAGATACAAACAATAAAATACAGGTGGATAAACAATGGATCTAAGGTATAATAAAGATAAGTATGTTCCCACTATAGCATTAAAGATTTAAAATATTGTAGAATATTACATGTTTTCTCTAAACAAAACCCAAATATTTCTATTGAACATTAAGCTAAAAATACTTGGTTCTAACACAGTACTAATCCATGAGAAAATGATAAACAATAAGCAATGCATTAAGTCAGTACTGGAAGTTATACAGAAAATAAGAGATTTCTGTCTGTTATTTTTCCAGCCAACTCTCCAAATACTGAAGAGTGATTCTTCTCTTCAAATGAAAGAATAGTTGCCAATTACTTGCTGGATTTTGGAATGTAGTACAATAATACACATTCTACAAAAATAAGGTCTAGAAACTTTAAAAGAACATGAGACACTTTTTACTACTTTTTACACTTTGTATTCTGATTCACTGCTATAACTATAAGCTGACTGAATGCCTAATATTTAAATGTAAATAACCTGTTTTATATCTCCTGGAGGTCTGGTATGGCTCTGAGGTTATAAAT
Organism: Candoia aspera; assembly: GCF_035149785.1. Taxonomy (NCBI): domain Eukaryota; kingdom Metazoa; phylum Chordata; class Lepidosauria; order Squamata; family Candoiidae; genus Candoia; species Candoia aspera. The sequence continues at coordinate 52,483,867 of NC_086157.1, read as the reverse complement.
GATGTTTGCCAGAAAGAACATAGTGTAATAACCCACAAGAAATTATCTCTTTCTGCTGTAATCAACATTCTCTCTAGAAACATTTTTCTCTCTTATAGAGCAGAGGCTTTAGACAAGGGGCTGTCACACTGGGTGCAAGTGCCCATCCATCATGCGAGTTAAGATCTACCCACTCCCAGTGTTCTGACTTCTCATCATTCATAGGATACAGTCCCTATTTAGATAAATGAACTACAGAATTATTGTGTTAAACTTGTCCTTATAGATAAATTAAAAACATGCTATTATCATCTTTTCACGTTCTGCTGTGCTGTATGTATGATTACATAAACATTATAATTTGATCAGTGCTAGCCGGAGCATGATAAGCACAGGTATCCAGAGAACCTGGACATGCAGAGCACAATGCTGAGATCAACTCTGAAGAGTAATGGGCTGAGATTCACTTTTGTGTCCTGCTCTGTAGATTGCTTATCTAGTAGAAATAGGAAGAGTGGAGGATACGCTGTAGTCATCCATTTGTTGCTGATACGTTACATTTCAAGCATTTGGTGGCATAGATAGTGGATCACACAATTTTATTTTATTTTCTCCCTTCCTTCTTTCTCTCCCTCCCTTTCTCCCTCGTTCCTTTCCTTCCTTGTTTGTGCGTTTATGCCTCAAAAAGAAAATAATGAAAAAAAACCTTGTTTTTCTATTGAAAAAACATAGTTCTTATTTGTATTTCGAATTTTGTCACCATTCATCTCATTCAAAAAGCGACTCTGGGCAGTTATTCTTCTTCCAAACATCCACAAAGCAGAAGATAGAAGTTTCCTCCTTTTGTGAATGTTATCGCAAATTCTTGTTATTGCAAATTTGCAGCATAAATTCAAACATTTTAAGAACATTGTGTGGAATAAGGAGCTATCAGGCTTCTTTTGGATAGTGACTTGAAAAGTCTGTGAATAATGTGTAGCAGTACCTCTCACTCCTCCCAGATCTGTATTAATTCTATTATCATGCTTCTCTAATGCTCTTAACAATGGGTTCTCTTTGCTGAAGAATGATCAATACATTTCCTTAACAAAATCTGGTATGGTATCTATAGCCTCCGATTTGTAACCATAGAGGAAAAAAAAGTAACGAATAGAGGTGATTACAATGTTGAGCCAGTAAATGCGATTATCTCCATTTATTGTTTTCCTGGGACTACTTGATGAACAGAATTACTGAAAGAACAAATAATTCCACAATCCTGTTATCTCATTGTATTAAATGTGTTTAAGTGTGAAGCATGGGCAAACTGATGCGACTAATGCCTGTTGAGCCAATATGGGTTTTCAGCTGGTAAGGCCTAACGGAAACAATGAGATAATGTGTGATTAATTAGCAGCCCAAGAACATACTTAGAGCTTGCAGTCTAAGAGTAGTAACTAAGTAGACTGAACAGAGAAGACATTTCAGTCTTCCTGTGTTTTATGTGAAAGCAATTTGTTATTCTTTTTAATTTGTTGTAGAAAGTAATTAGAAATTACTTTAGAATATGGAATACAAAAGTGGTCTCCTTGGACTGCTGTCAGCACTTCAGGATACAAAACTTATGTCCAACCTTATTAATGGCCTCATATATGTGCTATAAAATGCCTAAACTTCCTGGCTTAGCAAAACATACTGTGGCTGAGTAAAATATAGCTTATGTCTGCTATTTATATTCACTTACTTTATTTCAGCGTTGTATCATTATACTGCCCACCATCTCTAACTTACTGTATGTGGAATAATTAACATATGGAAATATTCACCTACAAATGAAATTTCTTGTTTATAATCCTTAAAGTGGACAGTTATATACTTATGGAGATATTCATTGATCTTTCTTTCATTTACTTAATTTGCAATCTGGAAAATAAGGCCACATTTGTATATTACTTGATCACAGATAACTGTGTTTAGGAAAGGATTCATTAAATCCATATTTTAATGGGAAACGTACGTAAGCAGAAAATGAAAGGGAATTATGTTCAAACATTTTCCCCTTTCTGTAGCCCTTATCATCCTCTTGAAATCCCTTTCTGCAATCTTTTGTTTAAATAAAACAAAAACCAAAGCATTAATCACTACAGAGGTTGAAGCATGCTACTGCTTTATTAAATGATTTCTTGTCCCAATAACGCACATAGGATTCTGTTCAATAGAGCAGATTTTGATGACATGTCATAAGATATATAGGCATTTGCTTTAGTTTATGATTATTAAGGTTTCGTTCTTTTGTGACTGCCTCTATTGATTATATACTAGTCAGTGGCTGTAAAAATGAAAAAAAATATGGAAAAATGTCAAAATATTTTGAATACTTTTATTTTTCCATGTTTTTATAGCTACTAAGTGTGTGTGTGTGTGTGTAAATTTATTAAGCCAAATGTAAATAATTATATTCTGTTGGAGTTGGACATTGGTCCTACATTATGTTGGACATTGGTCCTACATTATACTGTCAACTTATCTTGAACTTTAATTGAAGTTACTCCTGCCACCAGGAAACAGAGTTTACTCCAGAGAAGCTTCCTAAGCAATATCTTAAGACCACAAACACTGTCAAACTGGCTTTGTGAATTTGGCTGACAGAGGTCTATCATGGCTGTTGAATACTTCCTTAGAGAGGAAGTTTCATTTGGATGGCCACTGCTGGAAAAAAAATATTATACTACTGTGACTTTGATGCTACAAACATTGATAGTAAGCAACTGAAATATTTTAAGCAGAATAGTTTTTAAAAGAACAAGGGTTGCAAACACCAAAATCCTTTGATCTTGTAGTACTGATATACCCAATATATTCAATGAGTAAAAATGAAAAAAAAAAGGTTTAGAAATAGTCACTTAATATAGACAGATTATTTATTTTTTATATATCCAGTGGTTGGCGAGTATGTCTTTATTATTAAGCATTCCAAATATGCCATGTTATTTATTTTATAAACAATTACCATAATAGAAATGGATAGACTTATGAATCGATCACACAATTTCCATTAATTCAAAATACTTTTTCATGAACAATGTTAAGCCTATTGAAGAATACACCATCTTCTTCACCTTGGTTCTTTAACACTTACCAAAATTTCCAATAAAATATATTTTATTTATTTATCCAATTTTGAGGCCATGCTATTCAAAAAGCACAGGTTTATAGATCAAAACAAAAGAAACAAAAATAATTCATGGTTGACCAGAAAAACAATACACCCAGCTATAAACCAAACATAACTGAAGGAGGCTCCACAACACTCTGGAGAATAAGTAGATTTTCAGTCATTTCCTGAACATAATAAGGGTGGAAGCTGCATAAATCTCTTAAACTAAAAGGAACAGGAATTTCATTAATCGAGATTTTTGCTAATCAAAGTGCGCTAAGTTTGGGAATATTTTTCAACTTCCACAATTGGAGAACATTTCTTGGTTTCACATGTGCAAAATCTTTCTGAATAAGGAAATTGACATAACTGGAAATTTTTATTTGAGACAAAGAATTCTGTATTAAAGCACAATCTCCAAAATTTATTAACTTTTAGCAGTGGGTGATATATGTGATTCAGAAGTTTTCTATGTTCTAAGAAACTGATTGTTCTGGAAAAAAAGAGTAGAGGAATAGAAAATGTAATTACCTCTTACCCATTTAAGTATGCATCCACATTTTAAAGAGACATCTCTGAAAATACTTCATAGGTGGTACAATATGTAACAGAGAATTGATTACATGATTTAAAAAAAGCCCTTAGGTTGGCAAGGTTGGGACACTCAGTGCATATGTGATGGTGATGTGATAAGGTGACAACATTTCAGGGAAAATACAGGAATTTAATCTCATTATATAACAGTTACAAAATTACACCCATCAACCTAATTAAATATATATATAGCTCAAAATGCCTAATTGATAAGTAAAGTAATAACAGGGCATTTATTAATGGCGGCAAAGTTAACACTTGTCAAATAGTCATACATAGATGACCCATTACTTACATATTGGATAAAGGATTTGAACTGTTGCAGTAATGGAAAAATTAGCATGTAAGAGACAAATTAATAAAGATTGCATTAGTAAATGTATTTACTTTACTGAATTAAAAAAATAGAGATTTTTTTCATATACAGTAGTTTGCATAACAATAGAATAGTTAATTACTATTTATGGATAATTATAATAATTTTATTCATTTATTAGGTTTGTGATGCTAGAGTAACCAAGGGAGATATTGATGATGTTGCTCTTGTCAGATTTTGCACATTTTACGTATACATTTTAAATAAAAATAAAAAAGATGAATTTGATAAATTAGTACAAAAAGCCATACTGTAAAAGAATCTTACAATAAGCTACATTTTATTTTCTTCCATTGGACAACTAGATGATATTTAAGTCTATTTTCAAAAACAATGTTAAATATAAGCCAGAAAATCAATTAAATGTATTAGACCCAAATGATTCATATATGTCCAGTAAAACAAAAGTGCTTGCCTTTCACCAGACACATGTCTTCAGAAGAAGGCATTACCATAGAGAAGGAACTATCTCATTCCTCTAGTCATTATCCTTCTTCATCTAGCAGGACAAGCCAAGCCATTCTTTCAGACCTTACGACTGATACTGTATAGGGCAGTGTTTCTCAACCTTAGCAACTTTAGGATGTGTGGACTTCAACTCCCAGAATTCTCCAGCCAGCAAGGTTGGGGAATTCTGGGAGTTGAAGTCCACACATCTTAAAGTTGCCAAGGTTGAGAAACACTGGTATAGGGATACAGGCACTCCTTCAGATAGTTAGATCCTTGGGCTTTCATGACTCAGATTCAATATAAATGCAACATGGAAACAAATATATCAATGCAGCTCCTTTAGGATCACTTCTCTCATATATTAACACTTCATATTTTATACGTGTCTAAATTGCCCTATCCTGGGACATAGGGAAGGTGGGGTCAATCTGTAAGAGGACAATGGTCTACAACTGTGTTCCCTATAAGAACTACTGCTCCTCCATGCCTGGCATTCACAATGGGGAAAAAAGTTCTCACTGGTACCATAAGCTTTGTTTGTTTTAAATCCACTATCTAAAACTAAAACTAATAATTGAGCTCTGAAGCCACAAGTAGAACTGTGATCAGCTGAGTGATGTAGCAATGTAGATTCTAAATGCCAATGCCCAAATGCAGAATTTTTGAAAGAATGAAAAAGCATTTATATGTTAGGGAATGTTAAGAATGCTAAATTACTAACTAACTAACTAACTAACTAAATAAATAAATAACGAAAGAAAGAAAGAAATGGGAATGCTTAGCCACCAGAGGAGAAGACAAAGTGGAACAAGTTAGCAATCTTCAAATACCTAACAGGATATCACACAAAAAAACAGGATCATTCCAGACATAAAATAATGGATTTAAATTATCAGAAGGAAGTTTCCAGTTCAGATTTAGGAAGCAAGAATGTTAACACAGTGAGCAGTGCAGCTAATTGCTCAGTGGGCAATTCAAGGAGAGCCTGAACAGCCTTTTACCATGATTTCCAAAGATCCAGGGATTAGAGTAAGTGGCCACTTCCAATTCTAGGACTTATAGAATTATTTAGCAAGGATCTGACACACTTCAGGTATCCAACAGATGTGGATAATGGAATTTATAATCCAACACGATATGGAACACTAAGTAGAAGCTCCCTTTTCCCAAATCGAGTATAGAACATTACCATAAACTGCACAAGCCAAATAGTATGAAGTTACAACATTAATTTTGCAAGGCTGCAAAAATCCGGGAGGCTATTAATGGTAACGAAGTTATTTAATCTTTTTGCTTCCATCGTCCGGATTTTTGCCCAGATATGATAGCAATAATAACAACTTATCAACTTCTCCCCTTTCCTGCCTGCTTCTGTTCGATCAGTACCATAGTTTTAAAACCCCTTTTACACATTTGCTGCCGCCGCCGCCGCCGCCATCTCGGAGTATCACAAACCCTGACGGTGTTTTTCAACTTTGTCAACTTTAAGATGTGTGAACTTCAACTTCCAGTATTCCCCAGAATTGAAAATCACACATCTTCAAGTTGCCAGGTTGAAAAACGCTGCTGTAGAGGAAGGGTCTCATTATTCATTCGAAACTGGAACTACGATTTCCCAAAGGCTACGTTTCTTTTTCTTCCAGACTAGAACATTTCTCGGGGGGAAGGAAAAAAAGAGACACTAAAAACAGGATTAGGAACACCTGCAACCTCCCACCGACGCCAGTCCCACTAGTCTGTTTTGAACTGCAGTCACTCCCGCCTATGAAATACTCCTTTCTCACGTCCCAAAGTTGACACATCTCGCGATACTTACTCAGTGCGATTGCGCCGTATTGAAAATCGAGAAATTTGTGAGAATACAATCGTGGTGACTTTCGAGCCTCTTCTCAATGGATTTTTTTTCTTTTAAGAATACCTGTTACAATGCTGTTCAGGAAATCAGAGTGTACGAAGATATTTAAAGACTAGAGCAAGGCATTTTAAATTAAATCAAAACAAATAATGAAACATTGTTTTGCTTGCTTCTTGCTCTGCAGAGTTCGTAATAGGGTAGGGTGGTGGAATGACTTCTGTATTCCTACAGCTGTGTGAAAAGGGAGGTTGTGCTCGTTGGGATTGCTGTTTGCCACGAGGTTTTTAAATGCACAGGAAACCTGATAAAATATACACTTAAGTTTCTAAGTAGGGGAGGATCTCATGCTTTTAAAAGCAATAACTTTTTTTCCCTGTCACTCAGAATGCTGAGTATTCAAGAGAAATGTCATTCTAAAGAATTCTCCCGTATTCGTTTAGCCTTCAGAACGTGTTACTATTTGATACAGCTAACTCATCAATTTGTCCAAATCGCGCTTGCCATTAGTTAAAATACAGGCACACTAACAAGGCACCTTTGCCAGAAAGAAAAGAATGTGAATTTCGTCAGAATGCGGGCTTTTTTTTTTTCGGCCACCATTAGCTCGAAGGAGTGACAAAGCGAGTACACGGCTCGTGTCCCGGACCCTTCTCTAGCACCGCTGAGTTAAACCACTCCTTCCCGCCCGCAGAGAGCCGCTAGCCAAGCTATCGGAAATGACGGCTATGGGGGGTTCTTACAGATTTTTTTAAGTCTCTGAGAGGGAGGCGGAGCCACCCGGCTAGGCTCCTCCTCCTGGGCGTCAGCCGGGCGGCCTAGGCTGAATTCCTCTGCCTGGCTCGAGGAGGGCGGGGCCAGGCTGGATCCCGGAAACGCTTCCTGACCGTTCCTAGCGCGCTGGCCCACCCCTTCCCTCCGCCCCCTCGCCGCACGCAGACGGGAAGGGGGCCCGCCCAGCCCCGCCCCCACGAAGAGAGGGGGGCCTGGCCGCCTCAGCTGCCCCCACGCAAGGGGGCCGCCTGGGTGGGAATCGCGAGATGATTGTGCTGGAACCGGCCCCCCCGCGAGCGGTGAGCGGGCGAAGGGCCCGGGAGAGTTCGGCGTGGGTCTCTCTGTCGGTGCGGCGCGCGCGCGCATGTAACCAGCGGGTTGTTGGCATAGCCTGACAAGCGGTGGGGAAGGAAGGAAGGAAGGAAGGAGGGAGTGCTGTCGCTTTCTGGTTTGCTGGGCGCCTGTTAAGTGGGAGGTATCCAGGAGAGGTCAAAGCCGTGGGCTTCGGGGGCGTGTTGTGGTTAAGAGTGAGGGCGGGTTTTGTTGTGATCTGAAGGGGGGGAGTTGCACACCCCTATGCACAAAAGCATACATATACAAGAAAAGGTTGCTGTAGTAGAAAAGTAACAACCCTGAATTAAAATCTTGCATGGAGTGGGGGATATTAAAGGTAGCAAGAGTCTTTTAAGCGAAGATAATAAATGAAAGGAAATTATCAACTTCATCCACCATTTTTACAAATAATTCCAGTGCTGATTTTCCTAGAGGGACAGTGGTCGTATAAATAAGGTCAGCTTTAAACAAGCCAGGTGATTGGTAAAGAGTTACTCCTTGAGGCCTATACTTTAGGGTCAATAGTAACAATCATATGGTTTATCCTAGTTGCGGCCACCCTCACCTTAGATGTTTTCTTGGATTGGTTAAATATCTTTTGGAAGTCTGGTTCTCAACCCTTTTGAACTATTCCATTTGGTAGAAGGCAAAACTTTAAGAAGGGTGTGAGAAGTGTGTACTTCACACCTATACATATTTCTAAACTTGGTCTGTTTTGGAAGTTGTGATTGGGTTGCTTGGATAGGGCACACCTATCCATGCATTTGTATAATAGAGATGTGATAATGCCACAACTACTGCCTTGAAACTGTTGTAAGTATTTGCAAGTTTAATTGCTGCTGTTTCCTTTGGAATGTGTTCTCAGCACAGTGACTGCACTATGATGCAGCTGCTTTGATTTGGCAGCTTTGGAAATAGAAATCCCGAGAGAGCAGGGCCTGCAGTATATTTATATTTTTGCTGAATTCTAAATAATTTTGATAGTTATTATTGTTAATATATTATTTTATTCATTTATTTATTATTCAACTTTCTATCACTGCCCATCTCCCCCGGAAAAGGGGGACGCTGGGCGATTTACAATAATTACTTTATTATTTGCTATTTACCTTACAGCATGCCAGTTCAGAATTGATTACACTAAAAACTATTCAAAAATGCTTTTCCTAATGCCTTTATTTGTGGTAGTCTGGATCCTATTCCTAATTATTTATTCTGTTGTCTCATAATTAAAAATGGCAGGGTAACCTTACTGCATGAGGGACTGAGTGTATTTGGGGAAGAGGGCCTTATTCCACCACAGAGGGCAGTCTGTATACTATTTTTTTTTTATCCTGAGTTTTGCAACAGAACTATTTAAACTTTATCTACTCCTACACGTTTATGCTGGTTATTTAGGGTGGAAGTAGAGATATAATGCTAATGTTTCCTATTGTAGTGATACTGTGATTTAAGTGCTTTTAAAATATAATTTTTTAAATAGAAAAACAATATTAAGTATTTTCAGTGTTGTCTTGAAAAGTTTTTTTTCCTTCCTTTTTTCCTGAAACAGTATTTTTTTAAAACAAGGCTAGCTGACAAATAAAAATATTGGGTTATGGTACTTGTCTTTCCTGGTAAGGTATTATACTGTAGGTACCTGACATTTGAGAGCTAATTTGGTGTAGCAGTTAAGGCACCAGACTACAAACCAGGAGACCATGAGTTAGTTAGTTAGTTAGTTAGTTTATTTATTTATTTATCAAATTTCACCACAACCCATCTCCCCCAAAGGAGGGACTCTGGGCGGTTTATAATAACTTGCTATAGACATGAACCTATAGACATGAAGCTGGGTGACTTGAGCACATCCTTCTTTCTCAGCACTAGGAAGGCAAACCACTGCAAAATGTTGCCAAGAAAACTGCATTGACTTTTCCATGTAATAACCAGAAATCAAGGTTGACTTGAAGGCACGAAATATAATACCTGGTATTTAGCAAATGCTAATTGGAATGATAACTGTATTTTCTAGGGGGAATGTATTAATTGATAGGGGAGTATGAGTTCTTCACCAGCAACAGCATTTTTAAAAAACTTTCAGTAATTACTAATACCATATGCATATTATGTGTGAAAGGTGAAAGGTCCCATGTACAAGCACCGAGTCATGTCTGACAGTTTGGGGGATGCCGCTTTTGCGATGTTTTCTTGGCAGACTATAGAGCGGGGTGGTTTGCCATTGCCTTCCCCAGTCGTCACCTTCCCCAGCAAGCTGGTTACCGACCTCGGAAGGATGAAAGGCTGAGTCAACCTGAGGCAGCTACCCGAGAATCCAGCTTCTGCTGGGATCGAACTCGGGTTGTGGGGAGAGTTTCGGTTGCAACACTGCCGCCTTCCACTCTGCACCACACACAGACCCATGGATATTATGTAAACTCAATAAATTTGTCAATGACTATTAACTGAAATATCAAGTCATAGACCCGTTATGTTCAGAAATAGTATGCCTACAGTTTTCAGATGCTGGATCAAAAGGAGTGATTGCTGACATCTCAGAGTCCTTCTGTAATATCCTGGGAGATCTTGGTTGATTGTGATTATGGTGCTAGCTTTTATAATTAGACTCAGCATTGGCAGTAGTAGTAGTTTGCTAATGGTTAGCTGTTGCTGTAGATTAAACAAAGTGATTCTTATTTTATGTGTTACAAACACACAAACACACTTTCAAAGCAAGTTAGGTATATGGAGTAAGTTTATTTTAGCATTATAACATATCTAATGGAACTGATTCTGTGGCGCCAAATTAATGAATCACTAAATTTACTTGTTAGCACAGTTGTTAAGATATTCCATAGAGAATTATCAGTGTTGATTGTTGTACTGGAAATATCTCATAAATGGCAGTTAATACCTGTATTTTTTATGGATTTATGCTGTACTACCCAGTGTAAAACTTGAAGTGGAAGTTTAGTATCCTCCAGAAATACATAAAAAAGTGCTAGTAAAGAATAATGTTGGTGTTTTGAGGAAAAAGATGTGGAAACATTATGTAAATTAAGGTACTATGTATCAGAAGGAATTCACATATGAATATTTTCAGTTTGACCAGGAACATTTTCTGATCAATAACATTCTTTTCTTTCACATACATACTAAAGATAATCACTTAAAAATGTGGAAATCTTTAAAACCAGTCAGCTTTCCTTTGCAATTTGTAACCATTTATTACTGATAATTAATTTACAAAACAGAAAATTATTTGCAGTAAGAATTAAGCACTATAAAATTTTCTATCCCACATTTCATTAGAATATACCCTTCCTTAAACTAAATAATCTTTTAACTATTTTTTTTTTGTATGAACCATGGTAGCTTTACTCCTGTGTCTTTTGTTGATTTTTTTAAATTTCTAATATAATGGTACCAGTGAACTGGTCAAAGACAAGCCTTTTGTAATTGCCTTCTGATTTGTAATGTAACTCAAGACAAAGCAATACATCCCCCCCCCTCTTTGGAGTTGTTATAGTGAAGACCAATTAACATAGTTAAATTTTGTTTTGCATTCTGAGAGTGTGTTGGTGTTAAAAAGATGAGGGGTATATTATTTCTTTCTGAACCAATGCTTTATTCTTTGGTTTATAATCCATTACTGATAGATAGGTAAGAATACACAACAGCTACTTTTTTCAGAGGTTCTGTGGGAATATTTGACTTTTTTAAACATGCTGAGGGATATGATTAGTGAAAACTGGATCTCATGAGAATGTGGATAGTTCAAAAAATTGGGAGCATCTTTATTCAACACCTCTTATTTTTATTTATTCAAATTTATTAGCCACCCAACTCCAGTTAACTTGTTTGCTCTGTTATTTGCTCAGAGCATTCTCTTCCTGTTACTTATTAATTTATTAAAAATATCTTAATTTGGATACAAAATTAATTAACTGTATGATTCATTGGATTATCATACAGGCTGAAAAATAGCTGGAATGGAGGAAGCTACCCTACAAATGACCATTTTAAAGTCTTTGGTGGATTGAATGAGTTTCTACCTTTTCCATCCAGTTTTTATCAGAGGAGATTTTTTTTCTCCATATTCAGTGAAGAGATTTGCTCCATGGATTTGAATAGGACATAAAAAGTTTGAAGGGTGATGAAAATTGTGAACTGCCAAGGATCTTGGAGGTAATAAGTTCCTTGGAATGGTAGTGGGGCCATTCCATTCTGTCAATAGGGTAGAAAAAGGTTGCTGTGCTCAACAACAGCAGGAACAGCCCGAAAACTTGTGACCTAAGAGTTTGGGGGCATGGGATTCCCTTTTTCTTCCTTGTCTGCCATCCAGACAAATGAATGATGATGATGGAACATTCCTCCATTCACCTGCACAAGGCAAAATAGTGGTGTCTTTAGGCACTATATTAGTGATCTCAATCATAGATAATGTTTGTATGTTTAGATTCCTTTGTGTTTACATTGCTATCCTAATAAGTTGAACATATTTTGTATACTATTGGATTTGAAAAGCAGGTACACTTGTGGCAGTTTTCCTATAATATGATAGTTATAATATTGCCATAAAATTCCACATTTAAACGTTTATGAAGTTTAATTCAAGAATTACTTATTGATGTTTCAAGTATTTTATCTTTCTAATAGTCAAAAAATTGCGCATAGGTGTGAGACACAGATAATTGTCTGGAAAAATCGATTTAAAATGTTACACAGATATGAGCATTGTTGGGCTTCAGGTTTTAGTGACCATGGTCTAAAGAACAGATTTCCTAATGTTTTGCCAGCAGCTGTGGCTGGCATCTTCAAGAAAATAAAAACTTTTATTCTTACTAGTTTTGGATCATGGATCTGGTAGAGAGAAGTCTGGTTCAAATTTTTATGCTAAAAGAAGAATATGAGAATTTAGTATCAAGCCTTTTTCAAGGCTAAAAGGAAAATATATTTCTTTTAGATGTAATCTTGGTGTGAGAGTTCTAATTATTCACTTTTGGGTGTGTGTGTGTGTGTGTGAGATTCATTGTGGCATTAAATATGGATAAGGCAATAGCTTTATAAACTAGATTGGGATGCCATTGAAAGTATACTGTACTGTATAATTTTATCCATTATGTTAATTTTTCCCATTTTATTATTTTTATATGTATAGAAGATGTCTGAATCATCCAAAGATCATAATCACTGGAAAGTTTGTTGACTGCTATTTCTTGAAAGTCCTGAGACTTAACATCAATCTGGCATGGCGCAGGGCAGCCCGCAGTTAGACATACAGCTACTCCATGACCTCCAGCAACGTTTTCCTGAGATTCCTGAAAGTGTGGTGTCTCAATGCATGCTCCAGGTAGGCATTAGGAGCTCCAACAGTAGTTTTTCTTTGAAGTAGTAAATAATGGTAACCTAGCAAGATCCAAGCATGACTTTTCAGAATCAAAAAGAGTAAGGAAAAAACAGGGAGAATTGATTAAAGGAGATGAGAATAAGAACTAATATAGTCAAAGTTGGATATTTTAGCCAATTTATATTTATCTTCTTATAATTTTAGGAAACAGTTTCCTTCCTTCCCCTTTCTTTTCTTTTTTTTCTTTTTCAAATAAAATAATTCTGTTAGGATCCATTTAATTAAAAAGAAAAGAATAGCTAAATAGCATAGGCATAACTAGAGATTCATGTCCTACCAAAATCAGTGGGGATAAATTCATTCTTAAATTCTAAATCTTCAAGATTTTAGGAAACACCTTGACATGTTCAGTTTTTGTTCTTCTTGAAAGTACTCTATTTTTCCCTATACAATTTATTTCCGTCCATTCCACTATTAAGAGTTTCATTTGTATTTAAGATAGTGAAATAGAATATTTTATGCAGAATACAGAGTTCTCTGTGGAAAAAAGAATTATTCTAAGTCTGTGAGAAAACTCAATACTTAAAGAGGGATGTATTTCAGTTTCCATGTGCATCTCCAACATCTGTTTTCCTGCTTATCCCAAGGTACAGTAGAAGCAGTAGTTAAACGTTCTAGCTCATTCACTGAGAGTGAATAACACAAATTACATATTTGTGGTTTTGGGGAAGTTTTTAGGTAACAGTGTTTGGAGAAGTAACACTTGCTTGCAAATCTTTAAGACAAATTAATGGAATATTTTATAGCTGCATATTTTTCAAAGTAGTAAGTGCAAGAAAGTTGACTATCTTGATACTGTCTGGTGATTGACAGATAATGCTTGTAATATTCATGTATTATCTTGGAAGAAGTTTTTTAAATAAAAGGCATACGTGGTTTCTGTTGTGATATATGACTCATCATAGCAAATTTGAGTTAGTCAAAATTGTAAGATTAAGATATAAGCTAATGTGACAACCTAAACAAATACAATACTGAAGAATAACAACAGATAGTTGTACTGTAGTTTCATAATGTAGAATACTTAGCATGTGTTATTTATTCTAGAACAACAACAACCTTGATGCTTGTTGTCGAATTCTTGCACAAGAGAGCAACAAATACCTATATATGGAGTATCACAACCCAGATGACACTCGAGTGAACAGGAATCGTCTTCTGCATATTAACCTTGGTATTCATCCTCATACTAACTATGGAGGGGATGGACCTCAACTTAACGGTGGCCGTACACTGGTACATAGTTCAAGTGATGGACATATTGATCCACAATGCACCCCAGGCAAACAGCTGATCTGTTTAGTTCAAGAACCACATTCTGCTCCTGCTGTTGTAGCAGCTTCTCCAAACTACAATCCTTTTTTTATGAATGATCAGAATAGAAATGCAGCTACTCCTCCTCCACAAGCACCTCAGCAGTCTTCTCCCATACAACCTGGAATGAATACATCTGCTATGCAAGGTCCTCCTCCTCCATATATGCATATACCTCGGTACAGCACAAATCCTATAACTGTTACAGTTTCACAAAACCTCCCTTCTGGGCAGCTTTTACCCAGAGCTTTACAAATTCTTCCTCAAATTCAGAGTGCTCCTTATGGAAGTCCTGGATCACTCTATATTAGGCAGACAACTCAAGGTTCTTCAGGACGACAGACTCCTACTCAGAGTACACAGTGGCATGCATCACCACAAGGTCCAGTTCCACATTATAATCCACATCCATTGCCTGTCTACCCACACCAACAGAGCTATCAGCCTTCTCAGTATTCTCCCAAACAGTCTCAGATTCCTCAGTCTCCTTTTCGATCACCACCTGCTTCTCAGTGTCCTTCTCCTTTTGGATCACCTCAACATCAAGTTCAGCCTAGTCAATTAGGACATCAAAGTTCCCATGTATTTATGCCTCCTAGTCCTTCAACTGTGCTACCCCATCCATATCAACAAACACCACAGACATATCAAAAACCAAGTGGACACTCAGTATCTTATCTACCATACGGTGGACCTATCTTAACTAAAGGGTCCATGAACAAGATAGAAATTACTGTTGAGCCACCACAAAGACCTGGGACTACACTTAATAGGAGCCCTTCACCTATAAGTAATCAACCATCCCAACGGAACCAGCACCCACTATATACACCTGTAACTCCTCCTTCAGGTTCCCCTTCCAGAAGTATAGCAGGTCAGCCTAAACCTCCTTATAGTGTTAATCCTGTATATATAACATATACACAACCAGTTGGACCTACCGGTGTACTTACACAGTCCCCCCGTGTAATGGTATCTCAGCCAAATCCAGCAGTTTTTAAAATCACAGTAGGTCGAGCTCCTGCTGAGAATCTTCTAAATTTAGTGGACCAAGAAGAACATTCTGCAGCACCAGAACCTATTCAGCCCATTTCAGTTGTACCAGGATCTGGAGGTGAAAGAGGACGGCATAAGTACCAGAGAAGTTCCAGCTCTGGATCAGATGACTATGCTTATACTCAAGGTAAGGTTGATGAACTTTTTGCTTAATCTCAAAACGTTTTCTAAAAATCAAATCATTTGAACTGTGGTTCATCTTAAATATCTGTGTTCCCAAAATACAAATACCCTCTCCAAATTTTTAAGCCAGTGTGAAATAACATCCTTAGTTAATATGGATGGATTAGCTAAATCATACCTGTGATTTTCTCTCAAGATGAAATAAACATGCTTTAATTTACCACAACTCACTATGGTTTCTTCAGCAGTAAACATGGTGATAGAGTGGGACTGCTGGGTCAATGAGATATGGTGATTTACCAGGATAACATAATTTAAAGTGTGAAATATTGCAAAAATAGTTGTTGATATGATACTGTGAATCACATAATACCACAGAAATTGTCTATTCCAAGAGTCCTGTCTTGGAATATAACTTAACTGAACGTTACTCTAAAGTAAATTCTGATTATATAAAATTAACATACCATTACATCTTTCAGATACAGGAAATCTAAAGTAACTGGTTTAGAGTTTTTTAAAAAATACTAGTAGAAATGGTTTGTTTTAATCTTCCATATGGTTTGGGTTTTATCACTATAAATTGCTGTCAAGCTACTGATTTGGATGAAGCAAGATGATGTACTTCAGAAGGACAGCAGTAATGTAATATTAATTTGTGTTTGTCGTAGTTATTTGAATTTTTTAATACTTTTCAGGGACTAGTCCAAGCCATCACTAGGAGTCAGCCCTGACTCGAAGGCACTTTTTTTTTTCAAAAAAAAAAAAAAAAAAAGGATGCCTAAGGAAAAAGAGACATTAGTTACTTCAGTGAAGTAGAATGTGGAAGAATAGGATATCTTCTGCTGTATAGTAAGCTATATAAGTATAATCTGAATTGCAAAAAAAAAAAGTAGAATAAGAATATTTCAGTAATTTCTGTACAAAAATAGCGTTCCACTTTGTAGTGTGTTTTTTTGCAACAAGTACCTTATATTTTTAGGTAACTAACTCTTTTTTCAAAAGGAAAAAAAATGAAGATTCATGAAGAAAATGGTTAGGATTCAATAGTTGAATCTTTAAAACAAAAGATTAAGCAGTCAAAGAGGCTGTAGATCAGTTACTGTAATTAATTTATCCTGCTTCAGTTTCTGGCTCTTGGAATTCCTTGGTTTTATCTTGAGCCCTGATTTTGTGCTCTGGAAAGAAAAATTGTTTTTCTAAAGGACTTAATAGGTGGTACTATCAGTCAGGAGTAGCATAGACTAGATTGGGCTTCAGTGACTAAGGTTTCTTCATGAACAGGTAGCTTTTTATTTTTGAATGGCTAATGACCAAAAACTAGCAAGTTCCCAGAACTGATAATACGGTTAGTCCTCAGTTAACAACCACTTGTTCAGTGACCAAACTTATGACAGTGCTGAACGAGTGGTACTTATGACTGGTCCTTGAAGTTCGAGCCGTTGCAGTGCCCCTGCAGTCGCACGATCATGATCTGGGCACTTGGCAACCGGCCCACATTTCTTACCATTGCAGCGTCCTGCAGTCATTTGATTGCAATTTACAACTTTTCCTGCCAGCTTCCCACAAGCAAAATCAGTGGGGAAGCTGTCAGAAGTCACAGTCACGTGAGGTCCTCACTTAACAACCCAGTGATTTGCTTAACAACTAGGGACTGCCAGAACTGCTGTCACAAAACGACATATTCACATGATATCGCACTTTACGACTGCATCTTAGCGACAGAAATTCCAGTCCCAGTTACTGTAGTTAAGCGAGGACTACCTGTATCTTCGGTCCGTATTTCCTATGTAAAATAATGATCTTCCTTATAGAGGGATATTACGTCTACAGCTCTAGTTCCTTTCACATGAAGCATTTCTACCCCAATATTTGATTACATGTTTATGGTTGCCTCTGTTTTTGAATAGGTCATTTGTTTGTGCTTCCTTAGTTACAATCTGGATTTTTTAATTTTATGCCCTTTATTCTCTGTACTGCACTAGCTTTGTTGTTACACCAACGTGCAAGGATGGAGAGGTTAGCAAAGGAGCTAAACTTTGAGAACGAGGAGCTTGAGAAACTTAAAGGTGAAGTAAATAATATGGAACATGATCTTATGCAAAGGCGTCTGAGAAGAGTGAGCTGTACAACCTCAATCCCAACAGTAAGTATTTTTTGCTACAATTATATTAAAATAAAATTGTAGTTTCCTCTGTTGACAGTACAAATAATTCACTATGTTTTAAATTCATCAATTTTCATCTGATACATACTGTTTGATAACTCTCAAACAGTTGAGTTGTTTCAGTACCTAGATACTAGCATGTTCTCTTAGTTATCCCATGGGCTTTAGCAGGCCCCCCAAATGCTGTAATGCTATCTCAGGTGTTTGTTGTTGGCTTGGAGTTGTTCTGTAAAGGCATGTCAGCAGTATGCTGTAAAAAGACGTCAGATACAAAGAATGTTTTAAATCTGAGGCACCGTAACTGTTGCGGCCCTGGATAAAACATTCACTGAGAATAAGCAGAGCGGGAAGGAAATAAAGTTTTCTTGATCTTGTCTTTCAACGATTATATGCTTGCATGTGGTAGTCTCTCAGTTCTGTAATTCTTCTTATATTCCTTAAATTCCTTCCCTATCCTAAAGTAACTATATTGAGTTGAAGTCAGATATAAGATGTATTATTTGCCTCAAAATTGTTGTGGGAAACAACTATACATCATAATAAGGAACTATATATAGAAGGTCTACTAGTTTTAAAATATAGTTAAACATCTCTCTTTACTCTGAGAGTTTGCCATGGTGTCTCTGTGATGACACTAAGCTTATCACTATATCAGTGATAACTTTGGCACAGAAGGTTATAAAATCGTGATAATTTAATCTGGCAGTTTAAATCTTGGTTTAAAATATTGAGGGAGTACAATAGGTGTAAATAAGATGTCAATTTATAAATTTTAACATATAAATTGATAGACATAATATTGAAAACAGTCATTTTCAACTTAATAAGGAGACTGTAGAGCAGTCATTGTAATTAATTTGTCCTGCTCCAATTTCTGGCTCTTGGAATTCTTTACTTTTATCCTGAGCATCGATTTTGTGAAGTGGACAGAAAAGCTGTTTTTCTGAAGGACATACATTCCCTTATTAGGTGGTATTATCAGTCAGAGCAATGCAGCCTGTGCTTTAACTCCCACCTTTTTTTTGCCATTTACGAGTCCATCTCTGATAAAGGTAAGGGATGGAGAGGTGGGGAGAATTTAAAAGGATTGTGAATGGGTTTCTGGTTGGCTGCATTTATGTGCTTAGGTTAGTTAAATGAATGTGCCATCTTAACTTTCTATTCTTGATTCTCTTTACCAGCCTGAGGAGATGACAAGATTGAGAAGCATGAATAGGCAGCTCCAGATAAATGTAGACTGTACTCAGAAAGAAATTGACCTCCTTCAGTCTAGAGGTAGATGTTTTCAATGATTTTGTGTATCTGAAATGCATTGGTTTGGAGCTATATGTAAGAATTTAAGAGGCTTTATAGATATTATGGTCTTCCCTATCATACTTCCAGAAAGAAAGATAACCAATCTATTTTCTTTTTACTAGATGTGCTGTTTTAATACTTCAGTTTACCTAGTAAAAATCAGGTGACATGTAATGCATAAAATGTATTTGGAAATACTGATTCTGGTAGTATCAGTTTAAGTGACAAAATTTACAAGCGTTCTTTATCATACACTGTGCATCTTCTAGAACAACAAGGCTATATGACTTTATGACAGTGCTGTTTGCAAGCATCTTTCATGTCAAAAGCACACTTAATCAGTAACTTCTGTTACCTTTTAAACATGTGTTCTGTTCAAAATAGATTATTTTCTGCTTTTTATTAATAGGGAACTTTGATCTGAAAGCCATGAACAATTTTTATGATAACATAGAGCCTGGTCCTATTGTGCCACCAAAGCCATGTAAAAAAGGTGAGTGACTACACTAATGTTCAAGATGTAGTTTGCTCCCAGTATTTTTATGCTGAGGGATTCTTATATTGGGAGGAAGGAAATTAGATGTATATGCTTCTTTTGCATAGGTATTCTTATTAACAAAGGCATTAAGAAATATATTGTGCTTTCCGTTATTTATACCCTGCAGAAGCTGTGCACAAAGTAACATTTCACCAATTATATTATGAAACTGCAAAGTAATATTGGCAGTTAGAAACAGTACTCTGTGTTTGCACATTGTGTGGAATGTTGAAAAAATATAAAATCTTAATCCTACAGTTGAATTTTCTCCTCCACCCATAAGGGTCAGAATATAGCTTTCTTTAATAAGATGCTTTGAATGTACAGTTCTTAATGTGCTTTAAAGAATTTATTTGCTTTAAAGAATTGTTTTGTTTTCTTAGATTGGTGGTGCATAACAGTTTGTGCACCTCTTTGAAATATTTTCAGTATGACCTAAAACATGATCTGTTCTCCACACAAGAACTGCCTGCTTCAGGTCCTTCCACAACATTTGTATAGGATGAAGGTCAGGACTTTGACTTGGCCATTCCAAACCATTAACTTTCTTCTGCTTTAACCATTCTTTGGCTGTAGGACTTGTTGGGTTGACTTGTCTTGCTGCATGACCTACTTTCTCTTGAAATTCAGTTCATGGACAGATACCCTGATATCTTCCTTTAGAATTTGCTTGTACGGTTCAGAATTCATAGTTCCATCAATGATGGCAAGCTGTCCTGATCCAGAGGCAGCAAGGCAGACCCAAACCATGATACTGCCACCACCGTGTTTCACAGATGGGATAAGGTTATTCAATGTTTGTTTTTTCCAAGCAGAATGCTTTTCATTCATGTCCAGAAGTTCTATTTTGGTCTCATATATGCACAGAACATTTGTCCAGTAGCCATCTGGCTTATCCACATGTTCTTTCATAAGATGCCTGTAGATGGGCAGCAGTGTTCTTTTTGGAAAGGAGTGGCTTTCTCCTTGCAGCCCTGCCATATGCACCATTGTTACTCAATATTCTCCTAGTGGTGGTCTCATAAACACTGACATTTGCCAATGCAAGAGAGGCCTTTAGTTCCTTTGGTGTTACCTGGGGTTCTTTAAGACCTCCTGGAGTATTACATGTCTTGCTCTTGATGAGATTGTGGTGGGTCAGCCACTCCTGGGAATGGTGTTGTATTGCCTCCATTTGTACAAATCTGCCTGACAGTGGACTGGTGGAGTCCAAACTCTTTGGAAAAAGTTTTGTAATCTTTTTCAGCCTGGTGAGTATGAGTGTCAACAACTGTTTTTCAGAAATCTCCTTTGTTCAAGCTGTGACACACTTCCATATATGTGTGTTGTGAAAATCAGACTTTGATAGTGAATACCCAGAATTCTATTCTCTAAATAAGGCAGAACTTTGCACACACAAACCAGATTATCATCACATCAATTGAATCACCTGACTCTAATTTCCCCTTCAAATGAACTGTTAAACATGGAGGTTCACATACTTTTGCCACACACAAATTTGTAGTTTTGGATCATTTTCCTCAATAAACAAATGAACAAGTATAATATTTTTGAGTTGCTCATTTAATTGGTTTCTCTTTTTCTAGTTTTAGGACTTATGTGTAGAACAGTTTTCATTTTAGATCATATTTATGTAGAAATACTGAAAATTGAAACCTGTTCACAAACTTTTAAGCACCACTGTATATGAAAATTAATAAATAATACTCTTTAATGCTATACATTTTTTAAATGTCTGTTCTTTAATAGGTACTTTCTTTTGATTGGCAGTTTCCCAATCCTTAAGTGCCAACTTTGTTTTATAGAGCTATAGCATTTGTGGCAATGCTCATTTTGTTTCTCCCCTCTGTTCTAGTGCAGTAACTTCCTATTACTCCCATAATGTATTGCTAAGCAGGACTCTCCCAAAGACAAGGCCCTCCAGTTGCAGGCAGGCAGGAAGAGACTAAAGCAGCAGAGCAGGACATAGTTGGCAGTATGAGAACCCAAGTGATTGGGCCTATTATTTATTTATTTAAATTTATTGGCTGCACCAGTCCAGTGGACTCTGGGTGGCGTACAAAACTAGAAAAAACATAAAAACAGCTAATAACATTAAATCAGACAGACAGCCCTGTCTAAAGTGATCCAATAAATAAAATCAACAAAACAAAACAGGGGCCTTAAACAAATAATAAACATCAACCACAGGCCTGGGACCAGAAGCCAGGTTTTCAAAGCTTTCTGGAACCCTAGGAGAGAAGGCATGAATCTTTGGGGGGAAGCTGTTCAGAGGGTGGGGACCACAACAGATAAGGCATGCCTACTAGGTCCCCAAGATGACAGTGTTTAACAGAAGGGACATGGAGCACACCCACTCTGTGGAACATACTTGGCAGGCAGAAATGTTTAGAGACAAGCAGTGTCTCATCCAGGCCCTGTGCCATACAGGGCTTTACAGGTAATAAACAGCACTAAGAAGCTGACTGGCAGCCAATGCAGCTTGTGTAGAAGTGGTAACACATGGGCTCACCAAGGGGAGCCAATTGCTGCTTGTGCTGCTGCATTTTGAACCAGCTGTAGCTTCTAGATAATCTTCAAGGCCAGCCCCATGTAGAGCGTATTGCAATAATCCAATTGTGAGGTGACCAGGGCATGAGTAACTGTCTGAAGGGCTTCCCAACTGAGGGAAGGGTGCAACCCCAAGATGAACCTGTGCAAAGGCTACTTCGAACAGTAGCTGTGAGACCAGAAGGGCCCCCAAGTTGCGCACCAGTCTTGAATGGGGAAGTGCAGCCCCATTCAAGACCAAGGATAGTAACATCCCCATCCTGGGGGTCCAAATAGCCACAGCCACACAGCCTTACTAGGATGGAGCCAAAGTCTGTTCCACCCCATCCATATGTGAACAGCCTCCAGACACTGGGTCAGTACATCGACAGCTTCACCTGTGCTGCTTGGAGTTGAGACGTAGAGCTGGGTATCATCAGCATACTGAAGATACCATGCCCCAAACTGGTGGATGACCTCACTCAATGGTTTCATGTAAATGTTGAACAGGAGAGGGGAGAGTGTTGAGCCCTGAGACACCACACACATTCTAATTCATCTGTGATCAAGTTAATAATGAGTTGATAATTATTGACTTTTTTCTACCTCTCTTTTATCTCACACATTTCTCTCCATTATATTTGAAAAGATCCTACCAAAATTATAGTTTCCTGAATTTTAAATATTGTTGCAGTGGCCATATTGTACAAAGTGTAATCATTGGGGAGAAAAATAATGCAGTTTAAAATACATTAAATGTAATTGCTATCAATCTTTTCTCTGATTATTTTCAAATGAATGGCGACTGTACATTATATATAATCTAAGGTACTTGTGCATATGTACATGTCGAACATTTAACTCTTCTGTAGAAGATACACGCGTTTGTACATGGTTTTCCATGCATTTTCTATGCATTGTTTTGTCTAGCATTTTCAAAATCTTTATTAATTAGGGGAAAATATAGTAAATATTTTGTCAGAATGTAAAAGGAAGTTTTGAATCAAAATCTGCCTCTTGATACACAGAAACAAAAATTGACTTTACTGGAATGTGTAGATCAGATTAAAATAGCAAAGTATCTAGTGTCTTGGTGATCAAATTATGGATTTCTAGATGTATCAGTAGTTTTATTGTACAGGTTATTAAGTAAGACAAATTTACCTGAAAGTAACGTATCAAAAATATTAAAGCCATAATAATTAATATAATTCAAAAACATGACAGAGTAAAGTTCTGGACCATTCTTGATATGTAAACAATAAAGCATTACTGTGCTTCCGACAGTTAGTATGTGGATAAAGTAAGAATGTGCCAGATACACATTAATAAATTGTTATAACTCAACACATTATTTCTTAGAAACAGTTCTAATATGGGATGTTAAAATACATCTTAGTAATTTTCTCTTGATAGAATGGTTTTGAGATTCAGTCTAATAGATCTTATACTATCTGCCTCAAATGACAAAATGTAAAAATTTCACAGAAGAGGATATACATAACTCAGATAACTTACTATCTTCGTTCTCATTTCGGACCAAAACCATGTGGACAACAGAATTTATTTTTAAGATTTTAATACTGTGGTGTAGTAGTTAAAGTGTTGAACTGGAGACCCAGGTTCTAGTATACCTTCAGGCATGGAAACTTTGGACCTGTCACTTCTTTCAAATCAACTTACTTCACAGGATTGTTGTGGGGAAAACAAACAGGCCTATTGTGTGCTTATACATGCATGTCAAATAAAAATATTAATACTAATTTTATTATTTTGCTATGAGATTTATATATTTAAAAGTATTGTGTTTTTTTAAAAAATGATTCTTTGTAGACCATCAAAATAGTTCCAAGCAAGTTCCACGATCCCAGCCAAGAGATGAGGACTTTGAAGGAGCTCCATGGAATTGTGACAGCTGTACTTTCTTGAATCACCCAGCACTGAATCGTTGTGAGCAATGTGAAATGCCGCGGTATGCCTGAATTTATAAAGGTCTACTTTGTATTAAAATGGGCTTTATGATCTCAGCCATAGATGGAAATTTGGGGGATCTTTCAGTTCTTCTACCAGATATTTGCCAGCCAATCATTTTCAGATTTTGAGAGAGAAATCTCCTTTACATTCATGCTGCAGTAAAGATTAGTTTGTGGAGAAATGCTCTTACACCATAGTGGTAAGAAAGGTTGAAAGGATATTCTAAATCCAAAATGGATTTTCTTTGAAGAATGTATACAGGAAAACAAGCGATTGCTGTTGTTCTATCCCCCATAATTCTACTTGCTGGTTAGTAGTCCTTACATATATTTTTATAAGCATAGAACAATTACTTTGTGGTGTGAAGTGTTACAGGTATCCAGACAAACTGTGAAGAACCAGAGCTGATCTGGCCACAGCAAGCTGGAAAACAAAAGCTCCCTGTGTTTCCAGATTGTAAACTACTGAAAAAAGGGGGAATCAAAGAACAGAAAGGGGTATTCTGAAATGCTGCTTTTTTTCAGGGTAACTTAAGTCTACACGATTGCTGTTTTGATATTGTGAATCATGGTGAGGAGGGAAAAGTACTGTACAACCTTATTTATAGAGTACAATCAGAGGTGATTTTACAATCCCTTTTGCTTGTACAGCACTCACCAAGTCATGCGAACACTGGTAATTAAATAATTATACCATATTACACAGGAAAAATAGTGCTGCATGCTTTCATTAGGCCTTTGTGTTTTAAAGCTAAAAGTAAAGTATGCTTTTATAAAATATGTTCCCTTGAAACTGCTTGACAGTGGAGCGGACATATGCCAAATGCAGAACTGTTCCAAATTCTTTTTGGAAAACTTAAGTTCAGCCATTGATAGTATAAGAAACGTTTGCACCCTCTTTCTTAGGCCTTTCAGCTTCCAATTATGTGAAGAATTCATGATGTTTACAGCACAGAAGGTACTTTGTGTCCCCATTCTGATTTAGCTGAAAACCACTAATCAACATGAGCTTTCCAATAAAGTTTATTTGCACATTCTCAGTAAACTAGCTTGTATTAACAAGTATGAGTGGTGGCTCTTGAAATGTTGCACATTGCATTTTGGTTTGATACTTGGTCAATTAAAGGATATAGAGAATACAGAAATGGAATTGTACTGGTACCTTTATGCATCTGATAATTATGAACAGGATATTTTATTTGAGTGCTTCAGGATACTGAAATAAAGCACTCTTTTGAGTCTGAAGTTGAGTCATTCAAAAATAAAATTGTTTATGAATAATCTGAATGGCTTTTTCACACTGATGAATCACTAGGGCAGTAAATTTTACTTCTTATACACTCAAATTACTCTGGATTTTGCAGGGATTGCAAAATATTTTACTTGTGCATATGTTTCTTTTATCTGTTGGTATTATAGATGATACAGGTTTCTATTCAAATAGGAATGTATCTGGTGTAATGGATGTTAGTCCATTAAGGTCTTACAGAAGCTATGTGGAATCAAGCCGCAAAGAGCACAATTACATCAAAACTCACACGGAGGTTATTTTAGTTGACTTTTACACTATTACAAATATGACTCTGAGAAAGGGAACTTGTAAGAATTCTGTTTCCCTATTTAAGAGTAAAATTATGAAATTCTTCTGTTTTACCTAAAGGAAAAATTAAGATGTGAAGATGTAAAGACCTTCATGTTAAATATTCTTTCTTAAGTTACCTATTGAATCACTGTTCCTTAGTATTAGTCATAACTTCATGTTAATGCTCTTTTTTAAACAACCTTCTGCTTGGCAGAAATTGTACTTCATAATTTCAGAACATAAACACATTTGAAGGTATACAGGGATTTTGGTTGGGAAGGAGAAACTTATAGGTATTAACGTTATTCTGAGTTTATATTAAGGGAATATTTTCTGGAATTGGAAAGCACAATCAAAATTTCCATAGGGATTTTGATGAATGAACAGAGTTATACGAACTTAGGGTCTCCCTGTTTTATGTCAGGAGCAGGGAGTGCTTTGGACTGTGTGAATGCAGCACACTTGCATAATGCTGCAGGGAGGACTGTGGAATTGTTGATATAAATTTCATTAATTTGCTCATGCTTTTACTATTGAAGTGGAAGACAAGTCACAGTTTGTAGTGGGGAAGATGGTTATTAGTAATCAAAGGTCAAAACAAAACAAAACCTAATCAGCTACTGTAATTTGAGTGTGCAAAAGAATCCATGTACATGTTTACTGGTAAATGTCATTTCACACTGTAATATGGATGATAGCATTGAAATTAATTTTAATATGTAATATTCCATATGAAGCTAGTTATTCATGTCTATGAGGAAACCACCCAGAAATAAGTGACTTCAATCAAAATGGATTTAGGTTATGCCAAAAGAATTGCTGATTGCCTAAAACTTTTCATTAATGTCTGGACTCCTTATATTGCTTGATACATAAAATGCACTGCAATGCATACAAATTCAGAATGTGCACATCTGAGTGGTGGGATTCTGAGGCCATCATGATTTTTTAAAATGCACTACTTTTTAATAATAGCTGATCTGCCCTTGCCCATAGTACTTGGATGAATCTGTTTACTAGAAAATCCAAGAATATGTGCTAATTCTCCAAAACCTTTTCTTTATACATGCCTTTTTTGTATTTAATGTTGTTAAAATGTACCTTTTCACATGTACAGAGCCCTCCCAAATTTAGTTGATAGAATAGCTTATAGCAAGCCAAAATTAAATCCTGTACTTGATTATTTGATGAAACTATCAAGCTAGCATGTTTGTGTAGGAAGAGAGGGCTAAGAAGAAAAGAGAAACTGTTTTGTAAAATCTGATTGAGATATGTGTTTCTCTGTGATATGTATGTATTTTTCCTTATGGCAGATGTGTGAAGCAAGTACAATTTTTAAAGAGCTGGTCTCGGTCATATTATTAAGTGATGTTTTCTCTCAGTTATTTTATGCTTCAGTTATGTATACTTCTTATTTCCCCAACCTTTTTGATTGTAAATTTCTTTAAAATCTCGTGGATTTTACAGACTTGGAAATTAGGACAAAATATTTTAATTTTTTTAAAGAGTACATGAAAAGATTAAATATTTGGTTAATGAATTTGTAATCTTGAATTTACGAGCTTCTAACATGAGAAACCGTGTAGTGTGGTCTAAATGTGAAATGAGTTCACAATATAGCATGGAATAGCAAGATGGGCTGTCAGTCTACAGAAGACTGAAAACATACACAGAAATAAATGCTTATTATAGTTAACATTGTGTCCATGTGTTATATTCGTTTTTACAAATAACCTTTAAAATTTACCACATGTGCGAGGAAGGAGCATCCTTAATTGATTGGTTAGTTGAGTTAATGCAATATCTTAATTTTTTTTAAGTTTTTAAAAATATGTTCTTTGAAGCCTGTATATCTCACCTCTACCTTCTGCTCTGTTGAAATCCTGTTATCTTTGTTCATTATAAAACAAAACCATGATCTTTCTAAATTGTAAATAGGGTGTTTTCCTACCATATGGATTTGTGTATGCTGTGAATGAAAATTAGTACTGCAAGATCAAATGTATAAGGCATTAAGAGGCTGTGCATGCATGATTTTCCAAATAACATATACTGAACGCTACAGTTGCCTAAAAACCCAATAAACTAAGAAAATGTAACATTCTGCTTTTGGTTTTATATGTAGCAAGAACTTGCAGTTTCTTTTTCTTTTCTTTTTTTCTTTTATTTTCTATCCTGCCTTTATTATTTTTATAAATAACTCAAGGCGGGGAACATTCCTAATACTCCTTCCTCCCCTTTTTTCCCCACAACGATAACCCTGTGAGGTGGATTGGGCTTAGAGAGAGTGACTGGCCCAAGGTCACCCAGCCGGCTTTCATGCCTAAGGCAGGACTAGAACTCATGGTCTCCTGGATTCTCTCATCTTAAAATAGGGATCCTTACTGCTCTATTGCATGTTGGGTTTTTTTTAAGTATAGATCCTTTTCTTTGATCACTTTATTAAACTCATTATCAGCCTTTTCTTGTATGTTAGCTACAGATGGTGGCTCAATGTAATTGAAAATTAGAAGTTTCTATTTTATGTCTTTATTTGCCACAAAGGAAAACAAATAGGTGTGAAGTATAAAACATCTGATTGTACCTGCTCCAGTTTTTAGATTCCAAAAAGATATCTATAATAATCTTTTTTTTAAAATTCTTCCAGCAAGAATTTGTATGGTTAGACAAAGGAACGTTTACCTTTACATAGCTACGTAAACAAGTATGGAACTTGATTCAGCCAAGACCTGAATCCTTTCAACATGCTTCAAAGGTTTAGGTGATGTTAAGGGGTCTTAATGGAATTATGTTGGTGTAATAGTTCCCAATTAAGCCTCTTTTCCAACATGTCCCCCTCCTGCCTGAGTAGATGGGAAGCCACTATTTCCCTAAATATTTTAGGGAAGACAGGAACAGATAAACTGGAAAGAACACTTTCATAATGGTAGTCCTAGCCATTAAGTTGGTTTTTCCTTAAAGAAATAAGCATAACCAGGATCACCTGGTGCTGGTTTAATGTGTGTGCCACTTTTTCTTCTCAAACAGGACTCAGTAGAAATGGTGGACATCCATTGAAGCTGTATAGAATTGATTACAGAAGTTCTACATCCCTGATTTAAAACCATCCATCCATCCATTAAATTTATATGGCCACCCATCTCCCAAAAAGTGACTTTGGGTGGCATGCAACTTTTGGCCTATAAACTGCATTTCAGCCATGGAATACAGTTTATTCCTGTAGCAGCTGAAGTGTGGATAATGGTTGCCTCTTAAGTATATCTATCATTAATTAATCAATAAAAAATTAAAATGGGTCTCCTTTCTAATAGTTTGTGTCCATCATACATGAATTCTGTTAAACATGGTTCTTTAAAAATAAAAATTGAAGCCAAAGTAACTAACATGTATACTGTAAGATAAATTATCACATCCAATGTTTACTTTAAGCACAAGTATTTTAGATACTGAAGTAACTTCAAGTTAACGTTTTCTGTCTCTTGTGATTTTATGTCATGCCATTATAGTGTTTGTGAAGATATAGATCATGTTTTGGTGATCAGCCAACTTTCCTTACAATATATACATCCTGTCCTGTTTTAACACAGCAAAAAATTGCCAATAAATAGACCAACTTCAAAAAAGCAAGTATATTCTAAGTGTAAGCACTAAATTCTTTTGATTGCAGTCCTCACATGCCTGATAGCTTATTCTATTTTGTTTTGATTTGATTTGAAAGTATTCAACTTGCATGATTTTTTAATGTGAATTTTACTCATTTATTCCCTTAGCTTCTTCTAGATGTAGGAAATGTTCCATTCTTTTCCATTCACAATTTGCTACCATGGACTATTTGAGGGACACTTTTTCATGCATGGGGAGTAATCCAAATCCAACACTCCTGCCTATGATCTATTAAGGCAAAATTATTTCTTCAGTTACTCTGCATTTTTTTCAACTCTGGCACAATGTCCAAATCACAAAAGCTATTACTGTCATTATCATAAATGCAAATATGGAATATTTGGAACAAACTGTAATAGCTTTATTTTACACATCTGAAGGTACTAAAAATGCTTAAATACAGCTTAATAAAAATAATAGAATATTGTTGCCTGATTATTGAACAGAATGTAGACTCCTCTCCCCCGCCCCCTGGGATTGGCTATCTGTTGTTGAGAGTCGATTTTCATTTAGGATATCCTGGGATCCCTGGTTGGGTGTTCACAAGCATATCCTTGCCTCCTCCCTGACCATAGTGACTAAAACTATTGAGTTCCAATCATGGGGAAAAAGTCCATGATTGCTAAGGCATCTGTATCTTTGAATTAATGAGATAAGTGAGGTGTATACTGCAATGCTGATATGAATAGAGGAAAAGTGAAAAAGAAGACTTGAAGAGTAGGTTGGATCCTGTGAATATCCAGATTTCTTTAAGTGACTAGCTCAGTGATCCTAGCAACACTAATACTACCGAATTTTGGAAATACAGCTGATGAAAAACAGAAATTTTAAGAAAAGTATTGTGAGGATATTGGGTATGGGTTACAGCATATATAATACCATAGGTAGTAGTTGATACATGAAGAGAATTATATCACATTCCATTGAACAAGCATTCTCCATCCCACAATTTGCTTTCTAGTAGAATGCATATATACTTCCATAACTAATTTGCAGAATTATAACACTGCTTAACTTGGAGAAGACATTTTACATTATTATGTAATTGCTGCACATCTCCTATGCAAAGATACCATCTAGAGGATACAAGAAATTCCTTTGCAATAAATGTGTTAGTTAAAAACACATTTTATTTAAAATTGTCATGACTGCAGTGATCATTTAAGTGTCATATCATAGAGAAAAAGATTTAAATATTGTTGCATGATGGATATAGATCTGCTTTGTATAGCACACTAAGCTATGGTTTGTTCAATAAATCACAAGTGGTTCAATTTGTTCTTACAAATAAAAAGAATGCAAACTGCATCATGAGGTATCCAGTACATATTAGTGCAATATACAAAAAAACCCATAATTAAGCTCCCTCAGGAATTAGCAAAGAGGGTTTTAAAATTAAATGTACACTCCTGTGTATTTCATTTTTCTCTTGACAGATCTGCTGTGGATTTGTTTTGGTTATCAATTCAAGTAGCTGTCAAAAGTGATCAAAAAGATACTAACATAATCATTTATGTTGTATGGCTGCCATTCTATTTAACTTTCCTTCTTCACTGCCTAAAGAACTTCCTACTTTTTAAATATCAATTTGAAGTTGTGCTTCCTGGTATACTTTTAAATTTCAGCATGTGCAAAACATCTAAGTCTAATTGATTTCTTCCAAATGATAGGTTTACTGCCACAAAACAATTAAGTTCTGAAGCCTACAGAGATTCTATAGTGATGACAGAAGTACAGTACAGATAGCCTTCATTTAGTGATCACAATTGGGACCAGCAAAGCAGTTGCTAACTGAAAGTGCGACTCTGCTTATGATCTTACTTCAGCTTTCCTTTGCTTTACAGACTGGAGAAGGCCGTAAATGCAACGATTGTTTGCAAAGTTATTTTTTCATCACTGTCATAGATGCAAATGATCACTGCAAGGCTGTCACCAAACAATGACTACCTGTACATTACTAGTTGGTCCTAGATTAGTGCTCTTCTGCTATGTTTAGTTAGCTTGCAGTTGTAGTTGATAAAACTGCACTGAATGGCTCAGATTGGGATATCCTATGAAAATATGGTCGGGGCAGATATTGACCCTTTAATAACTCCCTCTTTTCTGTTCCTTTAAAAACGAAATGATAAAACTAGGGAGAGGGGAGCAATATGAAGATGTACATCCTCATGCATCATATTGAATCAAAAATAGCAGCAAACCTCAGTATAAACCCAAATATTACATCAACCCAGTGTAATGTTTGCATGCAATAATTGTAGAGTTCATGGCAAATATATGTGGTCACTAGGAGTCGAGAATGACTTGATGACACATAATCAAAATCATTGTAGAGTGTGATCATACAACTCAGTTTCAGTGTACCAGTAGTTTGTTTATATCCTTCTGTTGCAAAGTTAGAACCCCTCAGATTGAAGGCAAGTTGAAGCCAAAGAATAATTACACTTTTTAATGCACAGATATGTTCTGATTTCTATATGTTCTTAGGTGGGAAAAATGAATCCATTAATACAGAAGCTTTTTTTTTAAGTGGGGAAAGCACTGAGTAGGCAAAAACAATAGTTTTTTTCCCCCTTCTTCCTCATAGCTAGTAGCTGCATAGGATTGTATTTGTAACACAAAAATATGTTGGACTAGTTAAATTTTCCTCACAGTACTGAATCTGATTAAATTTGTGGGCCTGCACACTTCTAAGATGTGTAAAAAGATACCTGAGATATCATCTCCAACTTTTATAGATAAAAAAACTTAGTTCACTGAATTTATAAGTACTCTACTGCTGTAAGTATACCTGTAGATTAGAGGATATTCCTTTGCATTAATTGTTCACATTCTTCCTTTCAACAGATAATGGCAGTTGTTCATTAAGACTGGCTGAAATTTGGTTTGCTTGACACATTCCTTGATATGGTTTAATCTTCTCTGTAAAAAAAAAAAGAACTAGTGCAAGAGAAGTCTGTTTGCACAGAAACTCCATATAGGGATGAACCTGAGTCCAAACTTTCATCTAATACTAGCTTCTCTATACTAAAGTTATCTTTCTCAAGAAAGCTTTTCCCCTATGGCCAAAAAGGCAACAATAGCCAGTAGATGCTTGCACATTTATCTCTTGGCAGAAGATTAGGAATAGAGCAAAATTTGTCAAAAATGGATTTTAAGACCTTTACCTATGGTTTTTAAATATATATATATATTACTAAAGCAACTGTACAGATGAAAAGAAAGTAAAGTGTGGCTGAGATCATTTATATTACAACTTCAGATCACCTTGAAGTTTTCCAGCTGGCCAGAAAAAGAATATTGTTTCTTTTCTTAATGTTTTATTTTGTGTTTCTACAATTGTACTGTTTTATTGTTAGATATAATTTATATTGAATATGCATAGACTTTTAAAATAAAAGGTGGGAGTATTATCAAGATGAAAGCTAAAGAACCACTAAACATTTAAGAGCTTCCTCTATAGCTTCCTCAGAGACAGATGGCCTGATTCTAATTGAATGAGGTGGAATTCAAAAAGCTACTCTGTCTCTCCTGGGGGTAATACAGTATCTTCAGCCAGGAAGGAGATATTCACTCCACCCCCAGTGTTTGCTTTTCATTTGTTGTTTATTTATTTCATTTGTATTATAAATTATTTTGGTAGGTAAGGTTTCAGATTGTCAGAATCAATTAAGCCTACAGGAGGACCTTTCTTATTATCAGAAATAAACTGGTTATGGTATAAGAACTGCCCGATCAGTGTGGAAGGAGGCTCTTTCTGTGATTTATATTTATTTAGACTATTTCTGTCTAAACTGCAATGCAGGACACATCTTTACTATTCAGAAATATATCTTTCCAAAGGGCAAAGCTGATCTCATGGAAGCTGAGTGATGAAAATATCAAAAACTAAGTAGCTTCCAGTGGGGACATGGAGGACTGTGCCTGCAGGCCTAGCAGGCAGAACTGACAGTACGACAACTTTGGGGGGGCTCAGGCAGGTTTTCCTGAAGACCAGCAGTGTTCTCTGGATAAAGGAAAACACCTGGAATCACCCCATCTGTCTTCTGGATGGCTGCTTGCAGCCAGAAGATTGCAAACAGCATTTCATGTTTGACTGGTAAGAGCTGGCAGACTTGGATATCATCACTTTCCAAGCTGCACTGTAGCCTTAAAGGGACACTAAGATCAGCCACTCCATTTCTAAATCACCAAATTTATATATATAAAGTATGTGTACCCTAAGAGGCTTTCTAGAGCAAGAAGAAGCGGACTTTCTAGGTGCTTATTGTTATTTTGGAGATTACTTTTTTAAGTTTTGGACTTCATTTTCCTTCCAAATATAAAGGAGGATTGAGAGTAAAGAGTTGTCTTCCTGTTGTTATTTTGGCACTAAATTTGAAGATATTAGCATTTTCCTACATGTTGAATCGGCTGATTTAAACCTTCAGTTTTCTGTTTCTACTTTCCATTGGGAACTGTTTGCTTATCTCACTTTCACTTGTGTAAACATACTTTGGAACTTTTCCATATCTTCCACTTTGGCTGGTTAAGCTCCTAGGGGGCACCATAATCTACTGTGTGAGACATGGAGGATTTTAACAGATTTTTCTGACTTCCATCAAGATTTTAAACATCTTTTCTGACTCCTATCAAGTTTTTATACAAGACATTCAGAACATTGTGGAAAGTAGGAATTTTAAAATGTGTCATCTGGTTGGGGATGTAGTGGATGAAACTGAGGAATTCAACGGTGATAGAAATGTTTCTTCGAAGAATAATATTAGAATATCTGTTGAGATGCTGGATGAAGATTGGATACTGGAGTTGGAGAAATTTGACAGAGAGAGGGATCTGCAAGCAATAAGTAAAACTGAATTTTTGGAGAAATACCATGAAAAAGAAGGAATTATATATGGGAGGTTTTCTAAGAGAAGTTGGAATTTTTGAGGGGGGCAGTTGGGCTGTTTGATTTTTTCAAGAGAAAAGCTCTGTGTACATTGTGGGGATATGTAAATGCTTTGGTTTATTTTGAAGTGGGATGAGGGTTAAAGAATGTTTATCTGGATCGCTTTTAGGGTTTGACTGATATTTGGGTTTAAGAAATGGATTAAGATTATTATGGTATAAAAATGTTTGTTTGGTTTTAAGAACTTGATTTAAGGTCATTGTTTTGAATTGCTTTTCTTTTTTGGGTTTTTTTAAGATCAGGATTATTAAAACTTGTATTATTTAGTATAATGTCAGACAATTTATGTGCTTTTTAGTTTGACTTTTATAGTAGACAGAAATGTATACAATAGTAATAGGAAGGGAATAATTAAGTGTTATTTTTGTGGGGGGAGATGTTTAGGAGGTTTATATGATTTGTTTTTCTTTATTTTAATATAAGGTGAAGGATTAACTGTACTTAGTGATTTTTATAATATGTTAAAGGGGAGTGATTTATAGAAATAATGTGATTTTGGTTTAATATAGAGTAAGATATTGATTATGGAAAATTTTTGTATGTCCTTGCTGTTAAAAGTCGGAAGTCACATCTTTCTGTAATGTTGAAAAAAAAATCTCTTTTGTGTTTTCATACCTTTTTAGTTTTTCTTTTCATTTTTATAGTTTTTTTGTTTTTTCGCAGCTTTTATCTTTCCCTTCAAACTTAATAAAATTCATAATTTAAAAAAACCTAAGTAGCTGACTAGACTCATCATTAAATGTATACTAGTGGTATATTATTAATAAACACCTACAGCAATACTGTCTTTAAACTGTGTTTAAAATAAAATAAATTTGCAATGGATCCCAGGAGGTGGTCCAAGTTTATTTTCCTCTTTCACTCTAGAATGA
Source organism: Candoia aspera (assembly GCF_035149785.1). NCBI lineage: Eukaryota > Metazoa > Chordata > Lepidosauria > Squamata > Candoiidae > Candoia > Candoia aspera. Next base: position 52,448,923 of record NC_086157.1, on the reverse strand, counting down.
AGAAAGTGTTAATTTAGATATTTGTTGAATCTATAAATTAGCTGAAATATGTGTAGTCTTATTAGATATTTGGGTAAGTGTTTTGTGCCACCAAATATCAAAATTAAAAAGCTTTTTTCATAACTTCCTTCTTCCGTTGTATTTTACGCTCATTTCTATTTCTCATTTTTATGCTTATTTCTTTTCTTCAAAATTAAAACTATATTTGCAACACAAACCTACAAGGGAAAACTCAAATGAAAATCCTATTTTAGCCAAAGGAATGTTATTTCAGGTAAGCATGTAAATTACTACATCTTAATTAGTAAATGTGACAGAAGCTTGGAACGATATGCCTTTTTTGTTACAGTAAGATTCCGTTACTGTATTTTAATCACACAACCAAAGAATTCATGTCAGATCCCTTCCAACTTAAATTCCTCTTTCTTAGAATATTAGAACTAATATTCTAATTTCTAATTTTTGTAATTACACTGCTGCTTCCATCCTAGCAAGAATTCCAGCAAAGGAGGGACCTCTTAAAGGCTCATCCTATCTGGAATGGTCAAAATCTATTCCTTTCCTATATGTCTCACTTTTTTTCCCCTTTGTTTACAGGGTATAAGCTGAAAGCCTATATTTTATTTACTGTTTCTATCCCCAAGTATTTGTATTAGATTTCAGTAGCCCCTTGGCAGGTAATGTCATGATCACCGTTGCGATGCTTGTGACATCGCAACGGCTCACATAACAATACAAGGAAATGGGTACCGGGTGGATTAAGGAAAAAGGCAACTAGCTAACAAAAGAGAGCAACAGGTGCTGGCAACAAAGTATCGACTCTAGCCAGAGGCGCGGAAGGAAGAGATACAATGTTGCAAAGAAGGTAATTGACAAAACCCGACCACGAGGTGTGCCCGAACTGTCAGATTACGAGCCTGATTGCCCGACAATGACCCATCACCGGCCGGGAAAAACAGTCAAGGAAACACCCGAGGCACAGGAGGGGCTCCACGACCCCTCACCTACCGGCAACGGAACCAACGGGGCTCGGGGCACACTCGGAGTAAGGAGGGGTGGAGTGCTGACCGGCGCAGGCTATTTAAATCCTGTTCCGGCGCGCTCCACTCACTCTCAGCTTTTCCAAGGGCATGCATTCTATACTCAAATAAAACCAGAACCTAAGCCTACACTAGTGTCTGTGTTTTACTGGGTAGCAGGCAGAGCCTGACAGGTAATTTATCTGAAAAGCAGGGATGAATATCAAAGAATAGGGGTGTGGGAGAAATGGAAGAAATGTATGGTTTTGCAGTCAGGAAAAATTTCAATTTTAGATCGACCATGGTTTGGCAGAACTAAAACATGAAATGACAAAATCCAAATGGGCAAGCAGAAAATGCTGATGGGCATTGCCATTCCCCTCTCCCTCAGCAGCATCCAGCATTACACGTCCCACCGGCAGCCACCCCACCATTCCAACGCCCTTTTCCTCCTTCCCCTCAGCTGTCTCTGTTCCCCAGTATGGCGTGTACCACTGGTCAGCCAAACCCTGATCCTCCCAGCCTTTTCTCTCCCTCCTGTTTAGATGCAGGGTGGTATTAGCTATGTTCCAGAATGTGCTCTTCTTTCACTTCTAGCAATAAAAAAAAAACTAGCTTGGTTTAGATCCCACATAAGCTGAAAGCCAATTCTCCATTCATAATCAAGGGCCTTTTACAATCACAATCAAGTGCCTTTCACAGGCTGGACTACAGCTTCCATTTCCAGCTAAGAGGACATGCCTGACATTTTAATATCTGCCCAAGATATTGCACACCTAAACCACCTCCAAACATCTGTCAGTAACAGTAATGCAGGCAAATAAGTTAGTTTAGTTATTCAGCATCTCTGCATTAGCAGTTTTTGCCATTACTCAGCCATCATTTGTAATTAGATCATTAATAGCAAATTATTAGAAAGCAGAAACTCACCTATTTTGAACATGTGAGGCAGGTGGCTGATGGATGAGAACAGTTCTGTTTGGAAAGGTTGAGGGAATTAGAAGGAAGAAACAACATTATGTTGATGGACAGAATCAAAGAGATCACTAGATCATCCCTGGAATAATTGCAGGTTGTCCCCAAGAAAGTGGAGATGGAGGGCATATTTGTCATTATGGTCTCCAGGCATTGGGACATTTGATGGCATCAAGCTATGTATATTTACTTATTTTAAGTCAATATATGTGTATATGATTTCTGCCTTTTTGTTCTGGAGGGCAAGCTAGACATTTCCATAAGTAAAAGAAATACTGAGTTAGCCAAGGATCTGATCTGCTAATGAGCTAACTGCTGCTGGTGTGGTGACCTTTTTATTATGTCTATATTAGCCTCTCTTCTACCTGTGGTCACAAAATAGCCCTTGCCCTAAGACAACCCTGCAGATAAAAGCTGCTGGATCATCAGCACAGAAATTTACTACTTTTGCTATCTCCTGAAAAAGGGATACAGCATAATTTCCCAGGAAACTAGTGTACGTTGGGGCTTTCTGTTAAGGACATTGCACATAAATACATACCATAATCACAGATTTCCTATATAGCACAGTTGTTTCTTTGTTTAAAAAAACTTAATTTGGTAGTATCAGAATACATATTAGCTATAATTAAATGTAACTATCTCAACTTAATAGGACAGTGTAAATTAACTGAGAACAGTTCTATAAAAACCTATTTAGTGAGTCCTAACTGTTAATGATTTGTATCCATGGCAATTACATCTTAATATACTTTTAAGACCAATTTTTATGAGCAAGCAATAACTGTGAAGTTTGGGATCGTTTAAATATACTTTGGGAAATATTGCTGTAAATTAGAGCAGTTAATGATACATTTTATGGATAGCAATTGCATCAGCCTAGAGTACATAGTTTTTCTGTGATGAAATTGAAGTATAATATTATAATTGAGGTATAGCATCATAATAATTTTAATTTGAAATACCTTTTTGGAAAGGAAGTTGAAACACAGCACAGACCTAATCTGTGGGTTAAATCGGGCATTGAACACTTTTGTCTTTGGCAGTTATGCTATAGCCAAGGCTATGTTGTGATTCAGTAATCAGCTTTCTTCATTTTTAAGGTTTTTGCCAAAGCATTCCCCACTATTCCCCACTAGGGTTCTATGATAACTTACCTGAGATAACATACACGTGAGTTTAAGTGTGTAAGGCAGGGGTACACTCTTGTTGCCCACTTCCCCAAGCAACTTCTCCAAAAGTTGCCACTGATTCTAATTTTTGATATCACAGAAGTAACTTGAAGTTCTGCAACTAGAACCAAAACAAAATGAGAAAGAGGACAGACAAAACTATTTGCACTACTTTCAGTGAAATAGCTGAGTATGGATATTTCACACAGTGTTTCTCTTATTAAGTGTTCTTCTCTGGCACAGTGTTTCTCAACCTTGGCAACTTTAAGATGCGTGGACTTCAAATGGTTGGGGAATTCTGGGAGTTGAAGTCCACACATCTTAAAGCTGCCAAGGTTGAGCAACACTGCTCTAGCATCCAGTTTTGAACAAAATGAAAATCTACTTCTAATCAACTAAATTTAGTAGCAAATCTTTAGCTTCCTTATCTGTATTTTACAGCACTTCCTCCCATCCTTTTAACAAGCATTCCTCCTCGTGCAAATTATGCTGACGTTATTTGCACTGCTCCCAAAGCTACTTTACTGCACCTCAGAAAGAAATCTGGGAACGGTGATGTCTTACCAAAGTAATATAATAGGAGACTTCCAGCTCAGGCCTAGAAATCTCTCAGTTGGACTGTTGTAACTCATTCCACATGGGACTGCCCTTAAATACTATTCAGAAGCTATAGCTAGCCATAATGCAGCACCTTCAGTAGGTAGGGGTGCCTCCTAGTTTGCCCCTATTAACACCAGATCCACAGAAGCTACGCTGGTTGCCAGTTGCTTTCTGGATGCTATTCAAGGTGCTGGTTGTTTATTTAAAGCTCTACATGGGGCAGGATCTGGATACCTGTGGGACTGCCTCCTCCCAGTGGTTTATGCCTTTCCAATAGGATCTCATAGGGAAATCACTCTTCACATCCCATACTTGAGAAATTGCTGTCATCAGGGACTATAAAAGCATGCTTTTTCTATAACATGTTCCTCTCTTTTGGAACAGAACTCCATATGAACTCAGCTCAGCACCAATCTTGCTGGAGGCAGGACAGCCACAAAAACCTGGCTGTTTTGTAAAGCCTTTGGGTATAGGTGGTTTAGAAGTCCCAACCCTGCGGTAGGCAACTGTTGCTGCTGTTCAGTCTTTCAATCCACACCCTATTCACCTCAGGAATGGACTATTGCAATGCTCTCTACACGGGGCTGCGCTTGAAGACCACTAGAAGGCTACAGCTGATCCAGAATGGAGCAGCACAGAAGTAATGGGCATGCCTCAGTGTTCCCATGTGACATATATGGCCACCTATCTTATATAATGATTCAAGGCAGCTCCAAAAGTCCATAAAAACAAAGATAAAAACAAAAGTACCACCCCCACAGGCACCAGACCAAACAGCCTTCCAGCTCATGAAAAGGCAAAGCCAAACATCAGTTACATAGAAGAGATACCAAAGAAACAGGAAGAACAGCAAAAACAGCAGTATATATTTGTAGTGTTAGATATTAAGCTGCAAGGATAGTGCAATTCAAATTGATAGGATGACAGTTGCTGCATTTGAGGCTTGTTTTAAATCAACGTTTCTTTTTAAAATCCTATAGCTAGATGTGGAAGCCGAAAGGGGGAAGAAGATTATCTATAAAATGAGAGTTGTGGCCTGAACAATAAAAGCTCATTTTCCTGGACGTAGCTGCTAGCTACATCTTTTGTACAGAGATACAACTGAACCCTAACAAATGATCGGAATGAGTTCATTGGGTTTTCTCATCAAGTAAGAGAAATGTAAGAACAAGAGAAAACCCAATGAGTTCATTGGGTTTTCTTCTTCAAGCAAGCATGCATAGAATTATAGCATTGGACCAGGGACAAAAGTGCCTGTTGGGTAAACTGAGCAACATGATACATATTCAGTTAAGCAAACGGGAATAAGAAAACTCAGTAAATAGTTCCGTTTATTGTACACCACCCAGAGTTGCTCTTAGTGAGATGGGGGGTGATGAAATATAAATAAATAAAAATAAATATTTTCTGTCTTTATATTTGGAGGGCAAGTGATAGTAAGATTATGACCAATTATTGTACCAATTGCTGCTTTACATATCGCAAACTGTGTGACAAAAGGAGTGGGAAATTGTTGCTCACAAAACTCCTTACTTTCAACAATCACACTTGCCGTATTTCAAATGACAAATCATACTTACTAGAAATACAGAAGTCCTGAACCTTTGGAGAATGGCTATTCAACATAGCTGCTTACTCTTTATTGCAATATAATGCTTCAATTGCAGCTGATGTTGATGAGACCATCTGGAAGTAGCAGTGACAGAACAAATAAATAAAATGTAGTTGGTGAGAGGGTTTTTTTTTTTTTTACCGTTCCCCAAAGAGATTTAACTAAAATGTTCTTTTAATTTAAAAGCATCTGGAGCTATTTATCACAAACAGTTTAACAATGCTGCTAGCTGCTATGGGAAAATACAAAATAAAATTAACTACAAATGGTTGCAGCACCCAGAAAGTTGAGCCGAGGCAAATAGCTGTGTCTTTGTAAAGCCTTCCTTCTTTTCTGATGGGTAGACCTCAGAGGTGTGAGTAAAACTAGCTGGATCACAAGGCAACACTTTAGAAGCACACACACACACACACACACACACTCTCATCTAAACATTAGTCTTCCATTAAAGAAGTAGTGGCTATTTACAAGGGAACAGACTACTGATCTCAGAATAGAACAGCAATAAAACAGGCTTGGGGGACTACTAGATGTCAGCAAAAGGTTACATTTCTCTTTATCTCTTTGATGCTATCTAGTGGTCACTCAAGCAAATATACAGTAAGGCTCTCTCCCATTCCCACACATTCTGCCAAGTAGGCAGATGCATAGATTCCTCTCAGGGTGCACATGGGTCCAACAGCAGCAGATATGACCAGTTTGGGGTTTCTGAAAGACTGAAGTCTCAGCTGGGGCTTCTGTGTCTCAAGTGGATGCCACTTCTGTATTTATGACCCTGGTAGAACTGCTTGCCATACTGAGATACTTCATCTTTTAAAGAGACTTCTACTTCTTTTCGGTCACACGATCAGTCACAATCAAATAAAAGCCCTTACAAAGCTGTCCATTGAAAGTCTCCTTTCAACCCAGTTTTTACTTTTTTTTTTAACAAAGCGAAACGATGCTTAGCCAAAGTGATAAGACCAGGAAATTAGACACCTTCTCTTCATACAGGAGTGTTCAACAGAGCAGATGAAAGAAAAAATTCAGAGCTATATACTTGGCAAAATTATGCAACTGTTTTTCACCATTTCAAACACAAATCAAGTTATATGAGTCAGAGACTATAGCAACAATTATGAAACCACTGTACTTTATCTTGTGAATTACATTGGGAAACTACATATTGTATCATACAATATTTACATTTGAAAAAGCAAATACTGTTAATATTGAACAGCAAGGTATGTGGTGTGTAGGTGAGGAGGCAATGGTTTATGGTGGGTCCAATATGTGATATAGATGACCCTTACTCTGACAGCAGTTAGAAAACTAGCCTAAAGACAGCTGTTCTAGCAGTGTTTGGGTTTCTGGATCTCCAAAATTTTCTTCTCAACACTTTTTTTTAGCACTTTTGACACTCCAATTTGTAAGAGTCAAGAATCATGATGTGCACTGTTGGAAGTCCTAGACTGATTAATGAAACTGATAGATTGAGACTCCATACACTTGGTATGTGTAAAAAATAATTAGAGCCATAACATTCTGAGATGTTTCTGGACTTGACCACATCCATAAATCACTTCCTGTTCCTGAAAACTACTGGACTATTTCCAGAATGTCTGAGAGACATGGTCTAGATGAAGAATGGAACATTACAGAATTCTCAAATATGTTCTGCCTCAAAAGACAGAATGGTTTGCACATACCTATTAACCATTTAAGCCTGCAAGCTGAGCATCTTTTGCTCTTTGCATATTACAAGGAAAATATTGTTAATACTATAAAGAGCATCTGGGTTGAAATAAGCAGAGGAACCAATAAAAGTGTCACGAGTGGACTGCCATGGGGCAAAAGCATGGCAGTGCACACATGACAAAAGAAAGCCCCAAGCACAGAAAAGAAAAGAAGTAGTTAAGTAAAACAAAAGAAACAATAGCCAGGAAATACCTTAGCAGGGCTGAGCCGGCACCCGACCATTAACACCATATCCCAACGACGAACAGGGCAGGAATGAGCAGGGCGCAGTTCAGACATGCGCAGTAGCAACTACCCAAATAAGGAAACCCGGAAGGGGGCGGGGCAAGAGTGGGGAGGGAGGAACAGTGGCGGGAACAAGGCAATATATTTGAAACTGTAACCACACCACATTACTCTCGGCTTTCTCCTGGACGGCAACTATCCAAATAAACCCTGAACCTGCGTTCCCTAAACCAGCGTCTGTGTGTTATCTGCGGTAAGACGATCCTGACAAAAAGCAATACTATCCAAACAAAGAGAATATGTGAATTAAGCTTTTGCAGACTTTTCAACATGATGTGGGTTAGTACTGACAGAATCCTTTAAATGCCCTGACATTTGTTGAGAAACTGTGCCAGCCACAATACTCAAACCACAAATACAAAAAAATCTAATTAAAAAAATGACAGTATACTGTAAGAAACCAACATGGTTAGACAAAAAGCATTATGAATTTCTGGAAACAACACACACACACACAAGAATTGGAAAGAGGGAAGATCATCAAAGAAGAATACAAATAAGTAGCCTGGAATTGTAGAGAGGGTATTAGAAAAGCTGAAACTCAGAATAAGCTGAAGCTGGCAAAAGATGCTAAGAGCAACAAGAAAGAAGAACAATTCTTTACATAAGTTCAGAATGATGGACGAAAATCAGATACAAGTTGCTCAGGAAAGGCAGCAAAATACTAACAGGTAAAGGGAAAAAAATTGGGGGGAATCTTCCCAGCACCCTTTTTGCCCCAACTTTGCCTGGTTTATGTTAGGATATTTTTTTTTAAAATCAGATGTCAGCACCATATGATTGATTGTAATTTCTTATTTAACCAAGAAGCAAGAGACTTTAAATTGGTCTCATTCTCAAACTTTACACAGTTTATTCAAGAAAACATATAAAAGGATGTGCAAGCATATGGCCACACCCCAGAAAGTGAAATGAATGATTGCATGAGATAAATACTACATAAATACAGGATATCTGGAAGGAGGTCCTCCTGGAGTGGATAACTGACTGACAAGTCTATCTGCCCAAAGGTGCAATTTCGAAGTGTGGTCCACTGAGAAGTTTAAATGTGGAAAGGCAGTCCCAGAACAAAGGGTGGGCTGGCAAACCTACAGCTAATGTAGGGATGATTGATGGACCTATGGGTAGTGTAGTGAGGAAAATGAGACTGGGTGACAATATATACCCAGTCTCAAGAGGGAGAAAGTCAAATATGACAAAGGATAATCCAGGGATCTATAGATTAAGACATATCAGTCTGTAAGTACCTTAAAAATAATATGGTAAATAACAGAAGTCACTATGGGTTTGTCAGAGCAAGTCTTGCTAGACTTACTCATTCTCTTTTTTAACTGGGAAAAATTTCTTTTAGTAGATTGTGGGAATGCTGTAGACATAATGCATCTTCATTTTAGCAAATAATTTGACGAAGTATCTCATGAAATCATGATTAGTAAACTACTTATATGTGACTTGATATTAAGATAGCTACCTTGAAAATGGTACTAATTGCACTCATCAATAGTTTCTGCTTAGAAAGAATGCAGTAATTCAAGCAAACATTATTAACAATAAGCAGCATTCTAGCAAGTAAATCAGCTCAGATTCCTTGTTATAGATAATACAAGATGCATTATACTATATTGCCTTCCTAGCTGTTGAAAGATTGGGTAAGAAAATATTCAGTTTGACTTTAAAATGTAAACTCTTTATTTTAAGGCAAAAAAAATACATTCAAGTTTGTGATTCTTAAAGTTGATATTGCATTGTTTATCACAACAGGGTTCAGTAAAACATTTCCACAAGTAAAGATTTCATTTGCATTTTATTTATGGGTTACACTGTGAGCATAATTTAAAACAAAACCAAGGACATTTCTACTAGTGCAATATCAATGACTTTGCTATTATACATTTTCAGTGTATCCATTTAATAATTCAAATTATACAGAAAAAAAATCATTCCATTCACAAAAAATGAGCAGTTTCCACTATTTTTGTTTTGTAGAAAAAGTGGAAGTACATTGTACAAAATTACAACTATAATTATAAACTTATAAATTTAATGTCCTATATACTTCCAGGAATCATATCCAAAGCTGCTGATCCCAGTATGCTATACAATGCAGGAAACGCAGGCAGGGAGCATAATGAAACAAGCCATTTTCAGATTAACTTTAAAATTTAGAGAACAGAGCTTAAAAATTTCATCTCTTAGCCACAGTACAATGGTATATGTCCTATGTAAGATCTTACCCGCAAGCATTGGCTATATATCCCGCTTGCCAAAGAAATCTCCAGAAAAATTCTTCTGAACTCTAAACTGACGGGGGAGGAGGAAAGTCATTTACATTATGAGAAGCAAGGAAAATGTTGACTTGCCAAATATGGCCCTAAAATATATAATGTCTGTGCTGGAAGGAGAGTTATGGAACTGACATTTGGGAGTTTACAACTTCCACATTCATGTTGACATATACCAATAAATCCTGATACAAAAGAAAGAAAAAGTAGTCTTAGATTTTTGAACAAACTGAAATACTGATTATTCAAGACTAGATTTCAGTTAAAATGTTTAACAATTGCTACAAGTATTCTACATTTCAAACCAATGCAAAAATCATTTTTACACTTAATGAAAAAGCATTTGTTTAACATTATTTGAATTTTCAATTCATAATATTTCCTTAGTGATGAAATACAGATTATGTAAAAATGTAGGAAATGACAGACACAGAAACCATTTACCATGCACTCAATTCTTTTAGCTGCTAGTGTGCACATATTACAATATTGCTATATTTCAATATGTTTACACACTGCACTTCAAATCAGGTGAGTTTTATAAAAAAAGAGAGGAGACCAATTTTTTATTACCTTTTAATTACACTCATATAACGTTTTCCACAAGTAGTAAGCTATGTCATTCATCTCTCTCCACAGGCATTTTCTGGTTATACTGCAATAGTCTTGAAGCATCTTCAAATAGTAGCAGCCTAGATTCACTACATTTTTATCTCCAACTCATTCCAGTGGTGTGCAAAGCAAATGCTGAGTCCTACCCTAGAGAGGCCTAACGGTATGAAAAGAAGGATAGTGTGCACTTAGGACATATTTTGAAGAACATGGATGAGATTTCTATGACCTCTTTGACAAAACTTTACCAGATATTTCCTCAGTTTGAGAGAAGGGAGCGGATTGTTCTATGAGCCAGCAATGTTTGATTTTGTTTTTATTCTTAATGAAAATATGAATAATATTATAAGGTATCATTCTGATATAAATTAGTTTTAAATTTTGGGACCTATAAAAGTTATTTTCTTCTTTGGATATCTAAAATATCATATGTCCAGAAATCATGATTGCTGCTGCTTATAGTAGTATCTCACTGAGAAGCAAATTTTGGTCCAGACTTTTACATAAAATGAAAGATTGCAAAATGTTTGTAGTTTTCAACTATAGCCCATAAATATTATGATTTATTATTAAAATAGGTATAGCTATCTGAACTTTTTAAGCTCATATTTAATCTTCATATTCCTACTGTTGGCCATTAGATTTATATTACAGTATTTCAAATTTATAGCTTTCTTACTATATATAAGAAGTCTATACATTTAAAATTTTAAATATAATTTATGAAAAATCTACCAGTTTTACTTAGTACCTTAGAATCCTTAATATGATAGCCAATGTATATGAAAAGGAGGAATAAATAACTGTTGTTTGCTTGTTACAAAATACACTACTGAAATCTTTGATTATCACTGAAGTTTGAATTAGTCAATGAAAAAGATGGTTTTGGAAAATATTGTTATAAGCAATTTCTAAGAAGAAATCACAACTTTATATAAGTGTATATAATGAAGTTCTTGAAATGTACTGTTTCCTTTTTTTTCCCCAAAAAACTTTAACTTCTTTATTCCATGTTTCATTTCAAGTGGACAAAACAGATGATGGCAGTTACAGAAGTTAACCAGGCCTTCTTTCCACTTTTTCTTTACTTTTAAATCAGAGAAATGGTAGCAGCTATATTTTGTCTTTTCCTGATTAAATTCCTTTCCTAAATAGCAACTTTGACAGTGAAGTCAAAATAATGCCATTGAGATTGTTAAGAAAGCACCAAATTCTTTGAGATGTTACAGTCTCCTGAAATCCATTAAACGCCTCATTTCCAGTTACCTGAAATAAAAAACCAGTATCAGTAGTCAAATAATTTTTGTTAAGAAGATAAATACAACACAATACTTATGATACCTTCTGGGGGAAAAAATAACTGAAAGTAAATCACCTGTCGAATTCCAACAGTCCAAACCTGGGGCATAGATTATACTATCTAACCTATACAAGCTTGTACTGTAGAAAAGATATGAAATGGCAATTGTTCTAATGAGTAACAACATTCTAGAGAATTTTTAAGGGCTCCTGTAATTGCCTTTTTCCCCATTTCAGTGTTATAACAAGTTCTCTGTCTACTGGAATAGGAAAAGAGGGAAAAGATGATTCATATGAAGCAATTAAGTTTATAATACGATTATAATTCAGAACAGGCCTACCATGGGTTTTCAGAAGGTAAACTTATGTTGTTCATGAGAGGAAATGCAAAATAGGATTTCAAAGTGTATTTCAGCATTATGTTTCCTGTATAGGCTTAATGATATGTGATACTTAAGAATAAAGTTAAGTGCTGAAATGAATTTTTGTTTTCTAAATGCAACAGATGGCATATATATGGTTGCAAGTCTACAAAGCACTATGTGTTGAAAAATGGTCTACCGCTTAATAAAATACCATTCCATCTGACTTAAAACCGAAAAAAGCTAGTTTTCTATTCAGAGAATACAACTTTCCACTGAAGAACATTAGATCTACTCTCTATATACTGTGGTGCTGAAAAGTTTGTGAACCCTTTTGATGTTTGAATATTTCTGCATAAATGTGACCTAAAATGTTCACAAACATTTAAGCACCACTGTACTGACACATATGAACTATAAAGGAGTATATGTTGCAGTATACTCAAGAAAGTTGCATACAAAACTGCTTTCAAAATTTAAACAAGAGACATCCAGTCAGAAAACACCATTTTACAATATTTTTTAAAGAATTACCAAATATTGAAAACAGCTTAATTTCAACAGCAACAAATGTTATTTATGTATTCAATCCAAAATAACACAGAATTATATGTTTGCCTAGGATGTGTAAGGAATATTGGGTAGCTGTTCTTTGATAAGGAAACACACACACACACACACACACACACAGAAACTCTGAATTCTCCGCTCTACTCTATAGAAAGGCTTCTATATTCAGCAGACCAGCTCTGTGGCTCACAAACCATTTCTTTCTCTACATTTAAATGTTCCATTTAAAATGAGACCCTACTGCAGTCTTACATTAGTACACCAAGGCGTGGTCTCAGTGGAACTTTCCTAAAACCAACAGTCTAGTTCTGGATGGGAGAGTTTCCAGAAAACCACATGTATGCCACCTTGAATATCATGATAGAAGAGATATAAAATATAATCACATAAGTAGATTCAGAAACTGACTCCTTCTATAAGCTGCTGCAGAATCACACAGGGCCTACAGAGATCAGCTTGCCAAATATTCTTACTGTGAGATTTTGGGAGTGCTTTAGTTAGAATTCAACATTTGAGGAGCCAGAGCACGACCCAGGAAGCCCAGACTCAGAGACATCGATTCAATGGTGGATTTTTATAGGGAGCTGCTTTGGAGTGCACAGGGTATTTCCTGCATTCCTTCCTTCCTTTCTATATTTGTTAAATCAGTACTACATCTTATGTGACAAATGTCTAGTACTTTAAGCAGTAGTTTTGGATAATGCACGATTTTTAAAAAATTATCTTTAATTCTGAATTGTGCTAATTAAGCATTTTATAATCTAGGATAAATTCTAGTATAGGCAAACACCATATTATTTAAGTCTTTCACAGAATTCTTTCTCCATCCTTGCTGTGTTTTTCATATACGTCTATCTTATATAAATGATTTCTGCCTAAAAAAGAAGAATCTAGATGGCTGATCATCATGAGAGACTTTATGTGCCATAATTAATAAGGCAAGTAATTATTTGTAAATTGGCATTAATTAAAAAAGGAATACATTACCTATTGTTTTATAAGTTTATTAAAGAATGAAAACAAAATTCTGTTTTATATATGACAATCTATTTGTATAGATACTGGAAAAGCTCATTACTTCTGGTAAATATCATCTGACTAGCTGGGAATAAATGCTTCCTGAATTCCCCCTGCCAACAAAACCTTCTAAGTCCACGTGTAAGATCAATTTGTCTGTTCCATACACTCTTAAAGCTATAAAGAGATACTTGATTTTGCTAAGCATACATAGTTTTCAGTTGTGACCAAGTCAATTTAGCCATTCACATTTCTCCACAGTTGAATAGGAAATAGAAATTTGACAAAATATTAACTACCATTATTTTTTCAAATAGAAAAATTATGAAACTTACGATTTTTTAAAACAAAATAAGCACTGTTTTAGGAGGCTAAGGTTAACTTTGCCTTAAGAAAAATGAGTTTTGAAGCATCTAAAAGAGATGAATTTGGCAGGGATAATAATGTAGTTCACCAGATGTAAGATCTTAACAGTACATTTTTCTGATCTAGAAAATGTAAAAATTGCTTTATAAGCCCTTTGTGTCACAAACCCTGGCTTGTTTGCAGTTCCGTGGGTTTTTTTTCAGTAGTTATAAAATCTCAAAGGAGGAATAACTAGAATGCATACCTAAGTCTACAGAAGATCAGGATTTATTCACGCAAAAAAAAAAAAGCTTTTAAAATTGATTTGAAATAGTAGGAAGAATTTTATGGTAGATTTTCTAAAAGTTATGTTTTTCCTATAGGAACTTTAAAATGGTAGACTATATTAATTTAAATTGTTTAGAGCCAATATATACAATAGCATTAAATATTTCTTCATATATAACAATAAACATTTTCTTGCAAATTGAAAATATTGAAATAATCTAGCAGTGATGCCTTGTAAAAACAAGCCAGTTCAAAATAATAAACTAACCTGAGATACACTTTGCTCCGATTAACATTAACAGGCTACTCATTATATAAAAGCCCAAAGGTAGACTACAGAAGATACTAGTTTCACCTGTTGTCATCCAGAAGGAGAGGTTCCAGTCAAACAAATCAAGAGAGAGATACGTGTAAATTGCACTAGTTAAGAATTACATGAAGAAAATTAGAAGAGAGAGAAATGTCTGCAAAATGCTACAGATAGTTCCGCATATAGTAACAATTAGAAATAGGCCAAACATTGAGGATCAGATATATTTCAATCTTGCTTCCAGTGTCATTATTTAAGGTTATTTAGACAGAACCATTTTACTACTAATAAAGCAGATGGTACAGAATTTCAAAATAAAGCTGAAATTAAGCATTAATAATATTGTAAGGAGGAAGAGTGCACCATGGAAGGTGGAAGAATGGATTCATGTGTGTCTCTGATTACACACATACAACCCATCTTATACTATATTTATTTTTCAAAAATACTGTCTGTGTATGAGGTACCATGTCCAATCATGCCTTGTGCCTGCTCCATCATACACACTACACTATCAGCAAGTGAAATATATACCAACTATTCTCCAGACCAGAACTGAAAGCACAACATCGCTATTGTTGTTTATCATAAATTAGAGTATACTAAAGTCATTTATGACAGCCATATCTAGAATGCTTTATAGATTGCAAAGCTGCAGTCTTATATCATTTATCAGGGACCAAGCTTCACTGAATTCACTGTAGTTCATTTCACAGTAGCTGTGTATAATATTCTGCAGCGAACAGCACAGTAAGTTTAAGTAGCAACAAACATTTAAATTGCCCTCAGGAAAAACTTCTGCATCTAATTCAGTGGTTCTCAAATTTTTACATATTACCTCACTGCACACTAATTTTGCAGAAATTGTAAATCAAGCTTCTCTCCTTCATTACATCTTTTCCACTTAATTTATAGGTTACGCTTGCTGAATTTAAAAAGTTAACCTATTTTTTCACCTTAAACAGAACATTCTTTTCATTTAGCTAAACATAGATTTTGCATATCATGTGCTCTTCACACAGAATATATGATATTATTCACAAATCTGTCCCTGCCTGGGTTGCATTTCCAGTGTCTGACTAGGCCCAAAGTTGTTATAGCTCTGATAAACCATTGCTGAATTTAACTGTATTCTCTTTTACTGAATTGTAATAATGTCTATGTAAAATTACCAAGATAGTTACTATTGGGTGCTATTAACATCCCCATTTAAAAAAAAAAGGGTTTTACTTGACATTATATAATTGTAGGCAGGGATGCAGGGGAGGAATTCCAGTAGGTTCTTGAAACCAGTGAAGCTTTAGTTTTGGCCCAGTCAACAAGTCAACTAGATAATAATCAGGACTTACAAGACTAAACAGTGCACATTTTTTCATATTTTTTAAATTCATGTGAACGTTGTATATACTCTCCTCTACTAACCTGCCCACATCTTTCAATGGCACAGAAACTACTGCTTTGTATAAGGAGAAATACTGTTACCAATTCTTTGCTCTATTGTTAGAGTTTCTATCTTACATTTCTCAAGCCTGCTGTTAAAAAAACAAGCAATAATTCTATTTTTTTTTCCATTTTCTCTACGCAGCTATTAGGACTTTAAGAGAAAAAAAGCTATGAGTGTCTAATAGGATCTTAAATGGTCCTTCTGCCCAAATTTTTTGAGAACCTTTGATCTAGCTGATATATCCTCTTCATTCTGGCTGGAGGAGCTAATATTTTAGAGTTATTTTTAATTTTTGTATTATAGTGAATCCACACTTAAATTTTATGACTGTACGTAATTATATTGAAAAATATTAATAAAATCAAACCAACAGAGCTACAATTTTAAGCACACTTAGAAGGACAAGAGTCCAACTTAACTTATTAGAATATTTTTCTAAATAAAAATTTATTTATTTATTTATTTATCAAATTTGTCACCGCCCATCTCCTCCCACCAGAGGGACTTAGATTCGCACTGACAGTCATAAAATAGCATTAATGAATTAAACCAAATATATGCAATGTGAGTTCAGATATATTCTTAATTGTACTGTAATAAAAATGTACATATCAAGAGTAAACTTTGTCAGCTTTTTTTCTATTTTTAGTACTACAGCTGCCAACAATGTGGGAATATATTTATTTATTTCACACAGTACATAGAATAATTTACATTCAAAATTAATCATGATGGATAATAGCTTCCACAGATTAATGCTTCATTTTCATGTGAAAATTAAGCCTTATACAATCTGTATTTCAGTAGTTTGAAACAAAACTGAAATAGTTTTTCACTAAAACTCTTATCTGGAGATACTTTTCAAAACTTCAAAAATTGATTAAGAATGCAAGACTAGCACGCAATTGCCTTAAATTCTTGATGTAATTTATAAAGCATTACAACTGTTTCTGCTTATTGCTTAGATTTGCAATTTTTTTTTCAGGCCAATCATTGTGACTGACTTTGAGAAGCAGGCTAAAGGCCAGGTTAAGTTAAATTCATAAGATTGTATGAATTTATATACTCAATATGATTAATTCCTATGTAGTTTACACACTCCATTTTTGTCACTTTAAAAAATTAGAACTTGGTGGCAAGATTTGAGTATTCTGCGAGCTGTACTCAAGACTTTGAAGATTTTCATACAACTCAGCGACAAGTTGTACACCCCTGTAGAAAGGTATTCCTCAAATGAATTGAGAGTATACTTCTAAATTGGTATTATTTGGATGTGCGTCTCAACATAAACTATAAAAAAAATAAGTGCACACATATATTGCTTGTTCCATATTTTCATTTTCTAGTACACTTACTAAAACATGGTTTGAATACAACTGCTACCACCATGAATGAAAAAATATATTTTTGCTCTTTGCTACAGCCTCTGTAGGTATGGAAAAGCAATCTTTCACAAGTAATGCGTAAAGGATGACTCACTATTTCCTTGAGGTTCTGATGTCTCCCAGCCCATTGATTTCTTAACAGCTTTCTTCCATCTGGAATAACGATACTCACTCTCTGAAATCATATGCAACATTTTCATCAAAAAGTCAGATACTTAATTATCTTTATGTAACACACAAGCACTTATTTTATAATATTTGGAATGGCCTTCTTAAATGCACAAGTATCTCACTAACCTGGTAACTTCAACAACTAAATGAAAATGAGGAAAACATCAACACCGCTCTGCTGTACAATTTTTCTAAGACACATTCACAGTTCACAGAGGTATCACAACTGTGCTGACAGAACAAACTCTGCTAATCCTAATAACAGTATGAATTAGCTAGATCTGCATGGGCTGAGCAAGCTTAGATAGCAGAGATCAGATCTTAAAACGCTTCTTACCTTCTGGATTGATCTGCGGTTCAAAACGTTCACATGTTACTGCTGTGAAGTCATCTGGATGTAGACTCCAGACCCCCACTCCTTCTGCAGCTCCAGCTGCCATGGCTGCTCCAAGTGCTGTGGTTTCCGGCATGGATGGCTTTACTAATAAGACAGAAATCAAGGTAGCGTATTTACCTAGTCCTTGATGGAACAAAATGTATATACTCACAAGGTGAACATTTTAAGTAATAAAAGAAGTATTTTATTTTTTTTCACTTTCATACCCTGCTTTACAGTATTTCCCTTCTTTCAACTGGCTGAAAAATGTTAGTAGCAATTTCACTAGCAAGTTAAGGACAAATATGCTTTCTACAAAAAAGGCTTCTTTTATGAAGAAGGAGCTCACTGATCAATCAATAATAGAATATAGGGAACTAGTAACCAATGCAAATATACTTTATCTAAGTTGCTCTCACAAAGAAACATCACCCTAGATATTCACCAAAATGAACCCTAGATTACTGCTTTAAACAAGGTAATTATAAAGAACAAGACAATATGCTTTGACCAAAAAAAATGGGATTATTTTGTGCATATAGTTAGAAGCATTATTTTTCAAGTTCCAACTCCCAAATATGGTTAATTACATCTTCAAGGTATTTGATCTATGAAATGTTGCTTTTGTGTTTTGAATCCTTACCAGACAGCATCAAACCTGAATTGCATTCCAGTGAAATTAAATCTGACATCTTGACAAGCATTCTTGCAGTAACCTGTGTTTGTGTGTGTTTGTGTGTGTATGTATGTAGGAATCATTAAAGCTATAGGAAGGTTCTGGTAGAAGTTTCATTTAGTTAATATTACATGTATATTCTGCCTTTCCTCAAAAGCTTAAAGTGATGCACAAGAGGTTTGCCTACCATTTTATTTCCATAGCCCAATCTACCTAACAGGGGTTTCTAATAGATACCTACTGCCCATTTAATTTTGTAGTTCAGTAGAGACTGGAACCTGGGTTTCTTAAGTCATATTTCAGCACCTTAACTGCTATATTACATTCATTCATCCTTCCTTCCCTTCCTCCCATAGCTGTATTGTTCAAAGTGCTCTTCCTTAAACTTTTATCCTTAGAAGGTTTTGTAGAACTCAGTCAGCAGTAAACTTCCTTACCCTTTTACCCCACTGCAGCATTTTTAAATGAAAGTGCTAGAAGAGAATTGCCTTTCCCTGACAACACTGTCAGTGAAAGTGACAGGAAGAACAAGTTTTTTTTAATCGTATGGCATAGCAGTTCGGTGTTCATGCTCACAAGGAAGAACAATCTAAACCTTCCTTAAATAAACAAGAGAAGATTTTGTCTTCAATAATTTTTTTACCCCGATAAAAGAAATCACTGATTGTTCCTGAAAGAGGTTTATGAACAGGGTTCCTTCTATGTATACAGAGTTACTTAATAACTATATAACTGAATAACAATTACTCAGAACAAAGCAGGAAGACTGAATTGGGAGGAAAAAAAAAGATTATGAGCTTCAGTTTCCTTAGATGACTTCTCAAAGTAAGAAGGATCCAAAAAGCCTACACCAGCAAGACTGAGAATCTTGGAATATATGTAATTCCCAGAAATATATTTTAATGGAAGTCAATTGAAATAAACTTGTTCAAAAGTCATAGTTGGGCCTTAGACATAGCAATCCAAAATAAAATGCAAGGAGACCTTTATCTTACCAACTGGAATACAAAGAATATCAGCTTGGAGTTGCATAAGGATCTTGTTGTTGGTCATTCCTCCATCAACTTGTAACTGGCTAAGTGGTATCCCACAGTCTTTATTCATTGCATCCAATATCTAAAACAAACCATTTCCATTAACTTTTCCAATAAAAAACCTGAAGTATTTTATAAATTATATAGCAAAAAATGGTTGAAATATTTGGCTTTATGGCATTATAAAAAAATTAGTCAGAGGCAAGCAAAACCTAAGGTAGGAGAAAATTATACCTGACAACTTTATTTTGCATTTTGAACAAACTTCTCAGAAGGTGAAATTAGCTTGTATTTAAACACGTTTATACATGGCTGCCTGTAGAAATACAAACTACAGTAATATAAACAAGAACACTAACTCAAAAAAATCATAATAATACTCATCGCCCATACCTCCCGTGTTTGAAAGCAGACAGCTTCCAAGGCAGCGAAGGCAATGTGGTTTTTATTTGTAAACTGAGTAAGGCCACAGATAATTCTGTAAAGGAAGACAAATGATACTACAGTTAGGAATAAACACAGTATTTAATAAAATACAACATACTGCTGCCATAGCATTGCCTCACAGTGTTCATACAAGTACCTGTCTGGAAGAGTATACTGGCAATGTCTACTGAATCCAACTGAGGATCAACAGTATGGCACTACATATAGCCTAGCTGTGGATCTGAACCAATCACAGTAATGGAATGAGATGTTAAAAGTCCAACATTAAAAGTGGACATTCCCACAAATTTGGGAATTTAAATTCTTGTTCATATATGCTGCTTCTGCTGGGATAATTTCTACTGCGGCCTCGCTAAGGAAAGTGATATTTGGGGACAGAATGCAATAAACCATAGTCATGTTAACACAGACAAAATATTCACTCTTTAAAACTGATTTTGCCTTGCTGTTTGCATGATTTGGGTATATCTGCATTTGAACAACATCCTGCCACCTATAGTTAAGAGCAAAGGTCAGCAGGTGCATTCAAGCAAATGGCTGCCATCAGGAGTTTTCCTATTCCTCAAATTGCTGTCATGGTCAGAAACAAAACACCAATTTATTAGAAAGCAAACTGGCAAGGTTGTATCATCCCAACCCTTCTTGTTCTACTGAAACCTTCCTGTTCTACTGAAATGTGCTTTCATGCCAAAGCTTAACTTTTTCACCTTGGCACGCAAGCACATTTATAAACAAAAGTCCTGGGCTGCAATTACTCACCGTTTTTGTTTCCTAAGGATGCCCACAAGGTAAATGTGGACAAGAAGGCATTCTTGGAAATAAATATGCTTTTGGAGGAGGTAGGTTTTATTTTTACTATGCCAGCTTCTTTTATATTTGGTTTAAAATAAATATTTTTTAGAAGTAAGACTGGGCAAGGGGCTGGAGGATGTCAAATGAGGTGCTCACAGATATCAGCAAGGGCATTTTCCTTTGGCATAAAGCAGACTGTATACTCAATCTTTCATAAGCCCTGTGATTTATTATCAGAATACCAGAAAAAAATCAGTATTTAAATATAACAATCAGATAATAATTACCCTCTTGCACTGGGTTCCCAGTATGGTGCATATAATCCTGAAAATGCAGGAACAAAGTAACAGCCATAAGACGTGCCCACTTCAGCAGCAAGTTTCTCTAAGATCAACACAAAACAGAAAACTTATCTCTGCACAGAAATAGTCATTTTAAAGCTAGGAATTGCAAAACAAAATGTAAGTAATTTCTAGAATAAATAAGATTGTTGAATGCATTAAGCTTTATGACAAACATAGGAGCAAGGAAGCAGAAGTACCCAATTTATATATACTATAATCTTCTACAAGTTGCTATTTTCCAGATACGTTGAACTAGTTTAACTTCCACAGACCATTTATATCCATAAATAAAATCTTATGGTATAATTCTATTCCAAAATAAATCCTACTGAGGTCAGTGGGTTTTTTTTTTTCAGGAAAATTGCAGTTTTAATTAATTATAATAATTGAAACTCTGGGTAAGTATATTATGATTACTATTCATATTCCTCATAGCAATAGTATTATATAAATATTCCACTATTGCATTTTCAGAAGAAGTACAAGGTCCCCAAATCCAATTCTTGGGGTTAAGAGATGGTATAGTGCTTAACTAGATAAATAAAATTCTTTTCTAAGTTAACATGTTTGAACCAAACCTAGACCCCCTCTCCTATTCTTACAGATTTACTATATGTTGGGAAGTTATAGATACTTACCTACTTCTTCTGAAGATTTTGCAATACCAAGGTTGTCCCTCAACCAACGAACAACAGCTCCAGCAATAGCAACAGAGCCCTTAAAAAAAAAGCAGACTAAAAATGTTTATTACTTCATGGTTATTCTTAGAGCATAATATCCAAATATGTATAAAAAATGGATGCGTGTCTGTTTTGCAGCTCTAACATTTACAACTATTTTTAAAGCAATATCAAAGATCTAAAACAGCTGTAGAATGCTGGGACAGCATGTATAGAGAATTATGGAATAAGTCACAAATACAACTTCATGAAAACAACACTCAGCCTAATTCATAACCATGTTTGACTTGCACATGTGAATTGGTCCTTATAGTGGTAATAGAGACAAAGATTCATATCCCTTCAAATATTTTCTCATTGAGCCCATATTGAATTGCTGGTAATCAAGCAGGGCAAAGTAGCTTTTATGAATATATGAACCACTCAAAATGAACATTTTTCATAGAGCCACATAAAATGGTGTCTGACATCAAAGACACTCCAGCAACCTGATTTTTTTCAGTTCATCTATAAGTAAGTGGTTGGTTGGCACCTATTGAAACTGATATATCAAGATGCCTACGCTGAACTGCTTTACTTACTTCTAATGCATAACATACAGCCTTGTCTCTGCCCAATTTGTAAGCCACGGTGGTTAGAAGGCCATGCTCAGAAAGTGCAGGCTGAAAAAAAACAAAGAAAAAGAGAAAAAAAAAATTTCTGGAAAATATTAGTTATTCTTGTTCCTGCTTTATAGTAAAATCCACTGCACAGTAGTCATTTACAATTTTAAAACTTAAGAAGAAACTTTAAAGCATTAATAACTTTATCAATAACTTTCTTTCTTTCTTTCTTTCTTTCTTTATTTTTATTTATCAACTTTTATCACCACCCATCTCCCCCCACAAGGATGGACTGGGTGATTATTTAATGGGGGAGAATTATGATAGCTAAATAACTTTTTGACATATTAATAACAACTTTTTTGCTTTTATTAATTACTTATCTAGAAATATAGATACTAGGCTATTTCATCTGCTAAAGAGAGCTGTTGCCAAAATATTAAAACAATTATTTCTCAGCTGTCTTAAACACTAGCTAATGTATTATAGTTTTCTAATACTGATATCTCTTTAAAGCTTTCATACTAATCAACATCTCAAAAATATTATGAGGCTAAAGCCTGAAACAAGAGTCATACTGTAATATGATTTTAAAGTTATATAGAAGACATTAATGACAGGGGAGAGCATTATATTGTTGAACAATGTTTTTTTTTAAAAGATACAGCTGTGTATCCAGTGTTAAGGTCTATTTATTTGAAAAGTAGCAAGTTGTTTAATTCATAGCACTAACCTTTTGGCCTGTATTGCAGAGTAAGAAGCAGCCTGTTCCATACCTACAGTGAAAAGTACAAATTACTGAAGCACATCTGAAAAGCAGGATGTAATTCTTCACCTAAACATACATGATATGAAGAAATTGCAGCAGATATACAATATATCATAAGAAACTTGCAATATAAAAATTCACTCTAAAACTGTTCATGAGCAGTCCAAATGTCCAAATGGCACAAATTTCTTCTTCCTGGGCTTCCTATAATATCCAAACTAAATAGCATGGTTACATGGTCAACCTTGCAAGTTCCAGAGAAACCAAAGCTGTTTTGCACTGTTGAGAGCTGTTTTCATTGTTAAAAGACAGAAGTCCAATTTCCACATGCCCAATAAATGGATCAGCACTTTTCTTCCCATGGATATTTTATTAAAAATCCAAAATGTTGGTTCCCTAAAATTAACTAGATAAACAGAACAGAGTTCCTTTATCTGCACATCCCTAAGAGATACTGGATTGTGTAAGTCAGCTAAACTTGTATCAATTTTCCATTCTGTATTAAGTCTGTAATGTGATATTTCATATTAAACTTACGTATTCTTTGCTTGGCCATCCTTGAAGCACATTTGTCCTACTAATGCAGCGGACTGGTCACCTAAGCACTGAAAAGACAAATAATATTCAACAAAAATATTTCTATGCATTTATTAACAGTAAAATTAAAGTCTCTTTTTGGGGGAGGGTGTAAGCTGGTACACTTTACTCTTAGAGAAAAAAAATTCCAACAGAATTAAACAAGGAACTGAAGAAATCCTACATCAATTCAGAGGCAGAATGTGCTTCAGTTTTTATAACAGTGGTGCCTGGATTCCATTTCTTTTTCAAGCTTCTTATCCCCCAGCCTATTGCTCTTTACTGTAGCTAACTTAGTCTCCCTTCTCTCCTCCTACTTCTGCAAGAATGCTACAAAATGCACAGAAATGATGAAGCCTGTTAAATTTGCCCAGAAAAGGAGACTGGCCATTAAGAAGGAAAAATTGTGAGTGAATCAGAAAAGAAATACATAAAAGAGCAGAACAAAGCCAGCTCAAGGGGAAAACAGAATTCCCAGAGACTTTTACCAATTCAAAAATTAAGCTCCCTTCTTTAAGTGCTAAGAACAATTGAAGACTCTTCAATTAAACTGAGAACTTCTCAAATTAAGAATAATAATTCTTAAAAGAATAACGAAATTTGAGTTTCTTTATTGATCACTTTGAAATATATTTCATTACAGAAAGTATCCTTTCTTTGTGAAAAGGGAAATTACCAGAAACATATTTATCTTCTAAAGATTAAGCAAAATGATTGACTACATAATTTATTTTGGCAAATGATAAATAGTTGTGGTTCTTAAAATATGGATATCTGTTCTAATTAAAAATATTATTTTGACAATTTTCATTCTTGGTTCTGGAAACTATTAGGCAATATTCTCAGAATACACCATGCTCAATATTAATTAGAAAATTCTATGTGATAATTTCAGCTGATTTTCTTTAAATATACAGAAAGCCAAGAAATAGCATTAATTTAGAACATTATATATTTTCACTTAGCAGACATAACTGTGTAGTACATAGCCAGTTTATATGATCAGGATTTTGCATTATGTTCCTAAGGAATATAATGCCATCAGATAGCTTTACAAATTTGTGATTATTCCTTAATACCATCAATTAGTATGCATATTCTTTGAAATACATTACACGGCCATTCATTATGAATTCATCTGTTCCAGGCCTAAACCTGGAAATATAACAAAAATAATCAGTACACTTTTTAAAATTTACTTCTAATAAAACAAGTTATATCAAATGGATGAAGTATGAGGATTATAATAACTGGTAGAAATTATATTAAAGATCACACAGCTTTATTTAGGAAACTCACCCCAGAAATTGGTACACCAGTCAAAGCTCCAGAACTCTGCCAAAAAAGCCATTTTTTAAAAAAAATTATGCAACAGTTTTCAAGTATTTTACAAATAAAGAAAACAATATATTGTTAGAATGTGATAAGCTATAGCTGAAAAAAAGTAAGTGAAAATATAAAATGTAACATACTTTGCAGAAATGAAAATGAAAAATAACAATGGGGGGGAACAGAGAAAATCTTGTCATCTGGCAACTTAACCAAATAAAAGGGCATATTAGGTTCCCCACTGCCTTTGAGATGCCCTGCAAATCCCACACAGATGGAACACAGAAGGGGAACATATCTCCCTTCCTTCAGATGTTGCTGATATAGCTTCAATCAGCATGGCAAACAACAAGGAGTGGTGGGAGAAAACTCTGAATCCTTTATACAATATGGGAGAATTATTTACGCCTACGTGTTTAATTCCTGGAAAGAGAAGATTTCTTTATACTGTCTAGCTTCTAAGGGATAAACGGCTACTGCAGGTTCATAGTATACATTTTAGTGTTTCATTGTAGTATCATAAAGCTCTGATGAAGCTTCTCAGTTTGGCTGAAACCGGGATTACTGTAGCCTGTTTAAAAAGGAAAATATGTCATATGATAATTACAAAATAACATAATTTCTAAATGCCATCAAAATGGATACTGAATATTGAGGGTTTTCTTGTTCAAAAGTTACAAATTGGAAATGCCCAGGAAAGGGCCGGGAGAAGAGAAAATCAAAGAGGAAATAGCCATTTATCTTCTATTAAAATAACTTTTTAGATATATAGATTAATAAACTTTATTACAGTCTGTAATAAACCACATTACAGTCCAGTCTTTCCTTCTCTATGTGTTAAACTATACAAGTAGTTCTCCATTAGTTCACTCAAGCAAAGACCTGCCCTCTGTTAAGTAAATTTAGCAATACAGAATCAGGAATGGACAACCCCTAAGTGGCTGGGATTGCATCTCAGCCTTTCTGGACAGTTGAAGAAAGGCTTCTGGTGGTAACATCACCAGAAGAGACAAATGCAAAAGTTTGGGTTCTGGGGAGCTAACTGCTGCCATTCTCACCCTTATACTCCTCCTAGAAAGGAAAACAGCTTCAAATCACATTGTAAAAAATTGGGCATTTTTAAATTGGCCATTAAATCTTGGAGGCATGTTCTCAAGATGCTAGAAATCCACAAATGGCATCTAGGAAGCAGCATGCAGCCTGCCCACCTCAAAAACAGAGCATCATTTGAGTTCAAGAGATCCTTGAGGCTACAATAAAAAGGTAAACTACATGCCCCACAAATGGAAGTCAGAGCCTATTATTATATTGAAGTGAGTGACAGATTAGTTGGTGGAAAGATATGAGGTCTTGTATTCAATGGTCATGTTATGAAACCATATGAAGCTTTATCCAAGAGCTCAATAGTAATAATGCTATGATGTTCTTGCGCACAGACAAAAGTATGGACATTCAGTGTCCACATATCCTGAGACAAAAATAGTTTTGCTTTTTAGATATTATGTGTCCACATGCACTCTCAAAAGCAGTGATCAGCTTAGTGAGCCATGCATAAAATGTAGCCAGTGCATTTCCATTTAGGGATATCTTTATTTTTTAAGCGATCACTGTTTTTATTAAAAATATTTGCTCTAAATACAATTTTTAGCCAGAAACTAAACAATTGTTAATCTCATTTTTCTAAAGTTTCGAAGGCGCAAAGTGATAAACTGAGCTTCAACTGTAATTAGTCACACTTTGAGAGGGACATTTCATTACAGCAAAGAGGGATTTCCCCTGAAGAAATGCACTGTATCTAAGCAAGATGAATGAAGATGTAACTGGCTGTATCCTGACAAAAGCCTACTCACCAGGGTAGGGGAGATTTTCTATTGCAGGCAAAAAAAGGTAATGGGAAAGAGAAAGAGACACAAACATGTTCATAATTTCAAAACCTGCTAGTCCATCACTTTTCTCATCCCATAAGTTATGGTATAAATTGCAGACACACAAAGCCACTCTTTGAAAATATGTATATATTTGTGTGTAATTGTAAACAGGACTAGGCCTCATTAGTACATCACTGGGTGAACTCGAAATAACCACCATGGTAGCAGGAATGAGAAATTGAAAAAATAAATAAATCCTGGAATAAGGCAATGGAAAATCACCAGGTGTCAAGCACAACTTGAAGGGGATTATACATAAATACATATTAATGTCATAATGAACTATTCTTCTTTGTTACCAAATAAATAACAGAACATATTAGATACAGGTAGTCCTTGCTTAACAACCATTTGTTCAGTGACTGTTCAAAGTTACGATGGCGCTGAACAAATTGTCATCTTTCACCTAATGACCGCTTCACTTAGCAATGGAAATTCCAGTCTCAATTAGTGTTGTTAAGCAAGGACCATCTGTTGTCGTAACAGTCAGGAACCACGCTGAGATGAGGAATAGGTCTCTAGTGTTTTATTACTGCTACATTAGACAGAAAATCCTAACAAACTGAAGAAGCGTGGGAAAACCCAGACAGATAAACCCCAAAAGTCAAGGCAGATCTGTTATGTGTCTCTTTGAATGGCTGCTCAACTCCTCACTACTACGCATGCATTTTCCCCCCTGGATAGGGACCCCCTCCTGCTCACCATCAGTGCTCATGACACCTGTACTATTTAAAAAATAAATTCAAGTAACACATAATCATGTATTTTTCAATACTACAGTAGGGATCCCATTTGATTAGAATGGTGTGTCTGTGTGTGGATAACTTTTTGAATATTAAGGACCACATTTGATATATTTAAAGGCACTAAAGGATGTAGAATACATGGGCCCATGTGTGGGTGGGGTAAGGTTTTAAAAGGAGTTTTCTTTTTAAACTGTTATATGTATATTTTAGAGTTCACACTATAGTTTTCATGCATCTCTCTACCATAAAATGGTGAAAAATAGGGCTTTCAGTTTTCAGCGTCATTATCAAAAGAGTATCTAAGAGTTGTAAATAGGGAGGAAGGTCACGCTAAGACATGTAGCTGAGGCTGCCCATCCATCTGACAAAAGAATAAATAGACAATTGGTGAGAATGTGTTTTTTTTCCAGTTCCTACAACTCTATCATTAGTATGTACATTCAATAATTCGTCCTGTAGCCAACTATTCATAAGTTATAAAAGTTTTAGTCCTGAAAGTTTTAGCCACCTTGGACAATAGTTGTATTAAAGGGATTTAAAAAGAATATCTGCAGTTCCTTTAGAAGCTGAAAGAAAATCAAGAAATTGCTACTTTTGCCCAGCATTCAGTTTTGCAAAAACTTTTGCCACTCTCCCCCAAGCACCTTGTAATGAAATACTTAAGATAAGAATGGCTTAATAGCTATGTAAGTCACTGAAAATGTACCAAAATTGTGTTACACATAGCAATTTGAATGCTTTAAATAGTTTTAAAAAACTGTCAAAGAAATAGTCAATTATCCAATAACGTATTAATAGAGGTAAGAAGCTGGTACTCACTAGAAATAACAGTTAAAATTCATCTTTTAAAGCAAAATTAAAGCAAACATTGCTTAATCAAGTAAATGTTATTAGTGTACTGTTATTTCAGTGTAAGTTTATGTTCAAAAATAAGAACCCAAGACAAGTACATTTCAAATAGCTATAATGATTTCATAAAAGATGTACTATTGGAAACATCTCCACATTTTTTAAGAGCTTCCCAGACTAATTTGACAAAAGGGAATTCTACTGTGTCATATACTTTTTTGGATTTAACTGCTTACAAGGAGATATACCACTAATTCTATGTAATATAAGACATAGAAGACATACACACTGAGATACCAGAGATGATGTAGTAAAATCCAAGGAGCAGATGGTATTTGGAACGGGAAATATATCTTATATCCAAGCAACCACATAATCCTTACTGTGATTATCGAGATATACAGGTCCTTTGGGCCTTTGGAACTGACTTAAGTAAGTGACAGTGGAACACCTAAATCTTTATGATAATTTTAAAAACAGAACATATATATGCAGTTCACGGTAAACAACAACAATTTCGTAAGACATAAAACTTTCATCAGACACACATCCAACTCTTGGGGGGGAACCTTGTTCCAGAAGGCGGGTGCTGCTCCAGAGAACGATCTATTCTAATCTATCGATAAGGCCTGGACATCTGAGGGACCACTTGTCTCCACTTGTTTCTGCCTACCCAGTACATTCTGGAAGAGTGGGTACACTCTGTGTCCCCTCTATTAAACACTGTCATCTTGTGGGACCAAAGAAACATGCCTTCTCTGTCACAGCCCCCACCCTCCGGAACAGCATCCTCCAAGAGATACGGATTGCCTGCTCTCTCCTAGGATTTCAGAAAGCTTTGAAAACCTGGCTTTGGTTCCAGCTTGATGTATTATTGTTTGTCTAGGGCTCCAGTCTTGTTTGATTTGTGTTGTCTGTAAGATTATTTCAGTCTGGACTGTTTGGTTTAATGCTTTTATTTGTTTTTTGGTTTTTCCAGTTTTTACACCACCCAGAGTCTACTGGAGTTGGGCAGCTTATACATTCAAATAAATAAATAAATAAGAAATAAGAATATTCTTCCTGCTAGTCAAAACTTGTTTCATAAAATAAATCTCAACTTGCATGGGCTACTAAGTAGAAACCATGCATGCAATACCAACTAAGTAAAATTATTGGCATAAAAGTTAAATACATACCAGTAATCCATAGATTTCTGAGGAACTCCGTACCTTGGGAAGCATTTCCATAGGAATTTCAAAAAAACTAGAAGTAGTTTTAAAAAGTTAGTGTGAATCCTTCCTTGCTGGGAAAAATAAAAAGTCTTTACTGATTTTCATTTTTTTTAATGCTTCCAATACATTTGGAAACATTTCAGATCAAATCAAATCATTTATTTTAGCCATACGCCCAGAAAACAGCAATATAAAATCTACCTAATTACACCCACACCCACATATTTATACATACTGTGCATAATATAAAAATCTACCCTGTCATTTTTCAAGATTGCATAGATGAAAGCTATCTGAGAGTTCTTATAAAGGGACCAGATGGCTCAGACACTCTAGTGAGCCATCTTTGCAAGGAATGCCCTTATGGTTCTCTCCACAGGGAAGCTCTGAGGGCAGTAAGTTGAGCCTTGCTAAGGTAAAGGCCCTATGAAATTTCAGTATTTTAATGGATGGTAAGTGCGTCTTTAATACAATGTTTAAAGTAGTGGTATCTTTTTGAGTACATCCATGTAACATGTTGTAACTACGCTGTTAATCCAACAATGGCTGCAAAAATATACTTTAGTGTACATATATAGTTCCATTTAAAATCTGTTAAATAACAGGACATTTAATAATTGAAACCCTCTAAGCAACAACTTGTTATTGTTGGTGCATTCCATATAAAAGTTTTCTTCATGTGTTATTGGAAAAATAGCTGTTAAAAACTAGTTATTCTGCTGTAAAAATTCTTATTTCCAAGTAAATCAGATAAAGATCCTAATCTAACATTTTAAAGACAATTTTTATTTATTTGTGAAATTTATATGGCTGCCTATCTCACACAAAGTGACTCTGGGAGGGGTATAACAAAAGCTGCCATTTCAAATATGCAGAAGTAAGTTACTTACTTGCAGAGTTCATCATCCCATTCTAATGAATGAATGTTGAACAACATTGTTCTACTGGCATTGGTTACATCAGTACAATGAATACCTCCATTTTTTCCACCGGTCAAACTCTTGAATGAATGAATGAATAAACAATTATTTTTTCTTAGTGCATAACTGGAAAAATAATAGAAGAAATGTCCAGACTCTAAGTTTGCTATTATTTACGAAGTATTTCACTATAAGAAATTAAAGATATAAAAATAAAATAAAAGCTATATTTTTAACCCAGTATGGTCAGTGTGTATGTGTCACCCCAACAAGGTAGGTGCCATATAGGTTAGGACTACTTTTACTGTAACAGATATAGTAACAGAATCTTGCAAGTCTGAATGTGCTTCCCATTTTATCTTTGTGTGATACTAGGGAGGGGCTTAATCCTAAAACATTTTCTCAAGTTTTTTCTTGGCCTGGGCTCAAGCCTCTCTTATCTGACTGTTACCTTAGTAGCAGCTCTTCCTCCTGTCCTTCAAGGCCATTACTACTGCCCTCTACAGTCTGTGTGTGTGTGTGAACTGTATAGCAGACTTCAGTTCTTAAAGGCTTTAACACTTTTGAAAGTTCTGGTGAATTTGCTATGAAATTCTGCTGTTAAACATGACATATTAGAGATATAAATGTTTACAGGAACACAAATATGCCAGAGCTACACATGTTGCAAGCATAATCTGCTAGGATCATCAACTGTATGGAGAAACTATGCATTCTCACTCTTTTCTCATGTATTTACTCAATGTATAGGATAGATGCATGAATATAGACCTTAGGTTATTACTTAAAAGGTAAAGGTTATTACTTAGGCTATTACTAAACCACAACTTTAGTCTTTTATGATTGAAATTGAATGAATATGATAACTTATTTGTTCACCAAGGATGATTTCCATTCATTATATCCAGGTCCAATATATTCTGCTAATAATGTTCAAGACAGTCTATAAATGATTATTGTTTCTGATATTATAGCAAAGGAAGTTGACTTCTTCTTGAATAGTTTTTAAGGATGTTAAAATCAAGTTGAGGGAATATAGAAGCAAAAGAAATTGATTTAATTATGATATATTGATACGTACCCATATTAACCATGAATCAATAGTACCAAAAAGAGCTTTCCCTTCACGAACTGCTTGCCTGATCTCCTTCACATTGTCCAAAAGCCAGCGTAGCTTCACAGCACTGAAATATGTGCTAATAGGGAGACCAGTCCTACTCTGCAAGATGGAACGTTAGTCAATCATAAATGTAAACTTCTACAGCAAATCTGCTTCTTCATTTTTTTGCGGAGTGGTGGTAGTGGTGTCTTCGAGTTAGTCTGTATTCCTAGTGACTACCTGGACAAGTCAAAATCTTGGAAATGTTTTTTGGAAGAGGTTTGTCAAACTTTCTTTATATAGCTGAAAGTAACTGACCCAAAGTAACCCTGTTGGCTTCATGCCTAAGGTAGGACTAGATCTCAGTTTCCTAGTTTCTTTAGTGCCTTTAACCACTAAACCAAACCGATTCTGTTGTTTTTCACTAGAATGAGCATAATAAAAGGATGATTTGCACTGTGTAATTACCATACATACTCCAGTTAGCCAAATCGCCAGTTTGGTCTAGTGGTTAAGGCAACGAGCTAGAAACCAGGAATCTGTGAGTTCTAGTCCAACCCTAGGCATTAAGCAAGCTGGGTGGCCTTGGGCCAGTCATTCTTTCTCAGCCCAACTCACCTCACAGGGTTGCTGTTGAGGGGAAAATAGGCAGAGGAAGGAGTATTAGGTATGTTCCCCGCCTTGAGTTATTTATAAAGATAATAAAGGTGGGATAAAAATTAATTAATTAAATAAATTATTCTAAGGTCAGTTTTTACCTTAAAAAAGGATTTATTCTGCCCTGGAATCCTTTTAAGAAGTCTTTCAACAGTAGATTGAGTCCTTAGGTCAAGCCATACTAGAATCCAAAGACAAGCATTAGTAACAGTAAAAGTAAATATTTAAGCAATGCATTAATTAAATAAATAGGATCAGGTTCTGAATCTCTGAATGGGCCTCCATTGACAAAACTTCTCAAAACCATCTAATATAGTTTGTATATCTTGTATGTCTTCCTGAATGATAGGAACAACTTTATTCCAGAAAGGAGAATTAAGATTATATTTTTAAATTGTTAATTTATCATTGTGAACCATGCTTCTTACTTCTCATTAAGCTAACGTCATTTCAATTCAAAATAACAAATTATTTAGCATACCTAAACAAAATGTATGTATGTATGTATTTATTTATTTTATAAAGAAGAGAGCAAAAGTTTCCAGGGCTGCTATGGAAAACAAATAATTCTTCGGTCATCTTTAAACATGAAGAGGAAAAAACAAAGACTAATATCCGGTACAACATATTTTAATGGATTTTAATGGAGCATATAAAACATATGAATACGAGCAGAACTATATTTATTAATTAAAAAGTATTCACAACAGTTCAATGTCCTTACCTACCAATAGCATTATAGAGAGGCTGTCCAGTTTCTTTGTCCCAAACTACAGTTGTCTCTCTCTGATTGCTAACTCCTACAGCTTTTAAGACAAAACAAACATTTTATCATTTTCTAGAATATTACATATTTCATGGTGGATCACCAAAACTTGAACAAAACTCTCTTTTGAATGAAAGCCTTTATCTTTTACTACAGTTCTTCATACTTATCACAAGCCACTTCTAGAGTTACAAGATCATCCGCATTGACATACAATAAAGCAGAAGAGACAACATAGGGATAAAGGTATTAACAGAATTCAGCACAGCTAATTTGTCCAAACACATTCCTTCCTCTTCACATAAAACCATTTTTGATTGCTTATAATTCTAAAATATTTTAGTTTCATTTAAAAATATTTCAGTAACATCATTTTTACTCTTCATTCACCTCTGTAACTTATTTATGACTATCACTTCCTCCTCTTGATTTAGATCATGATTATTATTGAATTAAAAATACCTTTTATGTTGGAAATGTCTATATTCAGGTGGTTCAATTTCTCACATGTTCTTTCAACACATTCATAGACAGACTGCAGTATTTCTTTTGGGTCTTGTTCTACCCACCTTGAAAAGATCAAGGCCAACATTAGAAAGCTGGCTTTTGCAATTGATATGATTCAACAAACCATAAAGGCTCATTTGCTTCATTGCTTTAGAGAGGGATGACCATTTACCAGCAGTAATTTCAGATACTATTAACCAGTTTTCCAGAAGCAGAATGAATGGACCTTTTCATATTTAATTCTTCCTATAAAAACCTGCAAGAAGATTTTTTTCAGATAGAATATAAGCTTATATTGCCAAGTAAAGTAGTATATGTAAACTTAGCTCCAGTACGATCTTCACAATGAATAAAAATCAAACACTATCTTTCACTGTTGGATTTAAAAAAGACATATCAGAAAATGAAACTTCAGTCAAGGCATCCAAAGCTAGTTACAATGATGCCAAAATAATGAAAACTGTGTTGTGAAGTCACAAAGGAATATATCTCTCTTATATACTTGTATGGAATATAAGAACAAAAGGAATGGAGCTTGCATCACAATGCATGTTTTGTCATATGCTGCCATTCTATGATACACATAAAATCGCATTCAAAATATATATCATTGCTTTCACAATATTTTCATTAAGAATCTGATTTACTATTAATAAAACACAAAGTTTAAACTGCTGGCATTTAAAGATAAATACAAGTATCAAAACGTAAGCATTTTACTTATGCATTGAGGCAAGTATCTGAACTGCTACTCATATCAGGTTTTATGGCCATTTCTGACATACTTCATCAAAGAAGTAGCATTTCAATGATGGGTGGAGTAGAAATATTATTTTAATAGCATGTTTTAACATAACACTTCTTTCCTTGAAAAGCACACAAGAATAATTTTGCTGGTGATATAAACAAAATACCATCAAACTTTTAAAATGATTGTGTAAGTCTATGGCATATTAGGAGGAATCCTACTGCAAGAATATTCAATTTATGAAGTTAATTTTAAAAAGCCATTCCATTGACTGTAATGCAAACTTTTAGGCCTGAATTTAAACAAATACAAAAAGAAAACCTAACTCTCTACAGTGAAACTATCCAAAAACTGCATCTTATGAAAATACTTCAAAGGATATAGCTATAACACAGAGCCTTCAGTGGGAGGCATGTATTAATGTAGCTGAAGAAGAGGAAAATTTGTAGACAAGAAGTGCCTTTCTACTCATTTTGGACATATTTAAATTCTAATATTAGAGAAAAACAATTTTCTCTGTTGAAATTTTCTCAGTTGTCCACAAGCAAATTCTACCTCACTCTAAAAATATGAATGTCAATGTTTGCTAACAGAGAAGATTTCAACAATATAATGAAAGAAAATCAGAAAGCCCATACTCTAGGTCATATAGATGGAAACCATTCTATCAGTTAAAAAAAAAACTTTAACAATATCATATCAAACGTCAAATATTCAAGAGCATAAAGGAGAAACAATACCCTTCTTTGGGGAATTTCTGTTGGATTTCTACTTGATGATGACTCAGTAATTCAGCTGTGTTTGCATTAAAAACCTGCAAGCAATAAATACATAGTTATCAAACCAAAATCCGTAAGTAAATCCAAAGTCAAACAGGTGGAGAGCATGAGGAAGCTAATCACTAGCAGTTTAAACAGTTATCAGGAAACAGCAACACTGATTTATTTATATATAATGGAAAATGGTCCAAGAACAGAATTGCAGCATAACATTTGCTTAACTCTAGAACCAAACAGCAGATAATATGCTGCTTTAAAATGATTTATTTTAAAGAAGGTACAAACATTTCTGGGCCTTAAGTTTTATTATAGCTTTTCAACCATAATGTTGCAATGATGGGAAAGATCAATATATAAAGTATAGAAATATGATAATTTATGAAGTATAGAAATTGGGAAACTTAGATTTAGGAGAGTTACATACCAAAACAGAGGCAAAGAATATTTGCTATACAGCATGGGCCACTATCAAAAGAGAATATAGAGGGAACAGATGGATCACAAAAACAAAAAGCACAAGAACATTCAAATTTCTTCTAGTTTTACATGCAGTGGTCAACACGCATAATAAATTATCATTTTCAGACTTCATAACTAAATAAATCAAGGATTATCTCCTTCATCTCTTTTTACAATAAGTGTAGAAAGACTGTCATTACACTTAACGTTCCTGAATAAATGTACTATAAACACCAAGAAAACAGGACTTTTAAGATTCATAGAAATATAAATACTGAGTTCTAAACTCTGAATATCTGAACTTGGAATAGATAACAGCAATAGCAAACAATATCTTGTTTGATCTATAAAAATGGGGCTAAATATAAGTTTTCCTTGCTTATTGGAAATACATGTAGGTTATATCTTTTTCTAGAACTAGCAATTTATGCTTTTAAATTGATATACAAAAACATTAACATTTTACAAAAAACACGTAATCATTATAGCATCTTTCTGATTACAGTAGTGATTACATCCAGATTTAAATATTTGAATCGTCCTGACTACTGATTTATATAATGCACACATACACTCTTATTGTGTTGTGTATTAGAAATATGGCAATTAACTAAAACAGGGACGTGGTGCCCTCCAGATATTGTGAAGCAACTGATTAGCCTTAGCAACAAACAGTTGTAAGGAACAGTAATGCAAAACTGGGGAGACCCAGGTTGACCACCTGTTAACTAGTGAGGCATAGCAACAAGGAATAAGAAGGCAAAGATATATTCTTGCCCTTTAAAAATGAAGCAATATGTAACAACCAATGCATGCAATAATGCTTTTATTACATGTAACCTATTTATCTTATTGGAAAAAAAGTCTACATTGTAACATGTTTTGCATATAAATCCTTGTGAAAGTAAAAATTGCTATTGAATCCAATTATATTTTTGTGAGAATAATCAATAGAACTAATTCTTAATTACATGATATAAGCAACCAAGCAATTATCACATCAACCTGACAGATAGAATTCATTTTGTAAAATAATTCAATAAGTCATCTTACTTAAAATATATTCTGTGTATCTGTATGATTCTGCACAACTCTAAAACAAAATGTGGGAATGATTGTATCATATGAAATATTTGGGAAAAGTTACCTGTGTTTCAGGTACCTATAACAAACAGATTGCTTTTTTTATTTCTAAATTGTATTTACTGTTTTTCAGTTAATATGGCTTAAGAGTATTTAAGTCCAAAGTTCAGATATAACAGATACAACAAAATCATACTGATGAAAGGGAGACGATTGTAAAAAAGAATAACTGTTGTTAATCATTACCTATAAAGTCATTCAACTTATCTAACTTGTTTATCTTTGACTCCAGATGAGCAAGTACCTAGTTGTAAGTCCAGATCATCACTTATAGAGTATTATTTATTTGATGCCAGCTAGTGAGTAGGTATTCTCTACTTTGACCAGAAGAACAAGGTTTTGGTTTTTTCCCCATATTTTGGAAGAAAATTATTCTAATGAACTAGGTTGGAGTCATTTTTTTAAACTAAACTGAGCTTTTCTACTGTGTATTTGAACATAGGATTTATTTTCTTCCTTCCTGGAGGTCATTTGCTTATATTTGCCCCATAGAGCAGATTTAAAGGAAGGACAAACTGAAGAAAAATGTGACACCTAAACAGGAAAGAAATGAAGGGCGTAACTCCACTATTTTTCATTATTCCATCTGACAAATATAAATAAGCTGTTCTTGCCTACATCATCAAGGTCTAGCACTAGAGATTTTTTTTTATTGGTTAACTACTTTTATGTTATCTAAGTATTATTAGATATTATGGACTCTAATTGTCTACGAACAAGAAACTAGAACTGAATTACATTCTTCTATTTGAGATTCTACAATCCTGATTAAAAAAACCTGTACATTATATAAAGGTATTTTCATATTGTCAAGTCTTCCACATTTCTATTTTTTCTACAACTCCATTTCAATGAGTTGAAAGGCCTTAAATATCAGTACAGTAAAGATATAATGGGTTGCCAGGCTATTAGCAATTTACAAACAAACCACAGTATTTTATCTTTTTTTTTTCAAATGAGGGCTAGATAAAGAAATATTGAGATGGAGCTTCCTCGTCAACCGATTCAAAACACATTGTTATTCTAACAAATGGTCTTTGTGTTGTTATAGATAATCCAGCAAACTGTGGGTCATTCATGGCAAAACATTTTATCATCTTCTAATATGAAGATTAATAATGTCTTTTTTAGGATCAGAAGTCTCCAGTTTCTAACCCAAGCCAAGCCAGGTGAATTTTCATAAGCATTCTTACACTTTCTTATAACCATTATTTTACTTAGGCATAGTTCTATGGACTGCAGTATTAGGTTTTTGTGAGTTTTACCAAAATTAAGTTTGGGCTATTACTAAATTGTACCGTCAGCCCATTTGTTGTTTATTCGTTTAGTCGCTTCCGACTCTTTGTGACTTCATGGACCAGCCCACGCCAGAACTTCCTGTCGGTCGTCAACACCCCCAGCTCCCCCAGGGACGAGTCCGTCACCTCTAGAATATCATCCATCCACCTTGCCCTTGGTCGGCCCCTCTTCCTTTTGCCCTCCACTCTCCCTAGCATCATCATCTTCTCCAAGGTGTCCTGTCTTCTCATTATGTGGCCAAAGTATTTCAGTTTTGCCTTTAATATCATTCCCTCAAGTGAGCAGTCTGGCTTTATTTCCTGGAGGATGGACTGGTTTGATCTTCTGGCAATCCAAGGCACTCTCAGAATTTTCCTCCAACACCACAGTTCAAAAGCATCAATCTTCCTTCTCTCAGCCTTCCTTATGGTCCAGCTCTCGCAGCCATATGTTACTACAGGGAACAGCATTGCTTTAACTATGCAGACTTTTCTTGTCAGTGTGATGTCTCTGCTCTTAACTATTTTATCGAGATTTGTCATTGCTCTTCTCCCAAGGATTAAGCGTCTTCTGATTTCCTGACTGCAGTCAGCATCTGCAGTAATCTTCGCACCTAGAAATACAGTCAGCCCATACTTTTCAGCTAAAGTCCTTTCCTTTTCCAGGCCATTCCTGTTTGAAAATGTGTGATTCAAGGTACTGGTCATTACTTTAAAAGCTCTACATGGCAAAGGGACTGTTTACTTCACAGACTGCATGTCTTCCTTAGTATCTGCTCAGCCAATTTGATCTTGCAGAATTGGCATAGTCCAGGTCCCTTTGATTAAACAATGTCATCTATCAAGACCCAAAGAAGCATGCCTTCTCTGTAGCAGTGCTGATCTGGAATGAGGTTCCCTCAAAATCAGGATGGCCCCCACGCTGGTTGTTTAGAACAGCCATGAAGACCTAATCTTCACCCAAGCCTTTGGTGAGGGAAAGTCAGACCCCCTCTTTCATTTCTGTTCCATCTATTATTCCTGCCATGCTTTAATTTTTTTCTTCCTTTTAATTTGTTTTATTATAATTCCCTTGTTTTGTCGTGAGCCATCCAGTGTTATTAGGTATTGAGCAGCATACACATTTGATAAAATAAACAAATAAATCAATCTATATAGAACTACTTAGCTTGGATATTGTTTACTGGGCAACCCAAGTAATTGTATCAATAAGGCATATTACCAGAATTCAAATACCAAAATACTTGAATGAATTTCATCAAGGTGGAAAGGGGAAGGCATAACCAACAATAGAGTCTTTTTATTCTCAATTGCTGCTATTCTGGAGCTTCTTCAAGCTGGTCATGGTCAAGGTCTGCAGCTGACTGACAACCAATTTTCTTGTCTGGTGATGCAAGTGAACTATGCCCTTCAAGTATTAATCAAGTCTCTTGAACTCTTTCAAGTTCAATGTTCATTTTTTTAATGAGTTGACTTATCAAGTCACCATCTCCAGGATAGCCAAAATAAGTCTGTTTCCCATGAGAAGCTGTTTATTTTTATACTTAATTCTAAAATCTTATAGTAAAAGTCAATATTCCAAATTTATCTGGACCCTTAATTCATTTATAACTTTCTTAGCTCAAAATCTTATTTAGCTTTTTGCTGTTTATTTCAAATTCTTTAAGTTCTTAAGCTTATAATTAATTTTTCTTTTCTTCAGAGTTGAAGATAAACCTATCCAGCAACTTTTCAAACTTGTCATTTTGAAGGTGTCTAATAGCTTTAAGATGGTTAACAGGCAATTTCCAAAAGTAATTAGAAAGTGAAGTTTGCGAACTGAGCATCCTTTAAAACGCTCTGCTGTGGTTGCAAGCAAGATGGCTGATCTCATTGTCTCCCAGTGCTCAAACCTGCGAAAAACCACTGTCCTGCAGTCTCCTTGTGAGAAGCAGCTGTCTGCAGCACATGTGGGTGACCTCCTGTCCTCTCCTTATCCGGAGAGCTTCCAACGAACCAATCTACTCATCGGTTCCTTGGTCTTTGCTGCAATCATTGGCTCCGCTTTTGTGGAGCTGTCTTCAGTTTACCTTACCTCTCCCAGAAGTCCAATTCCATTTATATCTCTGAGGAGACTTTTAATTCATATAGTACACAAAAAAATGGATTTAGTATAAACTCTGGAAGTCTACTGTTATTAATAAAACAGGTTTGTTATTTAGGTCTTTCTGAAAATTGACAAACATGTTAAGTTGAAGTCGCAAGAGCCTACCAAAACTTTTAAAACTTTGTGTAAAGTTAGTATACTTTTTCTTGGTACATTTACAGACTAAAATTGTATTACTTAATCTAAGCATTCCTGTTATCTGTGATGGCATTTTACTTCAACAACAGCAGACACTTTAGCCTGTCCATGAAAAATATTTTGATCTTCATTCTTTCATAACTCAAGTAAAACAACTTCATGAATTCTAGACAGTTCCCCAAGTAACCTTTGCCTTAAAAAAAAAGACTCATACTTTGAGGGAAAAGTTATCAAGAAATATCATTAGTGAAATTCACAGGATTTTTTTTACTGAAGCTATTTTAAAATCACTCCTTAAATTACAGAAACACTTTCCAGTAACAGGTACAAAAGCCTCCAACTGTAAGGAGCAGGAATCAATCTGACAAAAATGAAATCAAAACTTCACTCTTTATATTTTATAGCTGATTCAAGTAAGCATGCCCAATTACATTACACTGGACTTGCACTAAAAATACCCTAACTGCCATTAAAAAACAAACAAACAACAACAACCCTTGACTCTGCCCTCATCCAATATATCTAGAGCTGAAGACTCTGTAATGAACTCTGTAAGTCCAGCCTTAGAGGGTGATTCGAGAACCATTCCATACCCAGGAAATACATAAGGATTTCAATTGGAAGAGGATGAAAAGGGAAAACTGCTTCATGAAATCCTTATCGGAAACAACCTTCGTATTCCCTTGGAACACACACAGAAAGTCAAGAAGATACACACATTCTACATGCTAACAGAAGACACACCAGTTGAAGCTACCTTTCACTCCAGCAGAGGGAAAGATAAAAATGCAGTTCCGTTTAGGAACAGCCAATAAAAAGCTGTCCTATTGTCCTGTCAAAAAGAAAGGCGAAGGAACCAGATGATGATGTTAACGACGGTAACATCAATAATGTCACCATTTATTTTGGCAGTGCTTAACTCGCTAAATGAACCAAACACAGTGAGGGCTTGCGTCGCTTCCAAAACTCATCCTCTACCCCAGAATCCTTTCATTTTATTTTGCAGTGTGCCAAAACAAGCGCACACCATAGTTATTCAATCGTACTTTCATCTATCCTTCCTTTCGCTTCTACAGATGAACCTGACACTGGGAACACCTGTTAGGGACGTCCGGGCGCCTATTACGCCCCGTCCACCGGGCAAGCGGCTCCTCTTGCTGTCACATGCCAGCCGTCAATCCCGGCCGGCGTCCTCCACACTGCCCAGCAAGGGCAATCGCTTTCCCTTTGTGGCTCGCCCTCTCTGCTCTTGGCTGGAAGCAGCGGCTGCTCCTCATGTTTACTGGCGCTTACCAAGAACCTTGTGGAGCTGGTCCCTTGGTCGATGGCCCCCACGAGAGGACCCATCGCTCCACCCTGGGCCACAACCGCGGCCATGGGGAGGCTCGGTCGGCGCGCCCCTACCCCGTTTCCTAGGCGACCCTGCCCGAGCCAGAAGCGGCAGAGCACCCAGAGGCTTTCACGCCGGCGACTTCAATCTCAACCGCGCGGGACTTATCAGAGCAGAGGCTAAAGGCGGGGCAGAGGGCGCTGGCCAACATGCTGCCGCTCGGGCTCCAATCAGCATGAGGACTGGAGCAGCAGAGGACGGGGTTTCCCACGAGTCGCAGGAAATAGGCTAAAGGTTCGGGAGTGGGCGAGTGCCTCTGAGTCGCCTGATCACATGCCCCTGACGTGTCTGTGCTCTTTACTGTTAACTCGGTTTTTGCTGGCTGTCGCAATCTCAGATTGCAAAACGTTGGGAGAAGAGTCGTTGCGTTCTTGACAGGAATTTAGAACGGTTTCCGCGCGTTCTTCTACCTATTATGAAACAAGCCGTCACTCCAGCCCGTCAAGAGGCAATGCGATCTCTATTTCTCCGCTGCTGAAACGTGCATTGAGAAGAATGCAAATCTTTGCACGTTTACCTGACAATAATCAGTGTCGTTAAACTCAGCAGGACTTACTTTTCCTGGTAAACAGGCAAGGAATTATATTTTAATTCCTGAAATGTCTTTAAGGATTGTGTGAAAGACACAGGTTTGAAGTTTATCATATATCTCTAATCTTGGATATAAGCATTCTCCTTTTCTACAGCATGCAATCAAGAATCGTAAACGGTTGGCAGCACGCAGTGTTTCTGAGGATAGTATTTCTTAAGCAGAATGAAATCCCGTAAAACCTGTCCCCAGTCAACCACCTGTAATGCTTGAAGGAAGATTTTGGCAAAGCTTTACTATGAACCTCTTCCCCAATTAAAAGACATGTTTTAACAATGAGAAATGAATTTTAACTGGATTTACCCCTAGACAGGTGGGTTTAGGAGCTGCAAATTCAGGATGCGATCCTATAATTGCCCTAGAAATTACACATATGTACAGGTTTGTAGTATATATACATTTAGAAAACAGCCTGGTAGAGTTCTTAAGGAATAATTTCAGTCCCACCATGTGAAAGAGCATGGGCTACTCAACCAATTGATGTAATGAATGCTAAAAGAGAAATTACAGGGTAACTAAACATGCAGATACTGCGAAACTATTAAAAAATATTCCAGATATTGCTGCAAGTTGAGGAGAATTCCAGGTATTGTAACGTTAATTTTGACTGTGGTGCATACTGAAAATCAGAGAACCATAGCTTTCTACCTTTGTTT
Organism: Candoia aspera; assembly: GCF_035149785.1. Lineage (NCBI taxonomy): Eukaryota > Metazoa > Chordata > Lepidosauria > Squamata > Candoiidae > Candoia > Candoia aspera. The sequence goes on along the minus strand of NC_086157.1, from coordinate 52,405,802 downwards.
AAAAAAGTGAGGTCATTATGAGGACAGTTGTATGCTTAATTAACACAGACAATAAGGCTTTTTATTTCTTTTTTAAGAACACACAAGTGCAATCAAAAGTAGACATGTTCAAACAAGATGCTGTCCAGAATTGCTTAAGTTTCTTGCTCCTATTAGAAATGTTTCAATGCCTAAGAAGAAGGCAATTGATATTTTAGATAAATACAATGGCGTGTAGCTAAGTAGGTAACTATATCCCTAAACTTGAATTAGTCAATCCTATGTTTTACTGATTTAGTGATAGCATTTATTGCCTACACAGAACATAGAATTTTAGCATTTTTTCAATTCCAACACTATGATTACATCTTTAAATCCTAAAACAGACTAATTACAACGTTTTACCAATGTTCAAAGCTTTTCTCTTTCAAGTTCCAAAGAAAATAGTGCAATTGTAAATAAAGCTTTATATCAGGGTTTTTCACAGAATCCTCTACTCAGTGCTAACAACTTAGTCTATATCTTTTTTATATTATTAAAATATGTTATGTGAAAACCTCAATTTACCAAAGCCATGAGGGCACAGAGGTCCATATCTGTAAACCTATCTGGGAAACACCATGGCATATGGGAAGATTGTGACTTGAAGTGTAAGAGAAGTAATGATAAAGAGCATGAATTAACAAATGAAATGAAAGAACAAGAAACATATGGCATGCTTGAGAAAGTAAGAAAGGAGAAGGATATACTAATAATGTAATAATCTGGATGAAGATAATCCAAATTGGATGAAGGCATGAATGGAACAGAAGATATACTATAGCCTTAATTATGAATGAAAGGACCCACTTGATACCAGGCTAGTGCCTAACTTACTGGCCTTTGGAAATTAATAAAATCAGGTTTGTTTTTGAATACAATTTGAAGGATGATAAAATGGGAACAGTCTCTGTTTCCACATTATCGTACTGTTATTTTGGGTTATTTTGCTTTTATTTTTTCTTTTTGTAAACTTAGCTTCTATGGAAGTGATAGTTGGACTTTAAAGAAGCAGGGTAGGAAAAGTATCAATGCCTTTGAACTTTGGAAGACTCCTGGGAATACCATGGACAGACAAGAAAACAAACTGATGGATCATTGTACAAATGAACCCAGAGTTCTCACTTGAGGCACGAATGACCAGTCAAGATCATATAATAAGCATAAATACCAATATGGAATTAATTCAGTTGTAAAACTGATCATTAAATCTAAACCATATAGCAACATAATGTGCCATCTTCTGATTTTTAGACCACAAAGGCTTTTCAAAACTGGGTAACAAACTTGTGTTTTACATCCTTAAAATCAAGAGAGTGACTTTCTTCCCAATCACATAGGATTATCGTCTTTGCTCCCAGGTGTGATAGAACCAAAACTCTTCATGAGATGACAAATTCCATGTTTTAGGGATATAATTTGAGATTCTTAAATATAATATTTCTTCAGAAAATTAGATTAACCTTGTGTTGATTTGAAACCAAGTCAAAGCTATTACAGAGCAAGACAAAAACATGTGAGTCAAGTATTTCTTGACTAGTGGTTCCTTTACTGTTGATAATTGATTGTAAAAAGGCAGAAGATATCCAGTACTTCAGTGTCTTCATTGTTAGTTATAAAGCTGGTTGCTGTACCTGTTGTCATTAGTTTAGTCATATATATATATATATATATATACACACACACACACACACACATATACATACATACATACATACATATACGTATACATATACATATATACATAAACACACATACACACACATACACACACACATACACATATACATACATACACACACACACATACATACAAGTACACGTATCTTAAGAAAAGCTTTCTACAGCAAGGAGAAGTCGAGTCTCTTGGTGCTTATCGTTATTTTTGGAATTTTTTTTTAAAAAAAAATCTTTTTAAGTTTTGGACTTCGTTTTCCCTCCAAATATTAAGGAGGATTGAGAATAAATAATTGTCTCCCTGTTATTATTTTTGTACTTAATTTGAAGATAGTAGCATTTTCCTACATGTTGAATTGGCTGTTTTGAACTTTCAGTTTTCTGCTTCTACTTTCCTTTGGGAACTGTCTGCTATCTCACTTTCACTTCTGTAAACACATTCTGGAATTCTTTCATATCTTTGACTTTCTTTGGTTAAGCTCCTAGGGGGCGCCATAATCTCCGTGAGACGTGGACTTTCTCTGACTTCCGCCAAGATTTTAAAGATACTTTCTGATTCCTACCAAGTTTTATGCAAGGCATTCAGGAAATTGTGCAAAATATGAGGTCTAAAATGTGTCATCTGGCTGGGGAAGTCATGAATGAAAATGAGGAATTTAATAGTGACAGAAATGTTTTTTCTAAGAATGAGATCAGGATTTCTGTTGAAATGCTGGATTTCAACATAGTTGCATAGTCGAGTTGGAGAAATTTAAGGGAGAGATCGATTTGCATGCCCTAAGTAAAATTGATCTTCTGGTGGAACACCATGGAAAAGAAGAGGTTATTATGTATGGCAGGTCTCTTGAAGAAAAGTTGGAGTTTTTGAGGGGGGCAGTTTGGCTGTTTGATTTTTTCAAGAGAAAAGCTCTGTGCACATTGCTCTGTGCACATTATGTAAATGCTCTGTTTTATTTTGAAGTGGGATAAGAGTTTAAGAATATTTATCTGGATTGCTTCTAGGGTTTGGCCAATTCCATTTATTTTTAATGATTTGGTTTAAGATTTTAAGGTATAATAAAAAAAATAAATGTTTATTTGGATGGTTTATTTGATCTTTATTATAGTAGACAGAAATGTATAGAATAGTAGTAGGAAGGAAATCTTATCTTTGGGGGGAAGTTGATTAGGGTGTGTGTGTGTATGTGTGTGTGTGTGTATGTATGTATATGTATATGTGTGTGTGTGTGTGTATATATATACATACATACATACATACATACACACATACATACATACATACATACTTTATTTTAATATAAAGGGAGTCCTCCCTTCTCTCAGTTCTAGGAAAGAGGCAATGGCAAACCACTTCTGAAAAACCTTGCCAAGAAAACCACATGGACTTGTCCAGGCACTCTTCAAGAATTGGACATGATTGAATGGATACATACATACGTACATAATATATAAAATGTTTCCAGACTGGAATGTTTCTTGGGTACCAGGGATAAAGATAATCCACTATATTTGATAGCCTTGGAAATGAAGGCTTTTAGTAAATCTGCAGTCCATTTTTGGGTTCATAATTGAGAAAATATTTCACTGTAAATCTTAAGGTTGTTGGAAGAACTTCTAGCTATCTACATACTTATTCATAATACCAGTGATTTAGGTAGTATACATTTACTGTACATTCTTTCTTAATGATGACTTATATTTGATTTGTGAAATGAAGTAACAGATTTCCTACATAATTCAAGACCTTGGAGAGTCACAAAAAGTAAGAAACATTAATACTTTAGTTTTGATGCTGGCCCATTTTTTTTCATATGCCCAAGGACTTACGTCAGAAAAAAGAAGATAGAACCATTGCTATAACTTACTCTTGTTTTGTGCTGGTATTGTGATATTTGTCAGACTTCACAATCAAATGATTGATGAATCATCTGATTGTTTTTGTCTGCCATGATGGGTCAACGTGTGTCAAGAACCAGTTGGGAGGGGGAACACCAAGGAGTGTGAAACTATTCTGTTTGGGCTAAGGGGGAAAGTCAAGGTCATAACATCAGAGACATCTGTGCTTGGCATGCCTGACCATTGGAATTAGGTGGGAAGAGAAGTAAGGGGGTAGCGGGGTGTCTGCTAACTTTTAATTAGGTTGTTTAGGTGGGAATCTTCAATTGCAGCTTTTCTCTTGATCTGTACACATTCTCAATAAATCTGAATTCTGCATATTTCAATTGTTCATGAGTCATGTCATTATTGGGGTCCAAAGTGTCAGTTTCTTACAATATGCCAATGACTTACGCTAACAGCCTCAATGTTAAACCTGAAATACTGTTTTGTTTTAGCATAATTTTTAGAGAGCAGAACTCCTTCCTTTCCTTATCATCTTTAAATCTTCACATTTCACCCTTTCTTTAAATTTTTCAGGAGAATAAAGTTCTCCAGTTGATAGTTAATTACAGACAATAATAAATGTAGAAGATGATATCAGACCCAGAAAATATTCCAGAAAGGAAACTATAGTCAACCACCAATTACCAGTAGGGAAAAGTAGCACCCCATGTGTGTGCAAATGGAGAAGTGGAAAAAGAGGGCAAAGGAAGAACAGAGGGGTCTATATATAGATAATTGTGGTGAAGGACTAATTGGGTTGAGGCAAAAGAAGAGAGGAAGCTATATCCCAAAGGTTTAAGAAGAGTTGTATCCATAAAAAGTTTGTTAGCCTCCTGAAGCCTGCTTAACCTGTTGGTTCTATCCAGCAAATTATCTCTACCCATAACATCTGAAAGAAAAGATCAAGATTACTACGTTGAGACTTTGTACTTAACGTCTCCTAGGAAGATCTCTAAGAACTTTTCCTAACTTTTCCTGTCTTCCTCTTTCCTTTTCCCTTTCCCTTATTTTCCCCTTCTTCCCAATTTTAGATCAGGATGTGTATCAAGTGACAACTTTCAATGCTTAACTGTAATTTCTTACTTAACCAAGTAAAAAAAGTAAAAGAGTTTAACTTGCTCTAATTTGTAAACTGTATGCTCACAGTTTACTCAAATGTGTACAGATCAAGAGAAAAGCGATTGAAGATTCCCGCCTAAACTACCTAATTAAAAGTTAGCAGACTCCCCGCTTCCCCCTTATATCTCTTCCTATCTAATTCCAACAGTCAGGCGTGCCAAGCACAGATGTCTCTGATGGTATGACCTTGACAATTAATTCATTAAAAAAAATAATAAATACCAACATTTTGTTAAATATCCAAAAAAATTCAGAATGCCCAGGAACAGCTACTCCTGGAATTGAGGACTGACTGACAAGTACAGCTGCTAAATGTGGATATTAGGTGGATAACAGTGGTGATGTTGGTAGCCTGAGTGCTGATCCCAGTGTATAACCTACTGACAGATTAAAGGAGTTAAATGTTAGAACTCATTATAGGAGTGGGACCTACTGATGGGTTAAAGTAGCAAAATGTCGAAAAGATGTCCCCAAAATGAATGGTTGGCTGACAGTGTAGGATGCCAAATTACGATTGATGGTTGCAGAGCGTGTGTGTGTGAGTGAAGAAAGTGTGATTGTGCAGAAACCCACATCCAGCCCCAAGTTGAGCACAACCGTGTAATGGAGAGGGATTAATTTATCTGCTTCACGTAGCATACAGAAAGTAAGTAGCCAGTTCAGGGACCTGATAAAATTCTTGTACTATAGAATAAGAGCAAACTTGAGGAAATAATATATTCAAGACATTTGGGACAACTTTAAGCAGATATTTCACACATTCTTTACTTTAAAGCTACTTCTTTTACAGTTATTTTTACAAACCTACTAACCAGGTATAGAGTATAGTTCATTCTATATTTCAGAGTGAACTTACTAACCAGATAGAGTATATTTCAAAGTCTTTTTTTCAGTGTCATAAAATAAAATGTGCATGTGAAGTAGATAGCAACTATAGTTATATTCTCATTTTTCTGCTGTCATTAAACACAATCCTTCAATGTCACTAATATGGAATTTCTGAAAATGAACTCTCTTCCCTTATCTGTTGTAAAAAGTGTGATAAAATATTTCATATTGAAGAAGAATTCATAGTAATTCATTACTGCAGAAATAAGAATCAAAGTTACAGCTCATTCCTTTACTTTCTTCCCTTGAAGTAATAAAACCACTATATTATCTTATACCCTATACTGTTTTCAGCTTCAGCTTAACCTCTGGGCACTCACTTTCTTGCCTTAATTCTATTTCACTCATGTTGGGGAAAACACTGGAGAGCTATTAAAACGGATAATAAGGTCATTACATTTTGATATATAATTTTATTTCTTCCAGCCGAAGGAATTAAAATAATAGAAATGAAAATATGGAAATAAATTCTACTTGTGGGATGTAATAATGTCATGTCAGATTTGAAATCTCATGTTTTATTGTAAAGGAACAATAGAACAAGGCAATGATTAAGTTGAAATGTAGAAGATTCTTGAGTAAGGAATAGAGAACTATTGTTAATCATCAGATTTTGAACAGCAATAAATGTGTTTTAATAGGGTGGGATATAGATATAGATATAGATATAGATATAGATATAGATATAGATATACATTTATTTATTTATTTATTTATTTATTTAAAGTTTAGCCTTGCCAGCCAGCCAGATCCATTTGTGCAATGTTTCTGGGTCGTCTCTACCCAATGTCCACCGCAGGACGTCCCGGTTGAGCCCCTCTTTAAACTGTTCTATTAAGGTTGACTGCGACCAGTCAGGGATTTTCCCAGCTAAAGCCCTAAATTCCAGGGCTGGAATCAGCTAGAGACAAACGCCCCTGGGTAAGATCCTTCAACGCCTTTTTAGCTCTTGCCCTGGCTAGAGGATCCTCAAAATGCAGCTTTAACACCCCCATGAAGTCTTCAAAGTGTTGAAGCTCAGGGGAGTCAGCCTCCCTCAGGTGGAAAGGGCCCAAGACAGGGATCCGCCACGGCATGGGATGATGAAAAACAGCGTCGTTTTGCCCGTGGGCAATGCATCAAATGTGGCAAGACCGGTCACCGGGCTGCGGAATGCCAGAAGGGCAAAACTGCTGAACGCCTATCGAAAGCACTGCAGAAGACACCTAACCCTCCCCGTCGGCTGACAGGGGCCAAGGTATCAGTGGAGGAGGAGGAAGATGTCTACCTCATGGGAGATGCTCTTACTGCCCTCAAGCAACCAGTGGGAAACGACTTCCACCTGTCTTAAACAGTGCTGCTGGACAGGTGGTGGAGAATGGGCACGAAACCAACATGGTGAGTGCTGATTGCCCCATCCTAGCTGTAAAGATCAAGTTGGGCTCCCGCTCCAGAACCATTGAAGTCTGGGCTTTGATCGACTCGGGGTGTTCCAGATGTTTAATCCACCCTGACTTAGTGGCTGCATTGGAGCTGCCTTGTTTCCCCCTTTCACAGCCACTAGTTTTTCAACAATTGGATGGTTCCACGGCGGGGGGGGGGGCAGCCACCCAGTTCACGGGGGACGTCACATTGCAGATGGGGAGTCACATGGAAGTCCTGAACTTCATTGTCACACCAGTGGGTAACCCACTTGTGCTGGGTGTCTCCTGGCTGACTAGCCGCAACCCATACATCAACTGGAAAAACCGTACTATTACGTTTCACGATGGGTTTTACCAGGCTCCTGTGGTGGGGAAGTCCATCACTGTGGGGGTGGGGCGGGCTGAAATTGTCGATCCCCAGCCTCCCGGTCTGCCCGCGGAGGGTCTGCCTGCCAAAGACCAAGACTTTGCGGATGTCTTCGGGGAAGTGGAAGCAGACCAATTACCCCCCCACCGCAAGACTGACTGTGCCATTGAACTTCTTCCGGACATTCCATTGCCCAAACCGAAAATCTATGCCATTACCCAAAAAGAACTGGCTGCCTTACGGGAGTTCATTGATAAAAACCTTGCAAGGGGTTTCATCGAACCGGCTAACTCGCTGGTTGGAGCTCCTGTTTTGTTCCGCGAAAAGGATGGCACCCTTAGACTTTGCACAGACTATCGTGGGTTAAATTCAGTCTCAATTTCCAACAAGTACCCTTTGCCTCTTGTAAAAGACATGTTGGCACATTTGTGTACTGGTAAAGTCTTTTCCAAACTTGACCTGCGCGAAGCATACTACTGCATTCGCATTTGGGAGGGGGATGAGTGGAAAACAGCATTTAACTGTCCGTTGGGCTCGTTTCAGTATAAAGTCCTCCCTTTTGGTTTGGCGGGTGCCCCAGGTGTTTTCATGCAACTAATCAATGAAGTGTTACATGATCATTTGTTTGAGGGGGTCTTAGTTTATTTGGATGATGTGCTCATCTATACAAAAATGGAAAAGGAACACGAGCGGCTTGTCAGACAAGTCCTGACCAAGCTCAGGAAAGCTAAGCTTTATGCAAAGCTTTCTAAATGTGAATTTCATAAGACTCAACTGGATTACCTGGGGTACAGGGTCTCGGATAAAGGTATTGAAATGGATCCTGCAAAAGTTCAGGCTGTTCTCAACTGGGAACGCCCTCGAACTCAATGTCAGCTTCAGAGTTTTCTGGGGTTTGCCAACTTTTACCGGTCCTTTGTCCAGGGGTTCGCAGAGATTGCGCTGCCCCTCGCGGATTTGTTGCGCACCAAGGGGCTTGGGGAGACGTGCAAAGTAAAAAAACCCAGGGGCCATGCTCAACTGGACTCCTGCCTGTCAGGCTGCTTTTGATAAGTTAAAATCTCTGTTTACAGCTGAGCCCATTTTGTCCCACCCTGACCCTGAACGACCCTTTGTGGTCCAAGTTGATGCATCTGATTTTTCTATTGGAGCAATTTTGTTGCAGAAGGATTCCTGCGGGCTCTTAAAGCCTTGTGCCTATCTCTCCTGTAAGTTTTCTGAAACGGAGTGGCGCTGGCATGTTTGGGAGAAGGAGGCTTTTGCCGTTAAGGCTGCGTTAGAAGCCTGGCGCCACATTTTGGAGGGGGCGACTTCCCTTTCGAGGTTTGGATGGATCACCGCAACCTCACACTCCGTACGCCCAGGTGTCTCAGCCCAAAACAGATCCGCTGGGCTCAGTTCTTTAGCCGCTTCAATTTCCAGCTCAAATTTATCCCGGGGAAGAAAATTTTTTTAGCTGATGCTCTCTCCCGTTTGCCCCAGGACGCGGGGCCGGTCTCCGATGTCATTGGCACTGTGCTCACTGAACCACAATTGGGGTTAGTGGCAGTCACCCGGAGTCGGGCTCGTGGGCAGCATCCTTCCTCCTCACAAGCGGTTCCGGCAGCGAGCCCTTCGGGGCGCAGGCAACCTCACATGCCTGGTCGGTTGCATGCTGATTTTATCTCCGCTTTGAAATCTGATCCTTGGCTCCTTGCTAATCCTGACAAGGTTTCTTTTGAGCATGACTTAGCTTGGGTTGGTAACCGTTTGTATGTCCCTGAATCTCAAAGGGCTGCTGTACTGGCACGTTCCCATGACAGCAAGCAAGCTGGTCATTTTGGGTTTCTCAAGTCCCTCCATTTAATCCGACGGCAATTTTGGTGGCCCTCCTTGCGGAGGGACGTAAAGGATTATGTTGCTTCTTGCCCTGTCTGTGCTATGACTAAAAGACAATCGGGTAAGCCCCAGGGGCTTCTTCAGCCTGTGGCTGACCCTTCTCGCCCTTGGGATGAGATTTCTATGGATTTTATTGTGGATTTGCCCCCCAGTCAGAAGAAAACTGTCATTTGGGTGGTCAAAGATTATTTCTCTAAGCAAGCCCATTCCCTCTGCACAGCAGCTTGCCAAGCTCTTCTTGGTGCACATCTACCGCCCACATGGATGCCCCTCTTGTTTGGTGACCGACAGAGGGACACAATTTACCTCAAAGTTTTGGCGGGCTTTTTTGAAGCTTATTGGGACTGAGCAGCCACTGTCAACCTCTTTGCATCCCCAGACGGACGGATCTACTGAGATCCTTAATGCCACCCTTGAGCAGTTTCTCAGATCTTATATTAATTACCACCAGGATGATTGGGTTGATTTGCTCCCGTTTGCTGAGGTTGTGTATAACAATGCTGTGCACCAAAGCACTGGTCAAACCCCCTTTCGGGTCATTTCGGGGCGGGATTTTGTTCCCATTCCCGAATTTCCCCAGCCTCCTGCCCCAGCTCTGTCTGCCTGTGATTGGGGTTCTCGGCTTGCTGATTCGTGGCCAGTCATTAAGAAGGCTCTCACTGATGCTCAAGCTTCTTATAAGCTTCACGCTGCCAAGCACCGAGCCAAGCAGCTGGCTTTTCGGATTGGGGACCTGGTTTATCTTTCTACCAAATTTATCAAGTCTCCTCAACCATCCAAGAAGCTTGCTCCTAAGTTCATTGGTCCTTTTCCTGTCACTGAACTTATTAATCCTGTCACTGTTTGTTTGGATTTACCCCATAATTTGAACCATTTGCACCCTGTTCTACATTGCAGTTTGCTTAAGCCTGCCCATGACTCCTCTCGTTGGCATCCGCGACCTCGCCCCCTGCGCCTGTCATGATTGATGGACAGCAGCACTTCGAGGTCAAGGAGGTTCTCGACTCTTGCAAGCTTCGTGGCACTCTGCAATATTTAGTTCGTTGGAAGCATTTTTCCCATCCTGAGTGGGTCTCTGCTTGGGATGTGGTTGCTCCTGATTTAGTTCACCGTTTTCATGTTGCCTACCCTTCAAAGCCTGCTGCTTAATTTTTTTTTGGGGGGGTGGTATGTCATGTTCATCGTTTCAATGTGTTTGTACATCGTAACGGTTCGCATGCCAGAGTGTTGACGCGCGTTCCTGGCTGGGAGGGTGCTGCTGATAAACCTTGTACTGAAAGCTGTATCTCTCTATGCCATGCAGGAATGTGTTTGGGTTATCTTTTTAATGTCAAGGTCTTTTTGCCTGTTGATCAGCAGAGCTCGTTAGGAGCACCTGGGAATGTGGGGTTGGTATGATTGAAGGGGGTGGGTGGGACGCTGTTTGTAACAGGGCTATTTAGTTTAACTTTAGGCGCGCTTTTCTCATTCTTAGCTTTCTTTCTGTTTGCACTCTATTCTAAATAAAATCAGAACTTAAACTTTGATTTTGAGTCTGAGCATTTTATTTGGGTTCAGGCAATCATTACACTCACTTAATTGAACCAGTCAGCCGCTCGTCCCTTCAACTTGGTGGCAATGGCCGTTATTTTAGCCTCTTCAGAAGGGAAGCATGGTCCAAACTGCTTCATGTAACTTTTAGCATTAGTGAGGAAGAAAGATAATCTGGTTGGATCCCCATCAAACTTAACGGAAAAATCTTTCACCCCCACTCCTGTTGGAGCTGAATCAGCTGCTGCTTAAGTGGTTGTGGCCCCGGTTACCGTACTTCTCCCTCCACGAGGTGGGGGCACTGGTGGTTGAACTCTGTGGGGTGGGGATTCATCCCGGGGCTGTCTTTGTCCCTGCTCCGCCGGCAGTCCGGGCGGGGAGATGGGGGATGATTGCACGGAGCTGGAATCTCATTCGTGCCTCAGCTGCCCCCCCCCCCCCCATGCTAGATACAAGGTTCTTAGCATGTACTCCATCGATTCTAATTTTGCCTCTACCACTCTTAGCCTTTCAGGGGTTTGAGATTCCTCCCCCCCCCCCTGCGTGTTAGGCTGTCTCCCCATTGACACCATGGTAAACTCTACATCTGGGGTCAGCGGGAACCGATGCAAGTTTCTCACTGCCTCCCAGGCGATCGACTCTGCGGGCGATTTGTTGGGTGATGGCGGCTCTGGTTCTCTCCCATCATCGGACTCCTCCACCGCAGGGCTGGAACTTGGATCCTGCCTGAAACCCGAGGGTTCTGGGGTGAGGTTCAGTTCTCTGCTCTTACCCGTTGGCTTGGCCATTGTTAACTATTTTCCCTCACAAGAACTTTTCTTGGTAGGAGCTAACGGTATAACTTTTTTTTGATTCTCAGCTTTATGTAATGATTGCCTACCCTAAAACACCATCAGACTCCTGAACAGGTTCATAAAGATATCTGATTTATTAAAGAATAGTATGCAGGATCACAAAGAAAGCTGAGAATGGGAAAAGCGCGCCAAATGCAAACTAAAAACCCCTCGGTACAAACAAGATCCCTCCTTCCGTAGAATCTTCCCAGGCTCACAATCCCAGGTGCTCCTAGCGGCTTCTGATGGTCCGCGGGGAAAGTCCTTGAGCAGAGCACATAACCCAAACACATTCCATTGAAATGAACATAGATACAGAGCTTGGCACAAGGTTTCCCAGCAGCTCCCTCCCAACAGAAACGTGCATCAGCACCATGGCATGTGAAACGTTACGATGTACAGTGTACATTGAAACAGTGAACATGACACCACAATGAACAATATATAGCATATTGATTTAAATTGCAGTCTAGACTAATTTGTCAAGGTATCTCAATCTTTTCCCCCCAGTCATTCTTTAATTTACAAAATAATGTGTTACCCTGTTGTTCAACTTACAATAAATTATTTTCCTGTACATGTTCCTTCTCTCTGGCTATTAGTGTTTTTCCTTGCTTTCCCCATTCTACAGTTCTCTTCTGTCACTTTTGTCTGGCCTCCTGCTATGCTTTTGACTCTTATCCTAATTGAATGACAGACAGAAAAGCTCTGTTTCTAATATTTCTTTAGTGTTATATGCTTATTAAATATATTACCTTTATTGGGAAGTCTGGTTCTGGAGAACAGACCCCAGACTTATTGAATAGCATGCAAAAAACTCTGTGAGTGTCCACATTTTATAGCAATTTAACAATATATAGAGGAGGGAAATGATCCAACAATTTATTGAAATAATACAATGGAGATACATCTTTTGGATGGCAGGATGTGGAGGACCTGGAAGATGTGCAAGGTTCCGATGACAGGAAGAAAATACAAGTCTCAGCTAAAAAACAGCTGAAAAAAATTCATGGATTAGTAGTTTTTATAAGGGGAAGCTTATTTGGGATTTGTACAACTTTGAAACCTTTAGCTCATCATAAGGTGGTTGTGACTACTGCTGAGGGAAGAAATATGCATACCATCTTATTTAATAACCATGTTCCATCTGTATTAAAAATTTCTAGCCAGTTTCCAGTGTCCAGAAATTGTAGTTCAGTATATCTGGAATACATTAAGCTAGAGAATACATTATTTTATTCACTAGGAGTTCTACTGCTTATAGTACTACTTGCTTTTGAATGCTATTAGGGTTGTGTCAAAAAAGGATAAGAGGTGCATCAAACTGATTAATTTGTTTGGCCAGTGCTTCATAGTAAAGCTGAACTAGATCTTTAGACTGATCCAGCTGGACTGTCTGCATTCCCTGTACATATGCAGTCCAGTCTTGTAAATATTGAAATAATTAAATCCGACTGACTTATGCTTACTTCCAAATAAAAGGATAAATGTTTGTGTTCTTGATCTTACAAAAATACCTGTTCAATGAGATATGTTGATAGATTGTCAATTTCCATTGATAGAGTAACAAAAGTTGAATGCACTGTTGCAATACTTTTCCTTGCTTTAAAAGGGTGTGGACAAACTTACACAGTCATTAACAATATACATCTGAGATAAAAGTTATTTAACTGTGATCTCAGTTAAATCTACTTGCACAGAGAGCTGGTGATAATAGCTGTATGACCTTTGCTCCAGAATACCTTGCTTCATGTATTATTTTTCCCAATTCATTTCTTATTCTTTGAAACTGATCAGATTTGAACTGCTGCCCAACTATAATATTAATTAAAACTAATATATGATAAAACATAGTGTAAAATTGTTTTTTAAAACTGCAGATGTTGTTAGTAATTCAGAATTCTTGTTCAATTAGGCTAAAATTTGAAAAGATCAGAAATACTAAATGCCTTAGAAATGCCACTTGAATTGTAACAGAACAGAGAATTTAAAAAATTGCTTTATCTTTTATCTGTTATCAAATGAGTGCTGAAGCAACTTAGAATTCAATTTCATAATACAGGGACTGTATTATGATTGATTGATTGATTGATTGATTGATTATGTGCTATCAAGTCCTTTTTAACTCCTAACAACCACATAGATAGTTTCTCCATGATGATCTATCCCGAATCTGTTTTCCGAGGTCTCCCAACAGTGCCCTCATTGCCACTGTAACTGAGTCCATTCACCTTGCTATTGGTCATCCTCTTCTCTTTCATTCTTTCCCAACATTAGAGCCATCTCCAGAATTTTGAGGCTTATTTTCTGAGAAATACACAGATTAGCTCTGGCCATTCTACAATGGTGCACTCAGGGTTATGGTAGGCTGTAGTCAGAGTGAGAGCTTGGGGAAAGTTGAATATTCCAAACAACACAATAGGATAGCAACGCAAGCAATGTAGATGTTCTCCATTTCTTTCAACAGTTTTTGAGGATGGCTTACTTCTAATAACCAGGCTATCTGAGGTTATTTCTCCAACAGTCAGCTAAAAGAACAAAATATGATCTACAAGAAGTGGAAAAGTGCTTTCTGTTAATGTTTTCTACTACAGATTAAGGTTACTATGGTAACTAATCATTTTGGCTGGGTGAAGAGGTTGAATTCAACTGTCCCCTTTTCGAATGTTAATTTTTTGCACCTGGGGGGAAAGAACTTGCCTGGACTTGTTTTAGTTTCTGTTTCCCTTCTGTGTAGGCATGTAGAGTAAAACAGCTCTCACTGAGAGCCTGTAAGGATGCAGAAGCCTTTAAAGATGTTTTGCTTTCTGTAAATAAAATTATTTTTATAGAAATGCCTGGTGTGTGACTTTTCTGATCTCTCCTGGGCTAAAGGCTTTCCTAGCAATCTGCCAACACTTTCTAATTCAGTTCTTTTCCTATATACTCATAAATTATTGTCATGCATTCATTAGGATTTATTCAGATGTGTAAAGAGAATTGCAGTGTTACAAAGCTGGTTTATTGAAGTGCTGAATGACAGACATCTTCTAATTAGATAATGAACAGCCCCAACATCAATTTTTCAGCAGCTGTATTGGTTATCAGTAGGTTTTGGAGTGCTGGTCTAAACATAAAGCTTGGCTATAAACTACTTTAGAGGCCCTCTTCTCTATGATCTGCCTGGTTCATGCATGCAGATGTTAAACAGGAGTGGAAAGAGCACCAAACCCTATTGCGCTCCACATAGTAGGGGCTGAGGTGGGATCTCTCATTCCCGATCAACACTGACTGGTAGCAGCCCTGTAGGAAGGAAGTGAACCAGCATGATACAGTGCCACCCACTCCCAATCCCTGAAGTCAATCCAGAAGGCTACCATGGTTAATGATATCAAAAGATGCCAAGGGGTCAAGAAAAGTCAGGATGGATGCACTACCCCCATTCTGATCCTACCAGAGATCATCCAAAAAGTATGACCAATGCCATTTCTGTACATGTCTAGGCCTGAATTCAGACTGAAAGGAGTCCAAATAATCTGCTTCATCCAGGGTCTGTTGAAGCAGCTGCACAACCACTTTCTCCACAACTTTCCCTAAAAAAGAGAGGTTAGACACTGGTCAAAAGTTATTTAGTATGACTTCTTGAGGAGGGTGTAGACGAATGCCTCCTAAAGCAGCAAAGGGACAACCCACTCTCTCAAGGTATGGACCACTAGAACTCACCCACATGTCACCCTTCTGTCAGCCTTGGCCAACCAGGAGGGACATGGGTCTAAAGAGCAGGTGGCTGAGCTCACAGTCATGAGGACCCTGCCAACTTCCTCAGGATAATGTTCCCAGATAACAGGACAAGACTGTGCTCCAGGCTGGACAATGCCTGGACCTGCATCAAGGTTGGAGTCTTAACTGGGAATGAATTTGAGCAATTTTGTCCGACAGATGCTCTGAAAATTATTCTGTGCAGCCTTGTAGATGGATCTCTGGGTCCCCCTGGCCCAAAAGGGCTTAGGTCACTGAGAACAAGGTCGATGGGTGGCAATCCGTGGACGCAATAAGGACAGAGAAGTATTGACACTTCACCATCCTTACTGCTACATGGTAGGCCTTAATAGCAGTTCTCACCTGTGTTCAGTTAAGATTATCCTTTGTTGGCCTCCAGTGGCACACTAGATTTCTCTTCTGCCATTTCATCTCCCTCAGCTCCTCCATAAACCACATATTAAGTGGTTAATCCTGGACTGCAACCATGGCATATTAAGGATTGAAATAAATGCAATATATGATAGTGTTCAAGAAAAAAAAATTGTTATCTATAAAGCCTTCATGGCATAGAGCCTGTTTATCTAAGGGAACATATTTCTCCCATGGTTTCTACCCAAGATGTATGGTTAGAATTGACATGCTATGGGTCCCATCAATTAATTAAACAATCTCATCTAGCAGGATCCAGGAAATGTGTGTTCTCTGTTGCATGCCCTCTAGAACAGTCCCTCAGACATTCAAGCTGCTCCTACCCTGCCTTCCTTTAAACAAACTAAGAAAACCTGGTTTTACCCCAGGCCTTGGGCTAGACTGGTTGTTGAACCCTTTTAGTCTAGGAATAGTATGGGAAAGAGAGTTTTTATTGTTCCCTCTGGGTAACTATTGTCTTTCTTGATACTGGGCAGCTTCTCTCTTTTTAAATTTGTAAACTACTCAGAGTTATTAAGGAGTTGTGTGGCCTTGAGATGTATTTTATATATAAATAAATAAGAAAAAAATGGAAGAAAAGGAAGTCATAAATGTGACAAGGTTAGAAAAATGGTAACGCTTAAGTGGAGTTGTTGTGATCTAAGAACTGATAAGATACAAAGTAAGTAGAGAACAAGTTTTAGATCTTTAGAAAGACTACCTCTATTCATAATTATTGGAAATATATTTGTTTATTTTATTTATTTATTTTATATATCACCTTTATTATTTTTATAAAAAACTCAAGGTGGCATACATATGAAATCCTGCTTCCTCCTCCTATTTTCCCCACCACAACCCTGTGAGGTGAGTTGGGCTGAGGGAGAGTGACTGGCCCAAGGTCACCCAGCCGGCTTACATGCCTAAGGTGGGACTAGAACTCATGGTCGTCTGCTTTCTAGCCCTTTGCCTTAACCACTAGACCATGCTGCAGGTATAGGTTGCAAAAAGTGCAATGTGGTTTTATACCAGACAAGGAATGTGCAGACCAGATTTTGTTTTTCAACATGTCATTGAGAAATATATGAATGTGACAAAGTTTATTGTACATTTCTTGATTTACAAAAGCATATTATAAAATTAATAGATTTTAATTATTGTGTGCATTATACAAAATGGATGTGAAGGTTAGTTGCTGAATGTGATAAGAGTAATATAGGATGGGAATAAATATATATGAGAATCAACAGGAATATTAACAAATGATTCAATACTGAACAGGGAATGGATGTGAGATATTCATTGTATTTATGGGCAATTACATTACCAAACATTACTAAATGCTTATGGTAATGTTAGGGAGGGCAAATGCTTTTGTACTTTTATATGCAGATGATACCATGATATTTGCAATGAATGTTACATAGACTGTGTTGTGCAACAAGTATGGAAATGAAAGTTAACATATCAGAATTCAAGATAGTTGTGTTTGACAGGGAAAATGGAATGAATGATTACCAATTATATGTAAATAAAACAAAAAATAAAACAAAAAACCAGAACAAGTGGATGGATTTGTGTACCTTGATGGAATATTTACTAATGATGGGAAAATGGATAGAGAAATATTAATACGATCAATTTCCTTTAATTTGATTTAGGTGCCATTGGAGTTCAAATGGCTCTGGGTGACTCAGAATACAACAAAATAATTTAATACAATACAATTCAAAAACAACCAGCAAAAGATAAGAAAGCAAAGAAATCCTCAAAATGATGGATCTGGCCAAAAACAAAACCCACAAGGAATTCCAACCACTCTGACCCAAGGCCTGAGAAAAGAGCCAGGCCTTCAAGGCCCTCTGGAATGCTATCAGTCTGGGAGCCATCCAGATTTCAGGGGGGACTTCATTCCAGAGGGCAGGCACTATGACAGAGGAGATGCACCTCCTGCATCCTGAAATATGACACTGTTTAATTGAAGAGATCCTAAGCATGCTAACCCTGTATTGGCTTGGCAGACACCATGGGACATAGTCCTATGCCATGTAGGGCTTTATAGGCCTTGAACTGCACCTGGAAGCAGACTGGTAGCCAATGCAGCTCATGGAGCAGAGGTTTCACATGGGCATGCACCACTGCATTTTGGATCAGTTGAAACTTCTGAGTGATCTGAAAGGGCAGCCTCACGTAGAACACATTGCAATAGTCAAGCGGTGAGGAGACTAGGGCATGAGTGACTGTTTGAAGGGCCTCCTGATCTAGGAAAGGGCATAATTGATGTACCAGATGAAGCTGTGCAAAGGCCTTTTTTGTCAAAAGTTGCCCCCTGCTCATTGACCAGGAGCTGTGATTCCAAGAAGACCCCCAGATTGTTTAATGCTGATAGAAAGATAATAGGTAGTGTATTGTCTGTTATTCAAATAAATGTTTAATGAAAGAAGCAAAATAATGGTTTATAAGAGTATACTTCTGCCAACGTCATTACATTGATACTTGTACATGACAACATTCTTCTGCCCACTTAGTTATGTTATTTCAGGAGGCACATAAAAGTAACTTGAATATAGCAGGAATGGAATACTTGTGTAGTAAAAAAAAAAGGGTTTAGAATGAAAAATGAATGGGTGATAAAGGAATATTAAGTACAAAAGTGAATGACTGGTATGAAAGAAGTATGTTGAGATCAAAAAGAGAAAATGAATGTGATGGAATCACAGAACAAATATATTAGGGAAGAGTGAGTTGGTTCAGATGAAGGGGAAGGCCAAGTAAGTTATAGTTAGAGGGAGTTAATCAAATCCTCAAAAGAGTGGTGAGAAGTTTAAAGAATAGAAGGTAATTCATGAAACAGTATATGGACATGCTGGAAGCCAAGATGGTTTGTAAGGGTAGAAATATATGGAAAAGTATAGTGAATGGTGGTGTAGACTAAATTTACTTTTTTAAAAAAATCATACATTTAATTTAGTTGGCTTAGTGTTTATTATTCTTATGCTGTGCTTTGCATAATACTGTTTAACTTGAAAAGGAATGGTTTGATGTATGTATGTATGTATGTATGTATGAAAACAAATCAGTACAGTAGTAAATGTAAAACTAAGAGCACATATTTTGTTTATCACTAGGTGGCCCCAGTCATCTAGTTATCTTCTCATAATATATACTTATAATCAGTTATCATGCTAGACCAATGTTTCATGCATTTATTTACAATTAATTTAATACATACCATTTAAAAATTAACTTTGTTTATATACTGAATATATTTCTGTTTATTTCCTGTTATGTTTAACAGTACATTCTGGAAGAAATACATATTCTACATTCAAGTCTGTCCTCCCTGGTTACAAAGTCAGAGGTGGCTAAGGAATTCATGGTCACTATGGCAACCATTGACCTGACCCAGATTATTGAGGGCCCAACACATAGCAGAAGACACATCTGGTTTGGGTCTTGGGACAGTGGCAATGTGATCTAGAGGTGGAGGTTACTTTCCCTAATCATATGGAACATCTACAGTATATGAAGCCACAGGACAAGGTCATATATTAGCATGGAATTAAACTATTATCAATATGCTGATGATACTCAGTTGTATATTTCTACCCTTGGCTTACCAAGTAATGCTACCAATATTCTTTTCCAGTGTCTGGAGGCTGTGCAGGTCTGGATGGAGAAGATCAAGCTTTGACTTAATCCTAGCAACAGCAACCCTATTCAAGCTATGGATTTTAAGAACTACCAGATCTGGGAATTTTCATCATTAATTCTGGATGGGGTAGTATTCCATGAGACAGAACTAGTGTACAACTTGGAGGCCCCCTTGGACTCTTGGATTTTGCTCAAAGAGCAGGTGGCAGCCATGATCAGGAGTGCCTTTGCATAAATCGGTCTCGTGCACCAATGGTGCATATTCCTGGATTGGGAAGCCCTGGTCACAGTTACTCATGCCTTGGTCACTTCCCATCTGGACTATTATAATGTGCTTTTCGTGAGGCTGCATTTGAAGACCACTTGGAAGTTACCACTGGGCCAGAATGCAGCAGTGCAGGTAGTTATGGGTATACCATGGTAAGTCTATGCAAAACCAGTACTTCATGAGCGGCACTGTCCTCTCAGTAGGCTACTGCATACAATTAAAGTGCTGACTATCATCTAAAAAGCCCATTATAATACAGTGCTGGATTATTTGTGGGACCAGATATATCTGATCATTTCTGCCTTTCCCATAAGATCCAGCAGGATGGGCATGGTCACGTCTCCTAAGTACCATCTGATGTAGTGAGATGTACAGGGCAGATTATGTGCCTTCTCTGTCACAGCATCTGCCCTGTGAAACAGCATACTCGCTGAGATGGGAGTGGCTTGGACCCTGGTGGCCTTTTGTAATGTTTTGAAAACCTGTCTCCTCCCCTCCATATTGAGCTTGGGCATTAGATGACCCTGTACTATAAGGGTTAAGATAACAGATGCAGTTGGCCTTGGATGTGATTTTTTTCTTTTTTTCTTTTATTTATATTTAATCTGATATTAGCCACCCATATTTGCAACTGTTGAGTTGGGCAGCCATACAAATTGATTAATTAAATAGATAGATAGATAAATAAATAATGCCAGGTGGGGAAATTCAACAACATTTCTTATATCCACTAGGAGCTTGTTTTATATATTAAAGACATTTTGTAGCAGTCATGAGATTCCTTAAGGAAGTCTTGGGATTTTAATTTAATGAACCTGACAAAAAATCAATTTGTATATTCAGCAGACATTCAAGAATGTTTCTTTGTGTTGATGTTGTGCATCTCCGTGTCCATTCCATTGCACTTCTGCAAAATACCTATGGCTATACACTTGAATGCATATTGATACATATCCCAAGAACCCTGGAAAGGCAATGGGAAAGGCATCTGCAGAAACTATGCATATTGTAGCCGTATCTGGAAGTCCCACTGTCTATATCTTTAAAAGAATATAAAGATTTTTTGTAAAATACAATCTTGGGATAGTTTTTGCACAAAGCAATGCAAGAGGAGGGCAGCCACTGAACTAAACAAAAGAAATGAAGGAATAATGCCAATAAAAAAAGTTTGCTAAACACACTGGTCAAGTAGCTATTCCAGAAGCGCCCTTGAAAAAGGAATAGATTTTCTGAAAAGTGCTTGGCTTTTTTTTTTTTTTTTACTGGTACTTGAGATTCCTTCCTCTCTCTCTCTCTTTTTTTATGTAAAGCAATGGCAACATAAATTCAACTCCAACAGTCTAAGCCAGCTAGGGATGAATAAATCGTATTTGACTGTCTTGGCTACCAAAACCTCTTTTTGGTGAAATGTGCTGGCCACCAAAGATTGTCTACTCCTGGTCAGTAGGGTAACCGGGTAAATTTACCTTAAAATGTGAAGCCAACAAACGTTCCCTCCTATTCCTAGTTTCTGCATGGTTACTGTTAATGTTTTCTACTACAGATTAAGGTTACTATGGTAACTAATCATTTTGGCCGGGTGCAGAGGTTGTTCCCTTTTGTGGGGCCGGGTGCAGATGGTTGTCCCATCTGTCCCCTTTTCAGATGTTGATTTTTGCACCTGGGGGAAAAAACTTGCCTGGACTTGTTTTAGTTTCTGTTTCCTTTCTGTGTAGGCATGAAGCTCTCACTAAGAGCCTGCAGGAATGCAGAAGCCTTTAAATATGTTTTGCTTTCTGTAAATAAAAAATATTTTTATAGAAATGCCTGGTGTGTGTGACTTTTCTGATCTCTCCTGGGCCAAAGGCTTTCCCAGCAATCTTCCAACAGGTTATGGGCCCAGTAAACAGCCCAGTAAGTCCAGTAAAACCCAGAGAGAATAGAGAGATCAGCTCCACACCTCATGCACAATTTAAAGGCAGGTAGCAAAGACCTGTGAAGATTTTCTTTGGAGCCTCCTGGAGATTTTCCAGCAACTGCCTGTCTACAGGACAAAGAAGCAAGCTGAGGTGACCTGCAAAAGAAGGAAGAAGCCATGGCTACCTCCCAGCCCTCAGCGATGCCTCTGGAGCGCCTATCAGAGACCAACTATTTGAATTGGGCCCTGAAGATGGAGATGTATCTTCGCAGAGAGAATCTTTGGCTGCCAATTGGTGAGCAAACCCCCCAAAATCCCAGTGCTGAATGGCTGAGACAGGATGAGCGGGCTAGAGCCACCATTATCCTGGGAGTTGAGGACAATCAGCTAGTCCACGTGCGAGGTATGCAGTCAGCAAAGCAACTTTGGGACGCTTTGAGAGACTTATATGTAAAGGCAACAGCAGGGAGTAAAGTTACCCTGACAAAAAAGCTGTACAAAGCCTACCTTGCAGAAGAAGATAGCCTTCCTGAGCACCTGCATTATATTCAGCAGCTGTTTGTTGAGTTGCAGGAGAGAGGAATGGAATTTACACCTCTCACAAAATCCTATATCCTCCTGTCCTCACTGAATGAAACGTGGGACATGCTGATTTGTACCCTGGAGGCTATGCCTGAAACAGACCTCACCCCATCATATGTTACACAGTGCTTACTCGAATGGGAGAAGAGAGAGGAAAGATCCCCCCCCATCTCTTCTAGAAAGCTGCAGTACCAGAAAACAAGGGAAAAGAAGGGAAAGGAACCTGAGGCCACAGCGCTAGCCAGCCAGCGATGCTTCACTTGTGGTTCAGCTGGACATTTGCAGAAAGACTGTGCCTTGAGACCCAAGAGTAGAAAGACAGAGAAGAAGAACACAAGGGCAACACAGAAGAAGGCTCTTCAGACAACCCAAATTGCACAGGTTGCTGAGAAGGGTAATTCTGATGTATGGGTGTTAGATTCTGGGGCCAATTGTCATTTATGTAATTGTAAAAGCTCTTTTGTGTCACTGTCTAAAACTGAAAGACAAAGTGTATCTTTGGCTGATGGGTCTGTGACCAAAATTATGGGACAAGGTGACTTGTATTTATCCTGCTTGGGAGAAACTGTAAAAGGTGTGTTGTATGTGCCAAATTTACAATCAAACCTTTTACCTGTGGGACAATTGGCTGCAACAGGGTATATCATAACATTTGAGAAAAATGGTTGTGAGATACGTAAAAATGGAAAATTGTGTGCTACTGGTATATTAAAAGACTCCTTGTACATTGTGCAAAATGCAAGGAAGCCAAGCTGCAAGGCTGCAGTTGGCAACACACCATATCATGACCAATGTGTACACCTGATGCACAGGAGATTTGGTCATGCTAATTTCAAGTATATAGCACAAATGCCACAGCTGTGTGCTAACCTAAAGATAAAACCCTATGACAAGTACTTAGACTGTAGTTTGCAAAGAATGCAAAACACTAAAAGCTCCTGTGAGTAAGCACAGTGACAGAGTTACAACTAGACCTTTGGAAATTGTACACTCTGACATTATTGGTCCTTTTGCTCCAAGTCTTGGACAAGCAAGGTATGCAATGACCATCGTTGATGATTTCTCAATATACACATTTATCTACATCTTAAAACATAAAGATGAGGCATTTGAGAAATTTAAAAGTTTTGTGACATGGGCAAATGGAAAATTCCCCAGGCCTGTATCTGCACTCCAATGTGATAGAGGAGGAGAGTACCTTTCTCACAAATTCAAAAGGTTCCTAGTGGAAAAGGGGATAGAACAAATTCTTTCTAACCCTTACACCCCTCAGCAAAATGGTGTTGCTGAAGGAAAGGGCAGAACCTTGCAAAATGCGATGGGATGCATGCTAAAAGATTCACATTTATCTTTTAAGTATTGGGGAGAGGCAATATCTACTGCCTGTTATGTACAAAACAGATTGTACAACTCTGTGATTCAGGACACTCCATTCCATTTGTTTTATGGCGTGAAACCAAAGGTAAACCATCTTAGAGTGTTTGGTAGCACTGCATGGGTTCATATTCCAAAACAACAGAGAAGGAAAGGAGGCCCCACAACAAAGAAAGCCATCTTTGTTGGCTATGAACAAAGCCAAAGGAGCTACAGGTTCATAATGGGAGAGAAATTGATAATTAGCAAAAGTGCTTCTTTTGCTGAACAAAACTGGGGGAGATTAAATTCTAGCTCTCCAGTTGATCTGACCACCACAAGAGAACAGCAAGGACTTGCTGATGGTGATCTTTTGCCTGATGAGGACATTAAACCAGAAAAGCAAACTGAAGATCTGTCTGATGAGAAAGGAAAGTGATAGGAGTCAAAATTTAAGCCCTGTATTACCTCGCAGACCTCAGAGAAGTAATAAAGGTGTTCCTCCATCACGTTTTCAGGCTGAAACAGTAAAGGCTTTTCACATATTCACAGAAGCTGAGTCTTTAGAACAAGTGAATGCTTTACCACCTGAGATTGCACAAAATTGGCATTCTGCCATGCAAGAGGAGTTAGCATCCTTGAGAGAAAATAAAACATGGAAACTGGTAAACATGGAAACTGGTGAACGCTGTCTAGGTTGTAGATGGGTTTTTCAACCAAAAAGGGATGCTGATGGCAAAATCCAAAAATATAAAGCAAGGTTGGTTGCAAAAGGGTTCACTCAAAGGAAAGATTTAGACTTTGACAAGACTTTTGCACCAGTTACTAAAGGTGAATCAATTAGATTACTGTTAAAAGTTGCTGCACTGAAAGGAATGTCAGTTCACCACTATGACATTCAAACTGCATTTCTCTATGGTGATTTAGACCACAGATTATACATGCAGCAACCCCCTGGCTATGAAAAAGGGGAGAATCTAGTCTGTGAACTGCAGAAGTCAATCTATGGGTTAAAACAAGCTGCTAGATCCTGGAACCAAAAATTAGATGAAAAACTGCAGAATTTTGGTTTTGGAAAAGGAGATCCATGTGTATATATGAAGAAAGACAAACAAGGCTGTATGTATCTGTGCATTTATGTTGATGATTTGCTGCTGTTCACACCAACAGAAAAACAAAGGCTTGATTTTGAAGCCTGCATGAAAAGCCATTTCACATTAAAAAGCCTTCGAATTGTAACAACCTAGGTTTAGAAATACACAGGAAGAAGGATGGTAGCTTTCTGTTAAACCAAAGGGGAGATAATGTTAAAATAATGTGAATGGAAAACAGAGTTAACAAAGCAATTTGGTTTGCATCTTATTCTGTAGTATAAAAAGGGGAGTGTTAATGTTTTGTACTACAGATTAAGGTTAGGTTGAATTCAACTGTTCCCTTTTCAGATGTTGATTTTTGCACCTGGGGGAAAAAACTTGCCTGGACTTGTTTTAGTTTCTGTTTCCTTTCTGTGTGGGCATGTAGCTCTCACTAAGAGCCTGCAGGAATGCAGAAGCCTTTAAATATGTTTTGCTTTCTGCAAATAAAAATTATTTTTATAGAAATGCCTGGTGTGTGTGACTTTTCTGATCTCTCCTGGGCCAAAGGCTTTCCCAGCAATCTGCCAACAGTTATTTCTCAAGGTAGAATGTCCAAAACACATAGACCTATGGGAAATATTGATTGGAGTGTATCAGCAAAAAAGCAGCAGCTTGAAATTCCATCTTGCTTTTCTGCTATATTTTCCATATGTCGATGATTTTACATTCCCCTTCTCCCCAACACACAGACTGTCTGTCTGACTATGCAACTGAGCATGAAATCAAATATTCAAGAATTAAACAGGCTTTAATAAGATGTTTAATACAAGGATTGAGATGAAGTACAGAATCCTGGAAACTGGTAGGGTAGGAACTTCAGGCCCTCTTTTATTAGTGAGTTCACTCAAAGTTTCTTTGTCCTCCTATTTATGGGATAAATTCATCTTCCCTTTGAAGGTTGTCTATGTCTAACATAGACACATCTATTATTCATGTTTCTTTCTCAGACTCCTCACAGTTTCTCAAATAAACCCAGGGCAGTGTAAAATAAACCAAAATAAACAGTAATTAAGTAAATAAAAGAATTTAAGTAATTTTAAAAAGTCTTTAAAACCATTAAGTCATACCATAAATCACAATCACAGAAATTAAGAGGCATTTTAACTGGTCTGAGATAATGATAGTGGTGACGTCGCGGTTGATGATGATGATGATCCCACTTCCCCAAATGTAATACTGATGCTAATCCATGGTGCTTCCAAAATTACATCCAAAATTACCTTAAAAGGTTGGGTTAGTATACTTTTGGCTGCTATAACCCTCTTCATGCACAAAGGGCTGGTTTGGGTTTTTGTTTTTATGCCATCTTAATGTTTTCCAAATTGTGGATATAGCAAAGAAGAAAATAAGCATGTTTGATAAGCAGTTTATCTGCCTAGTACAATGCAATAACATTTTGCTTGCAGTAGTAGTTTAATATTTGTTAAGTTAATGTGTAGAGGAAATGGAAAATCTTTTTCATTCTTGCATAAAAGGTTAACCAAGTATTTAATTTTCTCCTGTAAGGATCTAAGCTTCCTGGCTCATATAAGAAGTCTGTCAGTGCTTCCTTCCAGGATGTTCCCCCCCCCCCACTTTCCCAGTCTAGTTTTCAGCTCTGATACTCCCTGGAGGTCTTTCTTCCAAATACTAACCAAGACCCAACAATGTTGACCATATGCTGCCACCTTCTGAGAGTCAGTGCTTCTTAGCCTGCCCCAAAAGCACCATCCTAAGAGATCAGAGGAATGCTTGCTGCCTGGATGGAATTTTCTGCTGCTGTAGTCCTAGTGCTGGGGGGAGGAGGGAATGGGACACAGACCCTCTCCAGCCAAGTTTTTCTGCAATTACAGAAACAGGTTCAAGCATTTAGCAATTTTCTATTGTGATTAAACCTACCTGTTACGAGACGTTTATGTACAGGCTATTCTTCTGAGTAATAGTGCTCCCCCTCCATTGTTAAGGTGAGGTAGTAAAGATAGTGTTAGTTCAGTGTCTTCTACATCAGTCAACCCTTAATACTATGTACTAATAATATTGTTTTTGAGAGTCATCCATAATTGTACCTGGTGCTTCTCAGCCACCCTGTGATCAGTTTTTTTTAGTAGAAATCACTAATAATTATTCTGCTAGCTAATTGGTTAGTAATAAGTTACTGCAGTCATGATCCCCAGGAGGATTATTAGATAACTTACCTGTTTTTTAAAACCAATTTCTAGTCCACCCAACTCTGAAAATGGCTCTGGGTGGTAACAACATTAAAAACAGAAAGAAATAACCATCTCTCTCTTACATACATGCACACACTATCTTCTTAAGAGAACAAATTTAAAAAAAAAATATCCCACATCACCCCCAGCTAAAGAAGCCTGCCAGACACCCTAATCCTTGAAGGAAAAGCCTTATTTTTAGAGCTTGGTAAAAGGGCAAGTAGGGTGAAAGTGAAACAAATCTCAGTGGTGGAGGAACATGCTGCTCCAGAGGGCAGGTGCTGCAACAGAGAAAACCTGCTTCTTGGGTCTCACTAGATGCCACTGCTTAATCAGAGGACTTGAAGCAAGCCAACTCTGTCTGATGCTACACAGTAGGCAGATCCTATGGGAGAGAGATGGTTCTCTAGGTGGGTAGGCCCTATGCCATATAGGGCTTTATGGGAAATAACCAGCACCTTGAATTGCACTTAGAAACTTACTGGTAACAAATGCACCTCACATAGTAAGAGTGAACTTATCCATCACCACTTATGCCACTGCTGTAAGTTTCAGCTGTAGTTTCTGAGTATACTTCAAAGAAATTCCCATGTACAGCATATTGCAGTAGTCTGCTAATGAGATAACCAAAGCATGAGTGACTTTAAGAAGGGCCTTTCAGCCCAGGAATGGGGACAACTGGATGCACAAATTGGAATTGTGGAAAGCTGTTCCTGGCCACAGCTACCATCTTCTCCTCAAGCAGGAGTGGAGAATCCAAGGAGACCCCCAGAGTTAGGAGAACCAAGCATCCACAGCCACTCTATCTTGCTAGGTTTGAGCTTGTTCCTTTAAATCAAGACCCCAACAGCTTCCAGGCACTGAGACAAGACTTTGATGGCATTACTTGGCTAGGCAAGGGTCAAGATCTACAACTGAGTATCATCTGTGTGCTGATACCTGATATGAACCAAGGAATGACTTTCCCCAGTGGCCTCATATAGATATAAAACAGGAGCAGTAAGAGTTTCAAGGGCTATGGCACTCCACAAAGCAGGAGCTTCAGATTCAATCTTTTTCTGGCCCCCCTGCCCCCTTTCCCTCTGCATCCTATCTTCTCTACAGCCTTCCTCCAAAAGAGAAAATTGGACAGGAATTGCCGAGAATGGTGGGGTCCAGCTATAGCTTCAAGGCAGAATCTCCCCATTACTGAGAAAGCCTGATACCAATTAATGGACCCAACTACATATCACCAAGTGGCTTTCATCATCCAGAAAGGACAATGATCTATCAAACAGGAAGCCAACTTTCCACTCTTGAGGATTTTGTCTACCATATCAGAAATTACAGGATCAAAGTCTTCCCAGCTACTTGAGCAAGACCATGCCTCCATCATCTCAGCTGGGTCAGCCCACTCATAATTCAGTGCTGAGTGAATCCAAGTGACTTTATCTTCTAGATGCCTTGAATATTATCCACTATAGGCCTATAACATAGCAATTCAACAGATGGTCATGAAGTCCTTCTTCCCCAACAAGGACCAGGCCACCTGAAAAAGGGCTGCTGGTTTGCTCTTAGCAGATGCAGTAACAGCAGAGAAGTTGCCAATATTACCTCTACAACAAAGTTTCTAATGTGGGCTCTTATATTTGCCTTTCAGAGGAGGAGTAACCACACCTGGATGGCATGAGGCATATATGTAGCACTTTGTTCATTGACAGATGCTTAGTCTACAGCGGGAATTCTGAAGGAGGGAATGGGAGGAGAGATGAGGATTGTGATTGTTATCCCAGTGCAGCTTTGCTAGGAGATAGCACCAAAAGCAATTAATTGAATTGCAATTGAAAACCTGCCAGGGGTTTTCAAACAGTATTTTTAATAGCAATTTAAGAGAAGCTGATTTAAGGTAGGGAAATACTTTTTTTTTTCTTTTTTCCTGACACTGGTGAATGAGAATAGCAATTTTCAGAATGAAACCAAGATTCCAGGAATTATCCCAGTGTAAGTAAGCTTATCCTTCACACCGGAAATATTGTTTTCAATTTTATTGAATTTTCTACCATTTATAATGAAACATTTTTAGTTGTGAATTTGTTTTATAAAATATAATTGCTCCATCTTTGTTTTATCTTATATATAAAATAAACTTTAATTACTAAAGTAAGTAGTACATTTCTTGCTTGATCCAATTTAATCATTAGTTTTATTCATAGGAGAGGCTTGTACAAGTTTTTCATTTTAAGAGTCATGAGATTGCAAAGTTTGAAAACTCCTAATAACCTGGTTGACAACTAAGTTTAAAAACACCCTTACAAGGACAACTTAAGTTAACAAACCTGTCAGCAGAAGCTTTATATCTGAATAAACAAACTCAATGCCCCTCTCTTTACCGGCAACAAAAACTTCTGGCAGAATTATAATTGCTCAGTGCAGTTCACTAGTGATAATTAAATACATATTTTGAGCAACTGAAGTGTGTAGAAGAATGGCTCTTACATAAGAGTTCAGTTGAGAACATTTCACCCTGAGGGCAATGGAGTGAAGTGTCATTAGCCAATGCCTTAGTCTGGGAGAAAATGTTGAGTGGATAATACAAATGGATAGATCATAGATTTCAACAGAATTCAAGGGAAAAGGTTACATCCAGGCTCAGTTGAATGTACTTGCTAATTCCCATTCAAGAATGGAACTGACTCCCTCCACAGTCTTCTAAACAGCAACGGAAGTCATGCTAGTTAACTACTTTAAATATGTTAATGCATTACAAACATTGCAACTTGGAAAAACAAGGTAAGTAGCTTTATTCATTCATCCCTTCATTTTATAAAGCACCATAATCATCCAAGCAACTGGAGTCAATGTGCAACATACTAAAATACCCAAACAAGTAGGAAACAGCAGCAAACAACAAAACTCTGTCTTACTCTATTAGGGAAAGAAAGATTAAGACTGAAGAAATGAGATCCCTGTATCATTGCATATGTTGAAACAGCTATGTTGAACAACAGTGGAATTGGGACCACATAGACTTCATGATACTATCCCACAGGGTGCTATTAGATTCTTTTGACTTAAATGCAGATACATTGACCAATTCAAATAACAGACTCAATATAATGATTATATGACTTAGACCAAGTTTTGCAAAACACTGACAAGAAGCAGCTCTCCAGTTACTTGTTCCTAATCTTATCTGTAGAAGCCATAGAATTGGGATCTTTTGTATGAATTCTATCAGAAAGCTACTGCTGGTTCCTCAAAGGAAAAGAAATTATTTTTTGCCTATGTATTTATCAGTCACAGTGGTTCTGATCATGAATTGGATATGCCACAGAAAATTTTATAAATAACATTAGAAGCAGTTTCTAATAAATAACGTTATTAGAAGGCAATAGTTTCATCTGGTCATATTCACATTTTCGTTTTAAGCCAACGTTCTTTCAGTTTTGCCTTCTGTTGTCCCATCCTACAGAGTTTCTTATTCTTAGTGACTGGGGGTTAGAAATATTGGCCAAGTTGTAAATATTTACCACATGACAAACTATTTTAATAACATACTGTTCCACCAAAAGGTTTCATATGGAAATGAAAAGAGGAAGAAAGGACTATTCGTAGTGTGACACCAGAGGTTGATTTGTAAATTTCCTCCTTCAACCTGCTCAGGGGATTTCCATTCATGAGCAATGCAGTCAAGAATTGGAGTGGGGTGGGGAGGGTATGGGGGAATGTCATGGCACAGAAACCTTTTGACCACAGTATTAACGGAAATAAATGTGTTGCATAGATATAAGACATCCAAAGCTCTGTGCCACATTTCTTTTCATCATTACACACTGGGCACTGATCTTGCCTTAAAGGAGAAGTTTAATTCTTGAAGGTAAGTGAGGACTGGAATATACTTTTTTTTTTATAAACAGAAGACCTGAACATGGAATCTATCCCTATGAAAATACTGGTTTCTGACAGTGCCAGCATAATTTCAATAAATAAATCCTAAATTTGTAAGGATTTTAAATACAGTCTAAAATAAAATAGTTCAAGAAACTAGTGGTGAATTCATCTGTTGTATTGAGAAATGGGTGCCAACTGCGAAATGACAGAAATCACATTGTGATGACATTACCATGCCAAAAATGTGTTAACTGAACAAGTATATTCAACAACAAAACCAGGACAATATGCTACATTTATATATAGTATAATAGAACATTTATTATCTACCACATAAATATGCAGATTATAGAGAAATATTGTGCCTTCGCTGTCTTTAGCTGATTAATTCTGCAGTAAGATAATTAACGGAGTCATTTTTATTGGGCTTTCAGCTGGGATAGGTTACTGGGACCTTTGTAGTAGTCTAGGTAGATGACCTGAATTAGAAATTAGATGTGGGCAATGCAGCCCTGCTGGTTTTCATGAACTACTTAATAACTTTCAGTGCCATCAATTTCAGCATCCTTTCAGATCATCTGATGGAATTGGCCTTAGAGGCACTGTACTGTTTTCTTGTCAGATCATGTTCTGAAGGAAATACTAGACAATTACTGTTTGACACCTAGGCTGTTGATCTGTGGTCCTACATCCTTCATCTTGTCATCTTGTTCAATGTGCATGTGAAGCATGTTTGGGAACATCATTTGGAACATTGGGATTGGATGTCATCAGTATGTTGATGACACCTAACATACTACTTTACTATCTAAATCAGCATCTTGAACATTACCTAAGCTCACTAATCAGGTGGATAAGAACAAGCTGTAGTTAAATTCAGACAAGACAGATGTGGTGTTGGTCAGTAAGAAATCAGATTGAAACAATAAGGTTCAGCCTGTTTTGAATGGGCTTGCCATCTGCATGAAAGAGTAGGACCACATCCAGGGTATTTTCTTTAAGCCTCAGTTTTTAATGAATTTTCAGGTCACTTTTGTGTGAGCTATAATAATTCCTGAGCAAGTTATCGAAGCCTTGGTCACATTCTGTCTAGACTATGGCAACATGCTTGAGTGATAGGATGACTTTTTTTTTTAGTTCATTTCACACAAGCTGTATTGGAAATGTGATGTTTCTCCTTTCCCTATTCAATCTTCCTAGTGTAGAAACTCACAGTCTCTGAAAGGTGCAGCTGTCGACAATGAATGTAAATGTTTGGATTATACTTTATGTGCATAACATTAACCCTTTGACTGTTGGATGAAGTACAGCTGAAATCTATCATGGCTGGCAGTTTCATATTCATTATAACCATTCATTTAATGGTTATTCATTAAAAGCCAGGAATGTTTTTCAGTTCTGTTTACTTGTAAAATGATGTGAATGTTCTCTGCCATTTTTCTGAAACCAATTGTGTTTTCCTCTCCAATGGCCTTACAATTTATTTAAGTTCCTTTAGGACAGGCACAAATATAGTGATATAAAGAAATAGTTGAAGCATAACATTCAACTGCCAACAGCAGGTCTGCTGAGATTTCTCTGCAGGCTCATCAAAAATCTGTAAGCTAAAAGAGACACATTCTTGAACAGAAAAACACAATATTTTTAACAGTTTCTGCTGCTGAACTTGGTGGCCCTTCTGGTTGTCATTTTCTTATAAACAGTGTGCTATGATTGTGAAAAATATAGTAGGATTCAGCTTTGCCGTCTCTCTTGTAACTTACTTATATGTTCTTTTTTATTGCTCTCTTCTATTTTCCTTCACATTTAAGCTCTTTACTACCTTCCTTGGAAACAGTCATAATTCAGTGACAGAAGTTCCTAAACCCAATCCATAGCATTTCCAAATTGGGCTCAAAAGTTTATTTCGAGAACTCTGGAGAGCTGCTTCTCATAAGGATAACAAGGCTGCTAAGTGTTTTGTTATTCATCTGTTTTAATGCTTCTCTTTCCTCTGTTTCAGATAATTATTCTTACTCCAGCAACTTCAGTTTAGCTCTGACTTGATAGCCACTTTGCAAAGACTTGGAAAAGATAACGTTTATTTTTTTTTTTTAAAATGATCATGCTGGATTACTAGTGGGTCACGTATCTATTCTGTCAAGTGGATGTGGCACTGCTGTTTTAAACCAGATTAATAAAAGTAATAGTTTCATTTCCTTTCTGATCACCTATTATTGGGAAAAACAAGTGAGAATGGTTTACTTAAGAGCAGTACCTACCAGCTGTGAATACAGAATTATTTTTAAAAAATTAAATGAGTGCTCAAATAATACCCATTCATTGCTGCTAATTTAAGATAGCTATGCTTAGTGTGTACTAAGCTATCTAGATATGCTCAATAATACTTATCAATGCAATAAGGTTCTACAACTCTTTCCATTTGTCTTCTACTAATTGGTATTCAGAGACATGTTGACAGAAAGCAATCCAGTGTCAATAACATTCCAATAACACATCTAAGCCCTTTGAAAGTTGGCAGCCATCGATACATCTTATGACACCAAATTTGTAATTTAGTTAAGTTTTTTCTTCTGGCTTTCCACATGCATGCATTGTATCATTCTCAGATCAGCTCCATGATTTTGGTTTGTTTCAAGGCTGAATTTTGTTTCTCTGACTTTGTGCCAGTTTACTTGAACCCAGAGCAAAGCTAGACTTTTTCTTTCTTTCTTTTTTTAAATGCTACGGCTTCAGGACAGTCTGTTTTAGTATTTGCTTTGCTGTTGCTTTACTGTACCTTTCACCTTTGAACACAAACAAGACCTACTCATCTTCCACTGCAACCTAACTCTGTGAGTTAATTCTCATACAATTATGAGAGCAAATCAGACTACTGCAAAAATAAATGATGGAAGAAAACTGGACCACCCCTGTAAAAGAGGAGGCCAGCTAGCCTGTTACATAGGCATCAAAGAGAAGAAGATGCTAAAGGCTTTGATTATTGTTTCTACATATAAGGTTTACTCTTGAAACATAACAGTCACTGGAATACTTTTGTTATGGTTTCCTAACTCTTTATTAATAAAGATAACTTACCAGGAATTCTTGCATTCCCATGAGCTTGCCTATTTGGTCCCAGTCCTGCCTGTTGGGTAAAACCTGACACTATGCCAGGAAAGGAATATACCCAACTTTCTCAGCAAATCCAATGCTGATCTTCTATCCTGTTTGTAACCAGGTTTATAACAACCACCAAAGAGAAAACTATACCTCCATCAAAACTGGCAGGGCAAGCTACTGCTTATAAACAGGGAGCAACCCCACGCTCACTAGCACTGATGATGTTACCTCTAGTAAATGTAATGAAACATCTGCTAGCAAACAACCAAGCTAAGAGAGCACCAAGAACTCCACAGTTCAAGCCTGAGCTGCAGATATTCTCTTCTATTGGAACTTATTTTAAGTGAATAAATGCTATTAAAGAAACACTTGATTAATTTATATTTTCTATATTTGGGTCTGATTATTTCAAAATATTTATCATTTTCCAAATAATTTTGAGAACCTTAATATTTTAAGCTTGAACCATGCACATCTATGTTGCTTCTGAAGGACAGCCACAATTATAACCAATATTAACCAAACTACTGCTGTCCAGATGTGTTGGAAATTATATAGCTTAAAAAAAACATTTTCCAGGAATTGTCTTCCAAAGCAGCATATATTCAAATACAATCAATTCAAAAGACAGGGAAAGCCCTTTTTTCAGGCTCACATTTAAAAAAAACAGGATGAGGAATGGGAAAAAAAGGAAGATCAGACAATTTCATTAAGGTAAAAAATGTGATTTGCAATATACTATCATTTCATATTCTTTTGCTGAGGTTTTTGAAGAGCAATTCTTGATCTTTGTTTCTTTTGATTAGAATTCCCAAGGCCAAGACTGTGGTTAAAATTGCTGTAGCTGATGAATGCAGCAGAGTAATCCTGCCCTTGTACTTTCCAGATTAGCAAAAGTAGGGTTCTTTATCAGGTGGTGAGTGGGTCAGCAAATTTCCCACAGCTGTTACTTGTCTGATTAATGGAAAGGACTGGGTTGATATCCCTTTGTCACAACGTTCATAGGGAGAAACAAAGGATGCAGCTACCTTAATAGCATTTGGCCCCTGATTTATAAATAAATCCCTACATATGGATGTTACCTGGCTGGAATGGCTGGTTTATTTTAAATTGCATGAGCTTTGAAACAGGGATTATGATGATTAATTAAGAATGACTTTAGATACCATGCCCATTTCAAGGTGAGCACATTATATTTGATCAAATAACCATGTCAGGTTCAGCTAGTTAACTCACAGGTCAGCTCTGACAATTTTATTAATGATAACATTTAGCAAGTTGGTCTATGTTCTGATATTTTTCCTTTCTTTTTTCCCTCCAAAGAATGTTGTCTGAGGGGTATCTCTGTAAAATCCCT
Organism: Candoia aspera; assembly: GCF_035149785.1. Lineage (NCBI taxonomy): Eukaryota > Metazoa > Chordata > Lepidosauria > Squamata > Candoiidae > Candoia > Candoia aspera. The sequence continues at coordinate 52,370,651 of NC_086157.1, read as the reverse complement.
TATCACGAACTCTTGAATTACAAGCTCTATGGTACAGAAACAGAAGAGGCAATACATGAGTTGAAGTCATTAAATGGTATCACTTATGAATCAACAGAGCAAATGCAAACTAGAAGTTTATTTTGGAATTATAGATCCATGGATGAATTTATGATTTCTGTTTCTTCCCAAAAAAACAAAAATAGTAAACAGCAGAAAGACACATTGGCCCAGACTATTCAGCATCCAGTATTTGAAAGGCAAACATCTGAAGCTGTGGAAATCTATGTGGGATCATCCATAAGCAAAGACGCTTACCTCGTCCCTTCTTCTTGTAAAAGCATTTGTAAGAACTACAATGACCTGCATATTGCTGGTGATCAGGTGCTACCAATGAATTCAGTTAAAAGAGATGTTACTTATGACAGTGGGATATGCCCATTCCTGGAATCATCAGAGATTCCATTGCCAATAGACTCGGTTCCAATGTTACCTGCTGAAGTCCCACGGAAGGCATCCCAAAGAAATTCATCATGCTGGCGGGTGGCCAGCATCATGCAACACCAACAGCCTCTCTCTAATTCAATTCTGAATAATTATTTGGAGGAGAAAGTAGTAGAGCTATATAAGCAGTATATCATGGATGTGATGGGCAGCAGATCTCCCACTCAGATCTTGGCTTCAGAGTTCATAATGACCAACGTAGATCAAATCAGCATGAAGTTATCACAAGAGACGAACTTGAAGACCACAAGAGCCAAAGATATGGTTATTAACTGCCTGCTGCAATTAGCTAGTGGAAAGGTGTCCACTGAAATGAGCACTCCCAGTCTCCAAATTTCCCAGTTCAGTATTAAATAAAGATGCAGTTTCACTGTTACCTTGAAATGTAGAAATCAGTTCAATTTCTGCATTATAATGCTACCAGGATACAGTTGACGTGCCAAATCTTAATTATTTCACATGTAAACGCTTTCAAAAAAGACTGGTTTGAAAACCATGTACAATCTTTTCACTCTATGGTTTCCATATGCATTCAACTTCAACCCCTAAGTAGTATGTTGAAAATTAGGAAGTTCTATTCTAACTAGGCTCTCATACACAAATCTTAGAAAGTTCACCCAACTCTCAAATCCTACCCTCAGGAATCATGTTTCCTTCTGCTTTTCTCTACATTTTATGATATCGTTCATGTATCATTTTTCTCTGTCAGGGTGACCTTGGTGTTTCCCTTCCGACTTAAAAAGTTTCAGCGTTGCTTTAATTGCATTTGCTCCTAAGCTTTTTGTAAAAAAGCATAAAAAGAGCATAGATAGGTAGGTAGGTCAGGGCAAGCTGTATCTCAAAAATGATTCAAAAGAAGTCCTTTGGATATCTTGTGACTGTGAACACAACATCATCCTGCTATTTATCAAAGCAGCATGATTTTTTTCCCCCAGTTTTCCATGTGAGACTGAAAAAAAGTAGTGGTTGCCTTAAGAGTCACATTAACTTTAATGAGCTATCTCCTTAAAGCAGCCACAACTTTTTTTTTTTCTGGCCCATGTGGAAGCCTGAAAAAGTTAAGCCGTCTTAATGAATGGCTGAGAAGTGCTATGTTTATCAAAATTATCTCCAAATCATTTTTGAAGTGTGCACAAGGTAATAAAATAGAAAGTGGAATAGGATTCATAAGTTTTAATGCCAGCTAAATTGATCATTAAAATTAACATTATGAAAATTTGGTTCTGAATCTATATCTTAACATTGTCTTTTTGTCTTTTTCATCTTCTCATTCCCAATATTTTGAGCCTTTAAACAATATTAGTGTACTGTCCATATTCTTTCTGCAATAGTTGTTCTGTTTCCAGGATATTTAATTTCCCCTCATTCTTTTGATTTTGTATTTTTTCTTTCTCCTCATCCCCTACCAAACAGCTTTCTGTGTCTGTCAAAAGCTCAGTTAATAATGGACTTTTTGATGGCACCTGAAAGTTTTCCTGAAGTTATTTTTTGCTAAAATTAACTAAACATTGGTCTCTTCTGAACTGGCTAAAAGCTTCCTCTTGTGTATGTGGGATATTATTTGGATGTATATAGACTCATATGTATGTGTGTGTGTGTGTGTGTGTGTGTGTGTGTGTATATGTATGTGTATGTATATATATATATATATATTAGAATCTGTATACTGGATTGGGTAATGACTGTCTCAGGTGTTAATATATGAGATTTTAGACACACATATATTCATTACACAATATTATTTAAGGTGCCGTTAACATCTAAACAACTAACTTTTAATAGCAGACTTATAGAACAGTAAATGAGATAAAATGTCTGAACTGAAGGTAAATTCATTATGTCTAATAACAATAAAGATAATTAGTATGAATTGTTCTCTTAATAAATCCATTTACAGTGATATGTTTCATTTCCTGTCGTCGTTTCCTCTTTGTGGTCAGAACATTGTACTTCGGTTTTCAACATACTTGAAAATATATTTTCATACTTCTTACCTCTGATTTACCATACTAAATCCTTCTAAAAGCTCTTTATAGGTAAAGAATTGATCCATGGTTCTAACATGTCAGCCCAGAGAACAGTTCAAGAATGTAGATGTATTGGACTTTCAGTTGCAATGCTCATTTCAAGGTTTGAAAAGTGGTTTTGTTGTTGTGGGGGAAAAAGGCCGTGCTATATATGATGCCTTGAGTTATGTTCTAGAATGAAAGGCAAAATATAATTTAATAAATAATCAAGGAAATGGATATGTATTGCTATTGCTACTTTTCTACCTTTTTTCTCCAGTATGGTTTTTCCAACATGGATCCTGTCTGGTTATGACCTTCTGATTCCACAGTCCTTATGTGACACTTTGACTAGGCCTACCATAGCTGGGCTGCAAAATTCTAGATGGTCAATAAATGGCATCAAAAATATACAGAAAACTTTCTGCAGGCCAGATATGGTAGCCCTAATTTTTACACTATCTGAGTCTGCTGATCCATTTATTAAATAGAGCAAAAAAAGAAAAAAAATGCATTGCTGTTTCTCCTTTGACATAGTGAAATGTCTAATTAAGAAAACCAACACTTGCATATTCATTTATTTATTATAGATATTTATGCCTCTTCAACCATTTGGACTCTAAAAAGCTCACCACAAAAATGCAATAAACAACAAATGTCCATAAAACAAATACAATACTTGGACAATAATAAAGCAAACATCATATACTAAATCCAACAGTTATAAAATAAGCAATATGAATCCTTGTACCTTCAGCCATCCAGAAATTAACCAACCACACAGTCCTCAGTCTCCAAATATTTTTTTGAAATGACCAACTTTTCTCACGCTTACTATGTATTAAGTGAATATTATTTATGGTCGAAAGGCATAAAACCAATTTCACTGAGTATTACAGAGTTTTCTATTTCTATATTTTAAATAGACATTTGTTTAGTCAATGTTATAAATTCCTGTAGATTAAACAAGAACATTATATTTTTCCTTTTCTGTACTTTTTGTTGTTGTTGTTGTTGTTGTGCTTTGCAGCTTTTCCCCCGCTAGCAAGCTGGTGGAAGAGGAAGAGAACTTTATCTATTGCTAAGGTAGGTGACAGATAGTGACTAATGTCTTATAAAGAAATGACATATACATTTAAATGTCCAGAAAGATGGACCCAGAAAAGTCTCCCTGAAATTTACATTGTGTTGAAGGTAGTAGGCAATACCATTTTTTAAAAAAATATTGTCAGACATTTCAAAAATCTCAATGTATTCTGGAATCGTATCAGTTAAGAAAGTTTTAATTGTCTAACAATCACATGACTCATAATTACTATTCTGCTTATTTTGAGGATTGCTTAATTATGCTATTTTCTTAGAATGGTGGAATAACTCTTTACACCTTCTCTTTGCTACCACAAAGTCCTATGTGAAAGCCTTGATTGACCAATTACATGATAGATGGTAGAGGTCCATATCTGTGGACCCATCTGTTGATAACCATGGTATATGGACAATTGTGATTTGGAATATAACAGGAGTAAATATTAATTAACAAACATAAGAAAAGAAGAAAAAATAGATACTGTGTCTGTGAAACTAAGAGAAAGGGGAAGGAGGTAATGGATCTGGGTGAAATGTTATGCCCAACTTTGTGTTGTGTATGTATTTTCAAATAACTTCATTTTCCTCACACATTAACATGAGACCATCAGTCCACTCTCTAGGAATCTCTTTTTCAGGTATTTTACTGTGGGTTTATGAACCAGCCATTAACTCAGCAAATGCCTTCCCACATATACTATAACCCTTCAGTAGGTTATACACTACCTAGATTACCAACTTTTACCATTGATGTCCACTCTGACATTACTACTTGGGCTACTCATTTAGCAGTTGGACTTGTCAGTCAGTTCTTGACTTCAGGAATATCTCCTCCCAGGTAGCCTGCATTCATTTGGTTTTTATCTCACTGGATCATCAATTTCATTGTCTCAGGCATGGCCATGCAAAACACAATTATTTTCCTGGTTCATGTGGGTAAGCTCTGAGCAGAACGTTGAGGAATCAGACCAGTTTGAACTCTTGTTTTTTTTACTTGTTTAAACAAGAGATTAAAGATAGACATTCTGGGCGTCAGTGAACTGAAATGGACTGGAATGGGCCACTTCACATCAAATGACCACCAGATCTACTACTGCGGACAAGAGGACCACAGAAGAAATGGAGTAGCCTTCATAATTAATAGTAAAGTGGCTAAAGCAGTGCTTGGATACAACCCAAAAAATGATAGAATGATCTCAATTCGAATTCAGGGCAAGCCATCTAACATCACAGTGATCCAAATATACGCCCCAACCACAAATGCTGAAGAAGCTGAAGTAGAGCAGTTCTATGAGGATCTGCAGCACCTACTGGACAACACGCCTAAAAGAGATGTTATTTTCATCACAGGAGACTGGAATGCTAAGGTGGGCAGTCAAATGACACCTCGAATTACAGGTAAGTATGGCCTGGGAGAACAAAACGAAGCAGGACACAGGCTGATAGAATTTTGCCAAGACAATTCACTCTGCATAACAAACACTCTCTTCCAACAACCTAAGAGACGGCTTTATACATGGACTTCACCAGATGGACAACACCGAAATCAGATTGATTACATCCTTTGCAGCCAAAGGTGGCGGACATCTGTACAGTCGGTAAAAACAAGGCCTGGAGCTGACTGTAGTTCCGATCACGAACTTCTTCTTGCACAATTTAGGATCAGACTAAAGAGATTAGGGAAGACCCACAGATCAGCTAGATATGAGCTCACTAATATTCCTAAGGAATATGCAGTGGAGGTGAAGAATAGATTTAAGGGACTGGACTTAGTAGATAGGGTCCCGGAAGAACTCTGGACAGAAGTTGGCAGCATTGTTCAGGAGGCGGCAACAAAATACATCCCAAAGAAAGAGAAAACCAAGAAGGCAAAATGGCTGTCTGCTGAGACACTAGAAGTAGCCCAAGAAAGAAGGAAAGCAAAAGGCAACAGTGATAGGGGGAGATATGCCCAATTAAATGCAAAATTCCAGAGGTTAGCCAGAAGAGATAAGGAATTATTTTTAAACAAGCAATGCGCGGAAGTGGAAGAAGACAATAGAATAGGAAGGACAAGAGACCTCTTCCAGAAAATTAGAAACATTGGAGGTAAATTCCAGGCAAAAATGGGTATGATCAAAAACAAAGATGGCAAGGACCTAACAGAAGAAGAAGAGATCAAGAAAAGGTGGCAAGAATATACAGAAAACCTGTATAGGAAGGATAACAATATCGGGGATAGCTTTGACAGTGTGGTCGGTGAGCTAGAGCCAGACATCCTGAAGAGTGAGGTTGAGTGGGCCTTAAGAAGCATTGCTAATAACAAGGCAACAGGAGACGATGGCATCCCAGCTGAACTGTTCAAAATCTTGCAAGATGATGCTGTCAAGGTAATGCATGCTATATGCCAGCAAATTTGGAAAACACAAGAATGGCCATCAGACTGGAAAAAATCAACTTATATCCCCATACCAAAAAAGGGAAACACTAAAGAATGTTCAAACTATCGAACAGTGGCACTCATTTCACATGCCAGTAAGGTAATGCTCAAGATCCTGCAAGGTAGACTTCAGCAGTTCATGGAGCGAGAATTGCCAGACGTACAAGCTGGGTTTAGAAAAGGCAGAGGAACTAGAGACCAAATTGCCAATATCCGATGGATAATGGAAAAAGCCAGGGAGTTTCAGAAAAACATCTATTTCTGTTTTATTGACTATTCTAAAGCCTTTGACTCTGTGGACCATAACAAATTCTGGCAAGTTCTTAGTGGTATGGGGATACCAAGTCATCTTGTATGCCTCCTGAAGAATCTGTATAACGACCAAGTAGCAACAGTAAGAACAGACCATGGAACAACGGACTGGTTTAAGATTGGGAAAGGAGTACGGCAGGGCTGTATACTCTCACCCTACCTATTCAACTTGTATGCAGAACACATCATGCGACAAGCTGGCCTTGAGGAATCCAAGGCTGGAGTTAAAATCTCTGGAAGAAACATTAACAATCTCAGATATGCAGATGATACCACTTTGATGGCTGAAAGTGAAGAGGAACTGAGGAGCCTTATGATGAAGGTGAAAGAAGAAAGTGCAAAAGCTGGTTTGCAGCTAAACCTAAAAAAAACCAAGATTATGGCAACCAGCTTGATTGATAACTGGCAAATAGAGGGAGAAAATGTAGAAGCAGTGAAAGACTTTGTATTCCTAGGTGCAAAGATTACTGCAGATGCTGACTGCAGTCAGGAAATCAGAAGACGCTTAATCCTTGGAAGAAGAGCAATGACAAATCTCGATAAAATAGTTAAGAGCAGAGACATCACACTGACAACAAAGGCCCGCATAGTTAAAGCAATGGTGTTCCCTGTAGTAACATATGGCTGCGAGAGCTGGACCATAAGGAAGGCTGAGCGAAGGAAGATCGATGCTTTTGAACTCTGGTGTTGGAGGAAAATTCTGAGAGTGCCTTGGACTGCAAGAAGATCCAACCAGTCCATCCTCCAGGAAATAAAGCCAGACTGCTCACTTGAGGGAATGATATTAAAGGCAAAACTGAAATACTTTGGCCACATCATGAGAAGACAGGACACCCTGGAGAAGATGCTGATGCTAGGGAGAGTGGAAGGCAAAAGGAAGAGGGGCCGACCAAGGGCAAGATGGATGGATGATATTCTAGAGGTGACGGACTCGTCCCTGGGGGAGCTGGGGGTGTTGACGACCGACAGGAAGCTCTGGCGTGGGCTGGTCCATGAAGTCACGAAGAGTCGGAAGCGTCTAAACGAATAAACAACAAAACAAGAGATTATAATTTAACGTTGAAAATTGCCACTTGATTACAAAATTCATCTCCTAATATAAAACTGGGAAGATGAAAGGGAAGATAAGGGAAAGGAGGAAGAAAAGAAGAAGACAGGGATTAGGGAAAGTTCTGTCAGGACCAGGCCTGCTTCTGGCTTGGATTAGTTTCATTTTCCGAGTCAGAGGAGGAATTAGAAACTTATTGTGCTGGAATTAGAGAAACGAAACTCCAGTACGACTCAGCAGAGTGGGAAGAATCCACGACACTGATTTTGTGAGATCCGGAGGATCTTTCTGGCCATTTGAATATGCCAATCAGCACGTCCCAGAGATGCGCTGAAAAGCACGCGAAGGAGAAGGCAGCCCGATTGGCTGCAGGAGACTCCAGGCGCGCCAAGGAACGGGCTAAAAGGCAGCAGTGCAGACACCGTGCTGCTGGAGACAACCGATCCTCTAGACCTGCAGCTTCAGAAGATTCCCTATCAACATCAGAAATGGTGTCTGCAATTGAAGAAGAAGCAGCGCCAGACTTGAATTCTGAGGAAGGGATCTTTGCGCCCACTGCATTTGAGGAACCAGTGTTGCCCGAGCCCGGCAGCCAGTGCCTTGCCTCCAGCTTTGAGAGCTTGCATTGCTCTCAGCACCGCAACTGAGCCGAAGTTTTTCACACTGCCGCCCATCAGCAGTTTACTGCAACCGTTCTTCACAAATGCCTGCAAATTTTGGGGTTGTTGCTTGCCTTGTGCAGGATCTGTGTTTGTGGCACACATGGTGCTTCCAGCCAAACCCAGCCTAGTTCCGTGTTCCAAGACCTGTTCCAAGCCTCCTGCCCAGTGAATCCAGTCTAGTCCAGGGCTTCCAGCCAAGTTAAATCAAATCCCGAGTCCCAAGCCTTGTTCCAGGTCTCCTGTCCAGTGAATCCAATCCTGTCCGGGGTTTCTGGCTGAGTCGAGTCGAGTTCTGAGTTCCAAGCCTTGCTTCGAGTCTCTTGCCCAGAGAATCCAGCCTTGGCTGGGGCTCCCAGCTGAGCCTTGCCCAGCGCTAAGTTCCAAGTCTTGCTCCAACTTGTCTTTTTCAGAGATCCAGTCCAGTCCAGTGATTCCAGCCGAGTCCAACCTTGCTCTGATTTTGAGTCCTGTGCCCAAGATTCTGCGTATTTCAGTTTGCTGATTGTAGCCTTGCATCCAGATTCATTGAACCAGCCATCCCATGTCGTGTTGCTCCAGGTTTATTCCAGTTTGAGATCTGCTGTCCTCAGTCATCGTGTTCCATTTGGATCCAGTCTCACTCCCAGATAATACCTAGTGCTGCCTTACTACATCGTCTAGCCTTCATTAATCCAGTCTCCTTATTCCAAGAACTTATTGATTGTAAATAGTTCTTAATAAAGAGTTTTATTGAGAATTGGTTTGGTGCACGGTCTGAACAGGACAAGTTCTTACAGATCTTCCCAGGAGACTTTAAGTACATCTGTTGCTTATCTTTCACCATATATGGTAGTCTTTGATTTCTTTGGCATGTGTTTGAATGGAGAGAGGGTGCTGGATAAAACAGGAACCAAGGCTTTGGGAGGCTAACAACCTTTTTCATGGTATGTCTTTCCTTAAAACCTTTGGGATATGACATCATCTTTCCTGATGCCTCAATCCATCTTATTATTAGTTCTTCAACACACTTCTCCATATATAGACTATTCTGATGTTCTACCTTTCCTCTCTTCTACTTTTTCATATAAAGTAAAAGGGGGAAAGTTTAAAGGGTAAAGGGGTGTGTATGCAGCTGTGTATGGATGTGAGGTAAACAAGAACAGGTTGCAGTGACAGTAAGGGCTGGAGTAATATAATGATATAAAATATATTTATCTGTATTTTCTTTTCTTTTTCTTATCTCATACCTTTATTTGGATTACTATATCTTTTTTTCTATGTTGGTATAACACTGATTACACCATAAAGAAATAGTATGATAGGCATACTCCTTTTCTATAGTTCTTAGCAGGTAACAAGTGATATAAGATCTTTCTTTTTCTCTTTGCACAAATTTGAGACCATAGTGAGATGCTTATGGAGGCTGTTTCACAAATTTGTACAGTGGGCATCCTGTACTTTTGATGTTTTAATATGGAAAGCTCACTTCAAGAGTTATTGAGAAAGTATTATTCTTCGTAGTTAATGTCTGCTTCAAGGCTTATGTTAAATCCAAAAAAGATACATATTTTTCAGAACCATATAAATAAAAATATCTTAAACACTTTATTTTTACAAATATCTACATTCTTGAGTTAGGGATGTAAACAACAGCAACTTGTATTGTAAAGAATTCTTTTGATTCAACAAGGTAAGGCTAAAGATCTAAGCATGTGTAATTCCAATAAAAATGTTTCATGTCACAACAGTTTTATTGGAGTTACATGCGCTTATATCTTTACTCAAGCAAACTCCAGGTGAAATTCTTGATACATTGATTTTATACAGAATAGCTTAATCATTAATATATATTCAAAAGAATTGGATGAGATTTAAATGTGGAATTATTCATTAAACTGAGTTGATGCTATTAATGATATGCAGAAATCTCTGTCCTACTTGAAGAAGAGTATACTATTTTAAAGGTAGGGACAAGATTACTTTATAATGACTTTATTTTTTTTTCCTAGTGATATTTGTGCATGCCTCAGTGAATTGCAGCCCAGTCTCTATTAAATACATTACAAGAGTCATTACACACTTCATTCCTTTAAAGGATCTGTGTTTAAAGACTAATAGCAATTGCAGGAAGGTAGGGGGTATTTAGAGTCCTTCCATTTAAATTCCGATTATCGTAAGATGTGAATGTAAATGTTTTCAGTGTCCTTGAGACCAGTATGATTACAAGAAAATGATTTATCTGTTTCTTCTATAGAGATTCAAATGATCTCTCATCTCAGTTGTTTATTTCTGACTACATGATGGACCACAGATTATTATTTATAAAACATTAAGGTAATGCTAAACAAAGGATGATACATCAGCATATTGATTAATCGATTGATTATGTGCCATAAGTTGTTTTTGACTCCTAGCAACCACATAGATAGGTTTTCTCCAAGATGATCTATCCCTAACCTGTTCTTTCATGTATCTCAATGGTGCACTCATCACCTCTGTAACTGAGTCCATCCACCTTGCTGTTGGTCATCTCTTCTTCTCTTTCATTCTTCCTTTCCCAGCATTAGAGCCTTTTCCAGAGAACTGGGTCTTTGCATAGTTGTCTGAAGTAGGATAATTTGAGCCTGGTCATTTGTGCCTCGAATGAGAACTCTGGGTTGATTTGTTCAATGATCCATCAGTTTGTTTTCTTGACTACCCACAATATTCTCAGGAGTCTTCTCCAACACCAAAGTTCAATACTCTTCCTATCCTGCTTCTTTAAAGTCCAACTTTTGCTTCCATTCACTGAGGTGATTTTCTATCAAGAGTTCCATTTCATTTTCTTTTAACAACAAATATAGAATGATGAGGGAAATAAAAACAAGGGCTAGATTATGGATTCAGTATGACCAAGCCGTCTTCTGTATTTACTGCCACAAAATAAAAAGAACTGGAAATCCCTGATTAAACATAGAATTGAAATCACCAAGTCCTATTCTAATAATCAGGTGGATGTTTTTTGAATAATAATTTGACACTGCACCACACACCTCTACTCTATGCATTTGTGTGCTCACCCTTGGATGACAACAATGAACAGTGTGTACCATAATTGACAAGTATAATCAAGTATAGTCAAAACTGCATTGTTTTATGAGTTACCTTGAACAAGACAAATAACTTTTGAATATTACAATAGAGTCTTATTAACAATGCAGCAGAAGTTTATAAAATCGTGCATAGTGAAAATAGAATGATTCCCTCTCAATTTTTCTCCATCTTACATAGTACAGTATTCGAGTATAAAGATATAATTTTTAAATAAACGGAATAAATTAGTTTAATAGTCTGTTAGATAACATCATGGAGGATGCATCAAACAGTGGCAAAGGAGTATTAGTGCTGCTCATTAACTCTTACTATTAAGCACTAAAGACGTTTTTATATCTAGGTGGTCAGCATTTTCATTAGTATATACTTAATATGTGTGTGTATTGACGCATGTAATTTATGCTGTACAGTTACGTAGACAAGATAAGTTTTATTTCTAGGTTGGATTCAAAATCTATCTCTTTCAACTCTATAATTTTAAAATCATGTTTTGGGCCAAAAACCAATGTGTATACATATTTCTGAAACTGGGCTAAAATTTTTAATGACATCTCTATGTGCCATCAGTGCCATTTGGAGGGAACCATTTAGGAGGTTGCTAAGATAGGGAAAATAACTGCATGCTACATCTTCTGTATGAATTTTAATATTCAATAAAAATACACATGCAGAGGTTTGATCCCATCATCATAGCTGCCATTGTAACTCGTTTTACTATATCCTGAAGGCACCTCTGACTCTTCGTAAAATAACAATCAGTTGGCACAATAACTAAGTGGTTTAACCATGCTTGCCCATGGCACAAAGAGGAGGGTTGATTGGATCCTTTAACAACTTTCAGTTCCCTTCAATTAACTTAAAAAAAAAAGGTTTTAGTCAGACATGGTAGTTCAGGTGCATGAGAAAAAGAACAACCTATTTCCTCATATCTATTTAACACCTGTAACAACTTCCAGTTCCTTCTTCCTGTCTTTGCCTAAGGAACTATATGACTACAGTATGTTACATAAGTGTAAGAAGCCCTTGTTCAATTGTACACTCTGTCATTATCCTAAAGAAAATTCTGAATCAGTGCTCACTATTCAGATTCTTGCTCTTCTTCATAACTTTGCCTCTCTTTGGCTGTAGTGTATTTCAGATTTAGACAGTATGCAGAGAAAAAGTCCATAAATATTCTCAAACATATACAAAGGGTCAGACATGACTCGGTGCTGGCACAGGGGACCTTTCACATAAAATTCATTTAGCAACATATTTTTCCCTTATGGTTTTAGAGCTGGAGCTAAGGTCATTTATCCTTCTCCAGATTTCAGCCCCTAATAAAAGGCAATGTTTTCTCCCCTTGGGTTTTGTCCCTGTGAGACACACATGACATAAAATATTCAGAGGTATTTTAACAAAAACAGTTGCTGGGGAAAGGGGAAAACAAATCAAGGGGCCACAGCATCTGAGTAGCAACAACTGAAGAGTATTTCTTTGCCACAGATCCCTGCTACAGTTTTTAACTATCCTGTATTCTGTTCTATTGTGGGTTGCTTAGATATTTATTGTTTTATAAAAGCATGTGACTGTTTCATTGATATTAGTATCACTGGAAATATAAAATCCACATGGAAAGTGCAGCTGCATGATTTCTTGTTTATCTTAGTTGCCTGATGATACCAGAATATATGTGGCAAGTAATTTATATCTCAAATGACCATATTCCTTCAAATGCTGATATGTTTTAGCTCTGATGTCACCAAACGGACTCCGTATGCTTCAGAGATAGCAGGTAAAATGCTATACTCCCAGATAGTAATATACTACTATACTGTTATTAGTTTACACTGAATTGGAATGATAATTCAATCAACAGTGATGCCAATAACAATGTTTTATTTCTGTTAATATGTTGTAGATTTTCTTAATTTCAGTTGAGTCCTGATGTGCATTATGGCAAGAAAGAGTTTTTAATCTCATTTTGTTGATTCCAGCTAGATAACTGTTTCTTCTTTTCTAGTCAGCAAGCATCTTAAAATCTCTTGTAATTTCCATTCCCTCCTTTATTTCTTTCTTTTCTTTTTCTTTTTGAGATTAAATGGAGCCAAAATCTCACTGTATAGAGTACGACAGTAAAATATTTCATTATCCAGGAAGCACAGGAGACAATGTTGTCACAGTTCTTCAAAGTAGGGGGAAAAAAAAAAAAACACTGGATAGGATTGACTGGATAGAGGAAAATGCTAGTAAATCATGGTATTTCTTCTTTAGCATTCTGTCTGCCCTGCTTGAGGTATCTTGAAAAGAAATTAGAAATCTAAGCTATGCCAGTTGGGAAAGGTGTGTGGTGTTATCAGCAGTGCTTTGCCAGAGATTCAAACTTTTTCACATATCCCTCTTTCTCTGAGTATGGTTGAGTCATAACTGCTGAACTATTCTGCTTCAGATATTAGTTCAAGGCAGTCCATGGAGATGAAAGAAGTCATCTTTTTCTTCCTTAGGACTTCACTTTGGCTAGAGCTGCAGTGAATCAGTTGTAAAAATGTGGGCAAAAGGAGCTTCACTTGCAGTTCATTTATTTCATATGCTAAAATGCATTTAAAAGTCTCCACTATTTCTCCAAGCATAGGCAATTAACGTAGAAATTATTTACAGCAAGACTGGTTAACCTAGGCTCTCAAGGGGACCATATGTAGTAGTGACTGGCACTTAGATGTACACATATATATAATATAACACCTACTTACTGTTCTCCCTACCCTCAACTCATGGTTCACATACTGGAAAGTCTAAATCTCCCTCCTCTTCCTGAGGGTTGCAGTTTCATTGCTCTTCTTCCCTCCATCCAGGTGGCTCTGAAAAAAACTCCTCAGCACTGAAGGTTGGTATGAAAATGCTAATTAGAACTGGGAGGAAAAAACACCAGGATGCTTTTTTTCTCACACAGAGCTGCTGTTGCAGTTGAGGAGCACATAACTGTCATTTGTAATATGATGATTTCTATTGTCTTCAAAAGAAGAATTTGATTGCTTACTTAGAAAGCTTAAAGCCTCTATTTGAAAGGTCATTTTAACAGAAGCTACTCCTCCAAGAGTCTTCCCCATCTGCTGTCTTAGAGCTCTTCTTCACTTGCCCCAACAACAGCCAGAACATGTAACTGCTTTTCTCTGCCACGGCCCCCCTGACATCATCTTCATCTCATCTCCACCTAGGATGGTCATCCCATACATTATTTTGGAGTTCGTTTTTCTACTTGGCACTTGAACATCCTTGAAATGATGTTTTCATTCACGTTCATAGTGTGACATAGGACGGATCTACGTTTTGCTTGGCCCATTGCCAGTACTGCCACTCCCTGCTTTCTGAGTGCAAGAATAGATAATGTCATGCTCTCCCACTCCCAGCCCATTGCAAATGTACCCTGTGACGTGTTTTCCAGCTTCAACTCAACACTGCTGTTTCTGATCCAAGTCATCTTAAGCCTCTCAGAGTGGATGTTCATTCTAAAAACTGACCCAGCTCCAATTGGCTGCAGGGCCTGGCAAATCCCTGCTGCTGACTTTTTCTTGTAGTTGATCAGTGATGGCCTGTCAAGGTAGTGAATTATTATTAACCCTAGAAGCTCATGTTCCATAAGCAATTACATCTCCCAGCAAGCACGCTTTCCATTTTACCCTTTCCATCTCCAGGCTTATATGGGGGTGGGGTTGTGGGGGGGATTTTTGGATGCTTTTTCTGGCACTCTCCCTTGTGTGAGTACACAAAATGATTTTACTTTTCTGGAGAAAAAGATGAAGTGAGTGGCTATGCATGCTGAGACAGTTGGAGTACCTTCCCAAGCATGAACTTTGAAAAAAAATCTATCTTCTTAATGATTCAAACAGAGTGTGTTCATTACAGCTGTGCATCAGAAGCCTTTCCATGGGGTTATCCAGCCCTATAATAAACTGTATCTACATAGTCAAACTCATTCACATGGGTGTACAGTTAACAGTGATTTTGAAAATGGGGTTTTGTCATCTACAGGTTTCATAAGAACCACACAGCAGGAGAAGAATGTAATCTTTTTTCAAACATGATGCAGATTCTATTGTATCATGGTGGCTGTTAAAAAAGCACCATGAATTCCTTGATGTTTGCTGCTTGCAGCAAGCAATTTATGCATCATTAGATTTTGCAATAACTGGTTTGTGTGTCTTCCTCTCTAACAGGAAAAGCAATTTTCTTAGCATCACATCTAAGTAAGTGTGCTATTAGTCATATGCCTCAGCCAGTATATTTGACTTATTTGTTGTCTAATGTTACAGGTGAAAACTATTTAAGATTTATTTTGTAATTTTCAGAATGGCAATTCAAAAGATATTTTTTTTGCCTATTGTTCACCATCAATTAGAATAAATTGATTCTTGTTGAAAACATTGAATTCTTTTTAATGGCAGATGAACCAGGAGCTAGATATACCACCTTTTTCTTCTTTTTTTAAATATTACTTTTCTGTCTAGAATGTGCATCCCATATACTGTATATTATTATGGAGTTTGCTTTGTTACTTGTCACCTGAACATCCTAGAACTGAATTACTTTCATGCTAGCAATATGACATGGTAGAATACAAAATAGTATTCTATTTTGTAGAATACAAAACGTTGCAAAAGCGGCATCCCCCCAAAGGGTCAGACATGACTCAGTGCTTGGACAGGGGACCTTTCACATCACACAGAATACAAAATAGTTACCAATAAGGGCTCATTCCCCTTAACAGCAGCATGAATGTGGTCCAGCTATCATTTTTTATGCCTATTCTTTAGAGTGTGACTTTTCTCCCCACAATGCCCTGACCCCAAACCACAGCTTTGGTAGCTTAAGGTGATATTTCATTTTTCCAGTTTTAAAATAGTGCTTTCCATTTTTTAGAATACAGTTTTATTCATGATCTAGTCTGATCTACATTTATTTAAAATGTAGTGGTTGACACAGGCAGGGGTGGAATCCCAGTTTCTAATGACCATTTGAGGTTACTGGAAAGTGATCTTCATGGTCATTTTGGCTTGGACTATAGGAAGGACCAGACACCTGGCTTCTGCAGACGCATGTAACCATGTAATGTTTGACCAGAAGTGTCCAAAATGCTTGAAAGGTAACACACAGACTCTTACAATATAGGTTTAGTGCTTTTTTGAAAGGGTACTATAATTGTGTTTAAAAATATAAGACTAGCACTCTCTTGAGAGAGTACTATTTCTTCATTGCACAGAATATCAATATATACCCAGAAAAAGCCATTTTCGGATAGGTTACAAATGTGACCAGTTAAGCAACTTGATGATTATGATGATTGTGTCCCATCAATTCAGCATCACCTCATAGTGACCACATAGATAGATTTTTTTCCATGACCACCTGTCCTTAATCTGGTCCTTCAGATCTTCCAATGGTTTACTCATTGCTACTGCAACTAAGTCCATCCACCTTGCTGCTGGTCATCTTCTTCTCTTTCCTTTCACTTTTCCCAGCATTAGAGCCTTTTCCAGACAGCTGGGTCTTCACATAATGTGTCTGAAGCAGTATAATTTTAGCTTGGTCATTTGTGCCTCTAGTGAGAACTCTGGATTGATTTGTTCAGTGATCCATTGACTTAGTTACTGTAGCAATGAGTAGCAATGAGCCCTTGAATGTAACTATCTGGCTGTGGCCTAAATATGGATTCCATTCTTACTGTAAAAAGCTAATAAACAAATCAGCTAGTCTTTAAAGAAACCAAGACTATAACAAATGGTTTTCCTACCAGCAAACAATGCTTGGTTAGATGGGAAACAAAGCTGGGATAATATACTAATTCCTTTCCTTAATTTGCTGCTCATTGAAACTATAGGAACAGTACCAATCACCAGCCTTGTACTTTGGTCAAGAGGGCTCAGCAATTGGGCCAGGAAATGTTATGCTGTCATACTTTTCCATTGGGTGAAGAACTAGTAAAGAGCCCTTTAATGTAACCATCTGGCTGTGGCCTAAATATGGATTCCATTCTTACTGTAAAAAGCTAATAAACAAATCAGCTAGACTTTAAAGAAACCAAGACTATAACAAATGGCACCAGCTTGAGACAACAGGTGCAAAAGCAAGGAGATAATAGCCCAAGCAGTGAATTATTCTTTCTGTTTCCCTTTTACTGGATAGAGGAAGTATCCAGTAAAGGGGAAGAAATATTTCTTTGTCATTATCCTCACTTCCTACAATCTTGGAAGTGCGGTTACAGCTGACAATGGTTATGAGTCATATTTGTATGTCTTCCACCGTTTTGATTAAAGAAATGACAATGTTGTGCTCCTAAACTACATAAGAGTATAATGAATTCCAAATAATTCATTTCGTAATAGTAGTTACATTGCTAAGCAATGCCGTAAACATTTTAATTAACTGTAATTGTTAATATAGTACAAGAACAGAAAACAGAAGATAGAAGATAGATTTTTTTAAACAATGCCTTAACTACCTATACTGGAACTGTTTCCTAACATAAGCAGTTTGGTGAACCAGGGTAAAGCTGATACTGAAACTAAGTTCCTAGTCTATTTTACAAGGCTGTTCTGAAGATAAAATAGGAGCATGATTAGAGGACTGAGATTTTTAGAACAATGGTTCAGTAGAATTAGAAGATAATTAATGTTCCATTGTTATTCATTAGTAACTATCGTATTGACAGAAGAAAAGGCTTCACTACCCAAACACTAGCAATAACAATACAAATTCCACCAGGTAAAATACTTCCCAGCTTTAGATTGCTGGGGGTGGGTGGGTGGGTGGGTGGCTGGGAGTGGACACTTTATATTGTTGCAATATCCAACTTCTGTCACTGGATGTCACTGTACCACCAATTTAGCATTATGCTTCAAGCCATTTTACAGTCACTACTTTTTTGGGTATAACAGCTTCTTTAAGGTATATGCAGATCGATTATACCAGGTTAGTGGCATGAGGAACTAGGAAAGTGGCAAACCGCTAAGGACAAATCAGAAGGAAGCATTGCGGCATCTCATAATACACTAAAGGAGCCTTAGATGGTAAGCTGTTTATTCTGATCTTTGGAAGCAGACAATAAGAACATACCTAAGAAATTTAATTTGCTCTTCTTCTGCCCCCAGGCTTTTTATTTGATGTTAAATACAAATGAATAACACCTTACTTGTCCAGACAAATGTCAGCGTTGTGGGCAACACGTTTGTCACCTACTTTGGGCTGATTTTTTTTCATTTCTTTTTTGAACTTTATAACTGACATTATGCTGATATTTTCATGCACTTTCAAATGGGCAAGTACTGTGACCTTGCTGCTCCAGTATTGTGCACTCTGGTATTACCTAAATAGAGATGCTACAAAAGAACAGACGGTGTCCTTCTTATTTATCAAGGTTAAGTACAAGACAAAATTAACCGTTAAGCAAGGGCTCCTTGGCATAAGCATTCATATTTGAAAATCAACATTACTTAAAGCCACTGATCTCTTGTCTTTTTGGGATGAGAAAGTAAATATGACTCTGGCTTATGCAACTCATATTCCCAGACAAAGGATAAGAAATTTATGTGAATAGTTGCTGTGTTTAATAATTTTGGTATGCCACTACAGGCAGCTAGATGGCTGTGTTAAAGCCCTATCCACCTGTCCTTGAGCAAGCACAAAAACATGTTGGCCTAAACTGTGCTTCCTCAATTGTTTAGCCTTTTCTTCTCAGTTATGAGAATTGGTGACTGGTGCTGTCCTTATTGTTCTAACATAGAACAAGCCAAAGAAAGTAATTGGTGGGGTTGCCTGGTTTTGTTTCTCTTCCTGCCAAACAACACCTTTATTGTAAACCACCCAGAGTCCCCCCTTTGGGGGGAGATGGGCGGTGGCACAATTTAATCAATCAATCAACACCTGCCAGCAGGAAAACAGCCACCTCTCACTTTGCCTAGCATGAGTGGGCCAGGACAGGGAAGTGGAGGTAGATGTTTGGAATGGCACATTTAATCACCTGGGAAGTTGCCCTCTCTTCTGAAAAAAACACTGAAGCAGCCCAGGATTAGCCTGATAAACAAGGGTTGTGGAGCAGGAGAAAGTGACTGATAATAACAAGGTCTGTCTTCAGATAGTGCTGCAAAGGGGTGCTAGTGCTTGTAGCAAGTGACTGTGACCAGCAGCTCCTGGAAGTAGCGGATGGAGTGGGCAGAATGGCATGGAGGTAGGCAAAATTGTGCTGCTTTCCCATGTTAAAAAAAACCAAAACAGTAAAAAATATGGCCAGCCAAAACTCTTTTGCCAGCTGGACCAGCAGCACATAGCTGGCAGAACCTGGCCCTCATTCCTAGCTTAAATTAATCTGTGCAGAACTAATTGTACAGATCAAATGGTTCAAAAAAGTGCTAAGGTCTTGTATATACAGAGCCCATTAATGACCTGAGAAGTGCTTCAGAAAGTGTTGGTCAACTGTTTTCTGGGCAGATGCCCTAGCAGATTCCAGGTGTCCAATCTCTCCTGCAGGTAAAACCAAAATGCCTATGGAAGACAATGACCGGGTGGTGGGGGAGGAAACATGTCTGCAACAGTCTAAAGCAGTGTTTCGCAACCTCAGCTGCTTTAAGATGTGTGGACTTCAATTCCCAGAATTCCCCAGCCAGCATGCTGCCTGGAGGATTCTTGGAGTTGAAGTCCAGACATCTCAAAGTTGCTGAGGTTGAGAAACACTGGCCTTAAGGAGCCAATTGGAGCTGGGCAAATCCCATCCCCTGAATGTATCATCACTGGTATTGTTAATGGCTGATCCATGACAAAAAAATTGCTGGGGGAGGAAAAAACGTTAAAACTAAATCTGCTAAAAACAACTTTACATTGGCTCTGGAGGGCTGGAGATGAAGGAAGGACAATATCTTGAGGCTATGTGATATGATATCAAAATAGTTACCAGGATGTGTTGGTGTTATAGTTATGGTGATTTGAGGATGAGACCTATGCATGAGTGTAAACTTTGTTGTAATAAATTGTTCTAGTGGAATAGGGATTTATGGTCAGCAACATTAGAATTAGC
The DNA here is from genome assembly GCF_035149785.1 of Candoia aspera. NCBI lineage: Eukaryota > Metazoa > Chordata > Lepidosauria > Squamata > Candoiidae > Candoia > Candoia aspera. Next base: position 52,350,520 of record NC_086157.1, on the reverse strand, counting down.
CACAGAATATGACACAATCGTTTTTTCTCTGTGACTGTACAGGAAATGTCAGTTAACTTCTTTTCTAACCATTACAACATTACATCACACCTTCTAGTAACAGCAAAAGCCTCTTTGCATTCAAGAAGTTTATAGAACTTCTGGCTAACATCTGGTTCAGGTACTGGCTGATGATACTGTAGTAAGCACTGCTGGTAAATTCTGGCGCTTACACAATGTTTGCCACTTATTGCATCCAGCCTTTCCTCTCCAGTTCTGCTAATTAGGGGTGTTCACAACTCTTAGGTCAGTACTTAACTAATTGTCCAGAGTATAAGTCTGTTAGTCAGTAACTTTAAAATGTAGTGGCTGTAATTTCCGTTGTTTTTCCTTTATTTATTGGGGTGGGGGTGGGGGCAGTATTATAAAAAATGGTCTAAAAATTCTGCAGTCTCTAATAGGGGAATTTGGTCATTTCCACTTCCTTTTAGTCTCCAGTTCTCTCTCTCTCACACACACACACTGTACCAAGAGGGGAGAACATTTTCTCCCATAGAAACAACTTACCTACAGTAAGTCAGCTCCATTTTTACAGATTTTTCCAGCCTCCCAGAGGACATAGAGGGAACTAAACTCCCCTTAACACTGTTTTCAGCACTCTCTGATTTTTAGAAAGGGAGCTGTGCTGTTGATTCATGTGATATCTACAAAGCACCAGCTGTACTAGTTGCTGGTGCATTTCTAAGCCCAATTTAAAGGGTTGGTTTTAATCTTTGGAAAATGATGTGGTGCTGAGTGGCCTGGAAGACCACATTTAATTATACCTGCCTGCAACTGAAGATGGGAAACATCTTGCTTTCAAGTTGGAATTAGAACTAGCTTTGAGATGCAGGTTAAGAATTGTGTGTGCTCATGTGTCTGTGCACTGTTTATATACCACAAAAAGCTGCCAGTTGCTATGGAGAATTGCTTTTTCCAAACAACTATAGCAACCACTTTGCTTTGGCAAAGTAGAAAGCGCTTGTAAGGACAAAAATGTGGGTGTAAAAGTTCTCATTCTTGTTGCTACTCTGGCTACTCATTGTTAATTAGAATCTTAAGAGAAGACTTCATGAAAGCTTAATACAGCTTCAAAATATAGCTGTAATATTAAGTACAAACAAAACTCTGCAGAAACAGGTTTACAAAAATCAAGAGGGTTAGTGTTATAATAAAATCTAACACAGAACAAGAAAAGAGCCTGTGTGGCCCTCTAGTGAGAGTAGGATCTGAGAAGAGCAGGTCCAAGTTTTCATTCAGCCAGAGAAGTTCACTGGATTTTATGGACACTCACCAACTCCCCAGCTTAACCTGCATCACCAAGATGTTATGGGACTAAAATTGGACAATAATTTCTATGTATAGCATCAAGAGCCAATATGAAAGAAGTAGGATAGAAATCCAATCAATAAAGTAAGCAATTAACTATTAAAATGAATTGGCTGTATTTTGGAAAATATATACATGAGCATTTTAGTGAAACATAGGTTTACAAGTGGCAATTTTTAACCAAATGTTGGCTTTTAAGCTTTCTTCTTGATAAATAATTCAGGATGCTAGCCAGCCTAGAACTATCATCTTGTAGGAGTCTTCAGATCATTTAAAGCCTACAAGGAAATTGAGCTTCAGGCACCTTTCTTGTCTTCTTAAGACCTTCCAATGTGCCCAGAGGGACATTACCTCAAAGTATATAGTGGGGGATAAAGGAACTCTTCAAAGATGAAATCAAATATTTAGTTATTTTCAGCCAGCTATCATTTAACTATAATTCTTTCCAATGCAAATAATACATTTAACTAAACCATTTTAATATTGTTCATCAGCCAAATAGCTCTTCAGGAAAAATGATATAACAATTTACAGTAAAGTCAATAGCATAATCTAGAAGATACAGCAGGCAGGCAGGCAGGCATGAAGGGATGAACGAGGCACTGATTCTCAACATTACCCTAAAGCAGGAGCTGGATTCACATATAGCTGAATTCCATTTTACATTGTCTTGAAGGGTGGCATAGAACAGGGTTTTTCAAACTGTGTTCCACAGAAACCTAGGGTTCTGTGAGAACTTGTTGGGGTTCTGTGAGACTGAAGGACAAAAAGATGACAAGACCAGACCCATGTGGGCACCATAGCAATTTTTCTAAGACATGGCAGAAAGGGTAGGTCTTGTTCTTTTGTGAAAAAATGCTACAGCTGCCAGTTTGTGGATCAGGTTCCAGATTTTTTTTTTTTAATTTACAGATTCCACAGCTTCAAAAAGCTTGAAACCCCTGATATAGGGAACAAATTAAGTCTGATTTAAATTAACAATAATTGTCAATAGGATCATAAAAGGATACCTAGTCAAGACTGAGTAAGTAAGCACTATGATTACACAGCTGTAAACTATTTTTGTCATAAACTTAGCTACCTATACTTAGAAACAATACTTTGTCCCTTCTAAAATATGCAAGTAGCTATTTCAATCAGCACTGAATGATGATATGACTTTTTCTGTAGTGGGCAAAGGTACCTTTCATTCATTTTCTCTATAACATAGCAGCTGGATAGAAAAATCTGGAAACATTTCTAAAGGACTATACAATAACATTAGTTGAGTCACTTAGGATGCTATGAACAGAAACTGTATGAATTAAAAAATAGAATCCTGTGGGTAAGAAACAGATATACCAAACACTCAGAACACTCACAGGAAAGGCTTCAAAAGGCCCATAGGAGGAAAAAAAAGGGGAAGTGGGAAAAAATCATGCATACATTTTAGATGCCAACTGAACATTAAACCCCTTGGACAAATTATTCTTCTTTACTTTTCTTTCCCATCATTATTTCTTATACTAAAATGTCTGTCAATAGTTGTTGAATTCAGTTCTTGGTGCATGCCATAATCAGCATGTCTCCATACTCACATGGTGACAGAATAGTTCAAAAAATGAAACTTTTCAAAACGGTATCTTCAGATTTTGGTAAGTCTTATAAATTGTCACCTTAGGAACTTATATGAAGAATCTAGAAAATAAGAGACAGGCTTCACTGAATGATTTAAAATGAGGGCTGTTGAAAATACAGTTTGGTCGATATCTGGAGGCAAATTGACATGGTATGCATTTGCTGCACTGAATGCTGATCCTGATTTAACACTTATCCAAATTTGCAATGCAGCTTTTGGCTTTAAAATACTAAACACACACACACACATTGAAAACTTGTCTTCAGTGGTGCATATTTTATGACAAAATAAATGCAACTTCTATTTGAAATTTCATAGATTTTTAAAACACAGATTTATGAAATAATATAATATGGAAAAGACTTAAGCCTAGACATTTTGTGTAGAACAGATTTGAACTGAAAACTGATTTATTGTTCATGCTTAACAATGTAAGTTATTTGGAAAGGGCATACCATTTGCACATACTGTACAGTATTCTTTTTTCAGTATTCAATTTTGAATAAAAGAATGGGACTGGAACAAATATTTCCATATCATGTTGTCTTTTACTTTTTCAATAGCACATTTATTTCAGTATGATAAACATATGCTTATATAAATTTCATGTTTCCTTGTATTCATTCCTCTTTTAAATCCATATTTTCTTAATGCTACTTTATTCTGAATTTTCTTGACATTAATACCACCATTTCCCCTCTGCTCTTTCATGTAATCAAGCCATCTTCTTCATCTGGTTCTCCTTGTATATTTAAATATGCTTCAGTATTTTCCTTTTTTAAAAAGCCTAACCTTGATCCATCTTATGCTCCAACTTTAACTACCATCTGATTTCTTTCAAGCCTACAGTATTCTTTCCTACTGCCTCAGCATTTATCTTCTAACTGTGCTCTTGACCCTCTCTAGTTTGGCTTGTGCCCTGGACACCCTGAAACAGTTTTAATAAAAAAAAACACCAAAAAACAGCCTAATCATTCTTAACCTTTCTCCTGCCTTCAATACATCAGATCATTTCCTTTTCATGACTCATTATCTTGTTCCCAGATGGTTCTATTTCTTTTTGTCCAGTAGCTCTTACAATATTTTATCTTTTTATTGGGGTCCTTGAGAACCTCCATTGTTTTTCTACTAACCCAGTATGTAACATAGACTGTATATACACCCTCTTGCACCCAAATTTACATTCTGTTTCCCCATATACTGGATGCTTCATGATTTTCTCAAATATAGAAGATTCCTATTTTTTTCTCTTAAACTTTGACTTTGTATTATTGTTGAATGAAAACACTACCAGCTGTTCTTTTGATTAGATGCAGAATGTTAATCTCTTTCTGCACCCTATATTAATGCTTTTCCAAATCATGTTTTTTCATAATATAATATCCCCCAAATGCCCCACTTGCTAATAAAAGCTGATTCACACTTTGCTGTTCATTTCTTGATTTTCCCTCTCTCATAAGTTCTGTTTTACCAGCTAATGCCCACATAATTTCCCTCTCAGGTTTTTCTTTCTATATGATCTGGATTTCAGGTTGAAACCCTTCATCCTTACTCCAAAGATTTTCATGTCTTAGCCTTAATCTCCATTCTTACATATTCTATAATCTTTGCAGTGAAGGTTCTACCACCAACTAACTTAAAATATTTCTCTGCCTAAAACTCATACATCCTTTCCTATATTTGGAAATGCTGCATGATGTCACCTCTCTTATGAGTTATTTTCATTAATGCTATTTTCAAAATCCTCTTTTTCTGTTAAGCCTTTTGGCATAATAGTCTAGTATAGCTATTGTGTCATAACCTAGTACTAAGTTGAATTCTTGTGTTGTATTAACCACTTACACTATAATTTAATTCCTTTTCTTTCTTGCTTGCCCTATGTCACAACCTAGGGCCTCTTTTTTTATAAAGTTCCATATGCATGAAAGTTATTAATAAAAAGTCATTTCTGGCTTCCAAGTTTTTAAAAAAACCTTTCTTTTGTCATAGCTGAAATATCTAATTTTGTTTATTCTTTGTACATTCAGAACTAAACTATTTTTCTTAGACAATCATTGACCTGTGCAGCTTTCTTATATAAAGCATAAACTTTATTGATAATTTAAACCTTTGTAAAAAATATGGATGTAGAAATCAGTAAGTTCTGATTTATTCAAGTTGTCAGGAAATGATTGTGAATCATTGTAATAAGGTGCTGGACTTGTTGGCATATCTTTCTTAATCTTATGATGGAGCCAAACTGACTTTACCATGAACGAGAATACTCATTGATCATGTTACCTTGGTTGCCTTGAGTTTGCAGACAGGCTAGAAAAGCCAGTGTAGCTGGCCTCAGATGTGGAGGCAAGGTGAAGAAACAACCAAAGGCTAAGAAATTGAACAGAATAGAAGCAGAGAGAGAAAGAGTAGCAAAAACAATAGCAGAAAAACAGAGTCGGACCTTGGAGAAAAAGAGCTGTGGGCAGTACAAAAGAAACCTTAAAGTGTTTCCAAATTACTGAGCTTAGGCAGTGTGGAACAAGTCATCACAGAAGAGGAAACATAGAAAGACAGATCTTAATTTGGCATCCATCAACATATCCATAGTGCTATGCCACCTGCTGAATTTTAAGCAACATCTGGTGGAATTGTTTAGCAAATTCCTCTTCTTTCTTCTTTGATGGCATCAGGAAAAGCAGATCAAAGAAGAAAGAAGCTCCCCAAGGCTGGAAGAGGAAGCATAGATGAGTCTCATAAAACTATCACCATTATTTCCAGCCAGATTTTTATTGCCCATGGAAACTCACATAATCAGGCTAGTGAAATGGGATGGCTGATGGTGCAGATTTTAAGTTTTTCTTTCCTTTCCTTTTGTAAAAATGAAAACTTAAGTAGGTGAGCTAAGCAATTGTCAATCTGAAAACATTTATTTCTCTTTAAATCTTCCCACTTTTACCAAACCAACTAGGCTCCAAATATTTACTAGAGTGCTGCTCTGGTGATGTCTCCACATTGCTATATTGCCTTGATCACAAGCAAATTGTCCACCCCTGATCAGTAGAGGTGGAAAATAGGACATCAACAAGATGGAAAGCCAATAAAGTTAATTTTAACTGTTTACTCACCTGGAACTCTCAATACAGATGAGATTGTCCTAACTGCCAGGAAACACGCTGAGACAAGGAACTGGTCTCTAATGTTTTATTGCTTGTACATAACAGGAATCCTAACAAACTGAAGAAGTGTGGGAAAAACCCAGCCATATAAACCCCAAAGGTTAAGGCGGTCCCGATCTATGTCTCTTTGAATGGCTACCTAATTCCTCAGTGCTACGCATGTGCTTAACAGTCTGGATGGGAGCCCCCTGCTCGCCGTCCTTACTCATGACAGAGATTGTGTATTTGAGAAGCCTTTCCCTTGGGAACATCAAACTAGAACTGGCAGTAGGACATTGAAACTAATTTTTTCTTGCATTCCAGAAGAGCATGCAAGCTGAGGCACAGGCAGGAATAAGACCATAAAAACCTTGCTGGATTTTGCAGTTCTGTGTAGACCAGCATCCTGTTCCCCATAATGGGTAATCAGCTACTTAACAGGAAACAGGACTGATGCGCAATAACTCTATCCCACTCTTGTATCCAGAAACCTGTATTCAGAAACATGCTGCTTCTGCTTCTGAAGGTAAAATGTAGCCATTAAGACTCACAGGCACTGATAGCATGTATTTTATGATATAAAAGCTTTACCTTTCAGTTGGCAAGCTTGACTCTGCAGTTTGAGCAGCTTTTTCTGTAAAGAAAAAAGCTTTAATCACTGAATATGGCCCCATACCTTTCATCACCCTCTTTCCTCTTGGAATCAAAATAAGTACTATTAGTGGCTAATGCTATGCCAAAATGTATGTCAGGGTATCCAGAACTTTTAATTCAGTTAAATATACTTTAATAGGACCAGGGCGGCAACTGGTGGGGGCAACCGGAGCATGTGCCCTGGGCACTGCGCTGAGGGGGCACCAAAATGAGCACTGGGGGGGCGCCAAAGTGGGCGCAGAATCCATGTTTGCTCCAGGTGACACAGACCCTAGTTGTGGCCCTGGATAGGACTATAATCAAAAGCAGATACTGCAGATCCAAATGCAATGAAATTGATTCTTTAGCATCTCATGACCTCCTAACCACAAGGTGGCAGTAGGTGTAGGTAAAATTACAGATTTACTCTGTGTCCCTTCTTTGATTAGCATTCTGCCACATCTTGGTCTAAGGCAGGGCTCCTCAGACTCTTCAGCTTATCGACCCCTTCATGAAGTTTCAAACTGTTCATCAGTCCCCAAACTTTTATTATAATTTAATAAATATAACTTTAACTAATTGTACTATGAATAATAATAACAATAGAGACAAGTCAACGATATTCTTACTGGCAGCTGACCATCCAACCCTGGGTAACACTGTCTTGCCACTAGCCATGTCACCTTTAGGATTAGGGACTGGCATGGAGCTCTACAGAGACCCCAGAAGATTAACTGACCCCAATTGAGCTTCCATCATTTATCAACCACCTATTGACCCCCAGCCATTTACTCACCCATTTTTGAACCCAGCCATTTAACCACCCTTTGGATAATCCCATTGACTTTTGAGGGTCGATACTGGCCACTTTGGGAAACCCTGGTCATTGTTAATATGGTCAAGGATTATTAATTTGAAGTCACTTCCTTCAGCCCAGTTCACATGCACCTAAGAATGCTTCAACCTCTTAAAGAAAGAAAAACCAGTATGTTTTTTTACCATATGACTTTTTATCCTCAAGAAGCAACCAAAGAAAAATCTTTAAACAAGAATCCATTTGATTTTGAAAACCAATGAATTTCCAGATTGTTGAGATATTTTTCAGTTATTTCTTGAAGATTGTCATATTTGAAATTGATGAATTAATGAAAAAACAGAACATTTTAAGACTGTTATTTCCACACTTCCTTTTTATAATGGACTTTATGCACAAAGAGGGGAGAGGAAAGTTTTTTAAAAAACAGATTATCAAAAAATATTCACAGACAAGACATTACATGGGGCCTTTCTTCTGTATTTCTTCAGAATGAATTCTTCACTTTCCTGATTCCTAAAGAGCATGCCAGTCAAGTTAAAATATATCTGCTTTTTAAACAGCAACAACCAGAACTTATTTATGCTTCTCATTATGCTTGTAGATATATACAATAATATACATACCAGATACTTGGGGTTGTCTTGAACTGTGTTCAAGCCTGAGCTATGCATGATTCAAAAAAGATTAAGAAAAACGCTTCAGAACGTGAGCACAGCATCTCTTTAAAGTAGTTCATGTATAGTATTGTGTAATACGATTTATAATTAATAATTAACTTTAAAAACTTAGCATCTAGTATCAGATGCCCACTGTTCATTCCTTCTTTTCCAACCCTGACAACCTAGTCTATTAATAAGTGTGCACTTTATTGTTCTTTATTGCTAAACGTTTTTTTGTAATGGTGTATTGTAATGTAATACGTTATTATGGTCTTTGACCAGCCTTTACAATAAAAAGAAAATAAAATTGGTTTAATTCACCATTTCATTGTCAGAAGAAAAGAAAACAATAAAATAGTAAAACAATATATCTAGTTAAAAATTTTGCATAACTGTATGGCACATCTTGGGGCATCATGAAAAGGACACCATACGAGGACATGGGCAAGAGTTTCTACCTGCCTGGATCCACAAGGGCAAGGTCTCTGTGAAAAAGAAGTCCCATGAAATCTTCATGCCAGCACTGCTGAGGGGAGGGCATCAAAGTGGGCTCTTAATGGTGTCCCCTCATTGTTTTCCTTAGTTTTAAACTGCTGTAAACTTTGTAATATAGCTGAATGTTTAATTATAAATCAGAGTTCACAAAGCCAATGTTTTCAGCTGTACTAGTAGCAATGTGTTAGTGATAGACAATACATGACTCATACCTTTGAGTCTCAGCAGTAATATAATCATCTTTAGAGCTTTCTAAAAGCTTCTGCCCAAGGCTACCGAAGGTCACTATCACCTCTGCTAATGATTTCCCCAACTGTGACTGGGTTAATGAGTTCTCTGTAAGTGGCTTAAATGCCCACTGTGTTCCAGTTCTACACTTGAGTTTTCTCATTGACAAATTATGCTTGAATATGTGTGTGAAAGACACATGAGATACAGCATGCTGTGAAGCTTTGCTATGTTTATCTACAGCTGGTACAGATTCACAGAGAGAATTACTTTGTGTGTTGTGTGTATCTATCTCTGTGTGTGTATGTGTTTGTGTGTGAGAGAGAGGGAGGGAGGGAGGGAGGGAGGGAATTGGAATTATTTTTCTTAGTGATAACCTATATGTAGAATTGCATCTAGTAACAAAATAGAATCTTTTATTCTTTGAAATTACACAGAGTGATGAAATCTGTATATGCCATACTCACTTGAAAGGAATGATCCTGAATATAAGATAATCCTGCAAAAAGGGAGGGAAAAAAAGAAATACTGACAAAAATCCTGCACTTCTGCACTTTCTCAATTTAGGATTGTTAACTCCAGTTGAAAGTAACCCTAACCCCATACAGTAAGGATGTCTATTTGGCACACCTATACATGTATGTGCCTATATCTATATGTTTGCTAAAAGGAAAATGGACCCACTTGTCTCTTCCAGAGGGATGCATTGGGTGATGTTTTAAAATATGCATTTAATGCTCTTTTGAATGAAAGCATAAAAGTAAAAAAAAGTTCTATATAAAAGTAATCTGACACCTTAGGCTGTGGCATGGATGGGAGAGGCTCCCACCACATTAGCAAGCTGGAGGAATCTGAAATGCAGGGAGAGTCTCTTCCTGCATCTTACACCCCCTTCTACCAGTTACCCCTTACACCCTATCTACCAGGTTCTGCTACCTGGTCTGAAGTGAATAATGCTTCTTTAAAAACAGCAGCCGACTAAAATAATTAGTTCGACAAAGAGGAACATGGCTGTACTGTTTGACACTACACTGAAGGATCCAGTCAGGTGAATGGGGGGCAAGGATCTATTTTGTGGAGGAGGGTGTCTGTTGCCTCTTGCTACCTGTTGAAACAATGCCTGACTAAGGACATAGAGCAGCTGTCACAGAATTCTAGCAAGTTGCAGAAAATTCAGCAATGCAAGTATATTGAGTTTTAAGTCAGTTGTGCAGCAAATTAGACTGCCAATAATTACAGATCAAAAGAAAAATCAGTAATGACCAGCAAGCTCCTTTCCCGTGATTTGATTGATCACTGAAGAACCCCTCAGGGGTTTCAGTATGAAAATCTCTGAGAAAAGAAGTAGAATAGACAAACTCAATTTTAGGACATGGAAAATATATATTTTATTAGAAATGTTTTAGTGGGAAAGTTACTTTCAAATTAATGAAAAATAAAGATTTGCAAACAGTAAACTGTATTATTTTTGTATGTATCTCCCAGTTTTCTTTAAATGCTCCTTTTTTTCCTGGGAGCATGCTATTTTGACCAAAAATAGAAATCTCCCTTTAAGAACTAAGCTTCACAATACTCCTGAGTTTTCATATTATTTTGGAGGTAGCCTGGCTATATGTTTGTGTATGTGAATGTACCCTCTCTCTGATTAAGTTCAGAATTGTACCTCATTACAACCAGTATTTCCTATTCAAATGTTCTAGGAAAGTCAATCTGACATTTAAGAAACATTAAGTTAAATTGCTTTCAACATCCACTAATCAGCTTTAATTTTGGCTGAATCTCTACTTTTCTCTCTTTTTCCTACTTCCTTCAGTATTAAGCTGACAAATACTGATTAGCACCATTTCATATAAGCACTCCCTTTCAGGACTTGGCAAAATTCAGTTCACTTTTGACAAGTCAGCAGCCTTGACTAAACATTCTTTATTACCTACTTTTATTTGCTGATATCGAATAGTTAAGTTCTTTTCCTAATGTATGACGCAGAAGACATCTCCTCCCTTCGTATCTGGAATGTTCCAACAGTCCTCTGAAACTATGGTGGGAGAACGTGGGAGGCAGGTGGAATCTTCTTGGTTTTGAAAGCATCAGGGTAGTTTGTCCTTGCTACTATTCATGCCCATTTGCTATGGGTGAATTGGCTTGCCCTCTGCATATTAGCCTGAAGGCTGGTTTATAGCATGGCCTATAACTGAGAGGTTTTTTAAAAAAAAATCCATTCAATCGTGTCTGATTCGTGGAGACTGCCTGGACAAGTCACTGCAATTTTCTTGGCAAGATCTTCCTAGGGCTGAGAGAGAGCGACTGGCCCAAGGTCAACCAGCTGGCTTTATGCCTAAGGTGGGACCAGAACTCACGGTCTCTCGGTTTCTAGCCCAGTGCCTTAACCACTACACCAAACTGGCTCTCATAACTGAGAGTACTATGTATAATTCTCACTAATCTTCTAGGAAATTAAGCTCAAGTAAATACCCATAGAGCAAAGGTGCACAACCTGAAGGCTCAGGCAGCTGCATCCAAACAGGGAAAATGGTGATCCTAGCATCTCACCTGAAGCTCCATCTTGTAGACATGCTGCAGTGCCAACACACATACAAAAAGGAGGGGCTTGGAATGCAAACCATGCCAAGATAAAATGGTCCTCAGCTCTGAAAAGTCAAAACAATAACATTCAGCCTTATAAAAGAATATATGGTTAATATTTCAATATTGATGAAAACATTATGTAGCATACATGTAATATGGCATCTATGTTTTTCAGAGACCAGCCTGCCAGCTGAATTCTTCAGCTTTCTGATTTCTCTTTTTGCTTTCTGAGTTCTATAGCTTTCTGAAGTTTTCTAATTTGTCAGAAATAAAAGCTTAAGTCAAGTTTTACAGTGTGGTACAAGCAATTTAAAGGTCTTTCTTCCATAAAGTGATGCAGCTGCATATCAAGACTCCCAAAATGCATACTTGCTCTTCTTATAGATAAAGAGATTTAGATACCATCAGCATACTAATAGTACCCAGTCTCAAATTTCAGATGAGTATTTTTGCAAGTGTCTCCCATCTTGGCTTAACTAAACTTTCAAAAACCTTATGTAAACCTAAACTCTGTAGGTTTATACTCAGTGAAAAAAGGGATAGTTTGAAACCAGCGTGATCATAAGTGGGGAGATGTCAGTATGACCACTGTCATGCTGACATTTCTGAATATGTTCAAAGGCATCTTCTGCGGGGAGATGGGCAGTGGCAAAATTTGAAAAATAAACAAACAAACAAATAAATGCCAGAAAGCATGTTTTAACACTGTAATCTCTATACTTCTGACTATTGAGAAAACTCTTCTGGCTACTTTCACAAATACAGAAAAATGGTGCATAAATAGCAGTATCTATGGCATCCTTCCCAAAATATTTCTTGGTTCAAATATTTCACATAAATAGATAGATATTGATATTAATATAGATGACATAGATATAGTTAATATAGATAATCATTAGCCCCACTAGGTAGGCCAGACCAGACAATACAAATGTTATCTTGTTGTTCTGGCCTTAAAAAATGTTTCAGCCACTTTTATCTAGGTAATGGTTCCTGCATTATCTCCATCATCTTCCTCATTCTCTACAGGATTGAGTACAACTCCTCCCCTCCTATAATTTGCATATAAGAACACACATTTTGGAAAGTTGGATACAAAAATATGCATGCTTTAGAAAGTAAAGTTTTTAAACTAGATATATTAGGAAAATTGCATACATAGTATATATATTAAGGAGGGTTAATATATATTATCATAATATATTTCATATATTATGAAAACTTATGTATGACAATAGTTGCAAATTATTTTTTAAATATTCTAGAAAATTTGACCTGAATGCATGCCATAATGGATGGACTTTTGACTAATCTAACATTCTTGGACTCAAATTTTGCTTTTTTTTAAAAAAAGGAGAACTTACACATCCACAACCAGAAACAATAAAATGATCAAAAACACTAAAAACACTCATTCCCATTGGTGATCCCACTTAATTTTTTTATTATGAATTTTATTAAGTTTAAAGATAAGACCTACAAAAAAAGAAAAAAAAACTACAAAAAAAGAAAAGAAATACTAAAAGGGTGTGAAAACACAAAATAAAATTTTTTCAACATTACAGAAAGATGTGACTTCTGACTTTTAACAGCAAGGATATACAAAAATTTTCCATAATCAATCTCTTACTCTACATTAAACCAAAATCACATTATTTCTATAAATCATTCCCCTTTAGCGTATTATAAAAATCACTAAGTTACTCCCTCCCTTTATATTAAAATAAAGAAAAAAATCATATAAACCTCCTTAACAACTCCCCCCCTCAAAATAATGCTTATTTAATTATTCCCTTCCTACTACTACTATATACATTTCTGATTACTATAATAAAAGTCAAACTAAAAAGCACATAAATTGTCTGCAATTATATTAAATAATGCAACAGTTTTAATAATTGTAATCTTAATAAACCCAAAAAAGAAAAGCAATTTGAAAAAATGACCTTAAATCAAATTCTTATAACCATCTAAATAAACATTTTTAATACCCTAATAATCTTAATCCATATCCTTCAAAACAAATATCAGTCAAACCTAAAAGCAATCCAGATAAACATTCTTTACTCCTTATCCCGCTTCAAAATAAACCAAAGCATTTACATATCCCCACAATGTACACAGAGCTTTTCTCTTGAAAAAATCAAACAGCCCAACTGCCCCCCTCAAAAATTTCAACTTCTCTTAGAAAACCTCTCATATACAATTCCTTCTTTTTCATGGCATTTCACCAAAAGTTTACTTTTACTTATTGCTTGCAGATCCCTCTCTCTGTTGAATTTCTCCAATTCCACTATCCAATCTTCATCCAGCATCTCAACAGAAATTCTAATCTCATTCTTCGAAGAAACATTTCTATCACTGTTGAATTCCTCAGTTTCATCCACTACATTCCCAACCAGATGACACATTTTAAAATTCCTACTTTCCACAATGTCCTGAATGTCTTGTATAAAAACTTGATAGGAGTCAGAAAAGATCTGTTTAAAATCTTGATGGAAGTCAGAAAAAATCTGTTTAAAATCCTCCATGTCTCATGCAGTAGATTATGGCACACCCTAGGAGCTTAACCAGTGAAAGTCAAAGATATGAAAAAGTTCTGAAGTATGTTTACAACAAAATGAAAGTGAGATAAGCAGACAGTTCCCAAGGGAAAGTAGAAACAGAAAGCTGAGGGTTTAAATTAGCCAGTTCAACATGTAGGAAAATGCTAATATCTTCAAATTTAATACCAAAAGAATAACAGGAAGACAATTATTTACTCTCAATCCTCCTTTATATTTGGAAGGGAAATGAATTTCAAAACTTAAAAAAGTAATCTCCCAAATAATGATAAGCACCAAGAAAGCCCACTTCTACTTGCTTTAGAAAACCTGAATCACAATTGTCAATAAATATGGCTAAATCTGATGACTTCTATTCTCTTTATCTCCTAAGATGATTCCACATTCTTGGATCATGCAAAAGGTCTAATACACTATTAGAAAATCTAAGGATAAAAAGCCCATTAACACAGTGGATTTCAGAGTAAAATATTCTTGGGATTCAGTGAACTTACCTTCTGTTAATAATTTTTTTTTTCAATTTTGCAACACCATGCCAAATAAGGCAAACTAAATCTTTTAGCCATAACAAAGCATTATGGTTTTGATCCTTGGCTCAACAAAGCTTAGTATCAGACAGAACCTGTTTTTAATTCCACCGGTTACTCATGTTTCTTACTGCTGAGTAACCACTGCAATATGTTTGGGATTGCAGTTTTAGATGGGAGGATACCAGGCATTGTAACATTCAGATATGTACAAACAAATTGATACATCAATGCTTGCTAGCCATCACACATAAATCACAAGCCAGATTTCTGTTCAACCAGTAGCATAAAGTATATATCCTATAAAGCACTGAACAGTGTTTTGATCCCTTTTCAAATTTATATCTGGAAAGGAAAAGAATGAGGAGACCCAATTCAAAGGCTATCACCAGAGATGTTATAACAGCTAAAAACTCCCAACAAAAAGAGTTCAAAATGCTTATTATTTCTTTATTTATATCCTACAATTCTCTCCTTAAAAAGAAAATGCTCAAGGTAACATTAATTTTTAAAAAAAAATGCTTAAGAAACTAAAAGCACAGTCTAATGCTGGATTACAAAGAACTGTACATTTGCTGAGGGGTAAGAAAGAAGGTGAACTACAATTTGGGGGCAGGAATGTCCACATATGTGATACAGCTACTGAGAAAATCCCTTGTGTGTCACTACATGAACTGTGGTGCTGAAGGCAATGGAATATGCAAGAAGAGTACACAGTTGATCTTAAAGGATTAACACAACCCTTCTGGTACTTGATCCTACAACATAGCCAGTAACTTGAATTGTATTTGAAATGAACTGGAACACTGATGTAGCCAAAGGATGACATGACTCCAACACTTTGCATCGTCAATATTCTAGCAGCAGCATTTTGCTGTAGTTGATTCTAAATGGTTTTCAGGGCCAGCCCCATAAAGTTCCCATTACAATTGTCAACTTCACTTGAAACTCTTTCATTTGAAATCATAGCCAGATATAAAGATACCAGGAATGGAGGCTACCATATACCATGTAATGCTGATTAAGAACATTCTTAGCCACAGCCAATGCTTAATTATCTAATAACAAAAGTGGTTTCCAGGAAAATGGTGATGCTGTCTACCAGATATTTTGCTGTAACATTTTGCTCATGGATTGTTAAGTTTCCTAATCAAAAGTACGTCTCTTATCCAAATTTAATTTCATTTTCTTCACTTTCGTCCAATCCATCACTGATTCTAATAACAGCAATTAATAATTTCAACAGCATATCCAGAAATACATTGTAAAGAAATAATGAAGCTATCATTGGTTGGATGGTTTCTATCAATGGCTTCATGCAGGACATAATGGGGCAACTTTCTGGATGGCTATCCTATTTGGGGAACTATAGTGTGCACTATAGTGAATAAGGCTGGGACTGAAACTGTTCTATTTTTTTTCTTTTTTGCAGTGGGAATTTTTACCTACTTTAGAATTTACAGTATGAAAATGATCAGAAACAATGCTGCTAATTTTTTAGCAATTAAGTCCTATAGGGTTCAGGGATGATACAGCTCTGGTTTGTAGGTTGCCTAATTCTAATATTGAAACTGAACAGTGCAAGGGGAAACAACAAATCCCATGGATCAAAACCAAGGGTTTGAACATGAATTCCCTATGAGTAATGTTGTGTGCTGAAACACAACAAACAAGAAAAAGCTGGAGCAGGACTAAACTGCCCTCTACATCTCAGCAAAGAATTTTCTTGCCAAATTTTGCCTGCATGTTTTTAGTGTTGTTGGAGATAAGTTGAGGTAAATAAGTAATGTTTGTTCGTTTATTCATTTAGTTGCTTCCGACTCTTCGTGACTTCATGGACCAGCCCTCTCCAGAGCTTCCTGTCGGTCGCCAACACCCCCAGCTCCCCCAGGGACGAGTCTGTCACCTCTCGAATATCATCCATCCACCTTGCCCTTGGTCGGCCCCTCTTCCTTTTGCCCTCCACTCTCCCTAGCATCAGCATCTTCTCTAGGGTGTCCTGTCTTCTCATTATGTGGCCAAAGTATTTCAGTTTTGCCTTTAATATCATTCCCTCAAGTGAGCTATTATAAGTAATTATATCAAGTGAGCTATTATAAGTAATAGCTATTGCTTAGTTGCTTAGTTGCTCCTCCAATATTGCAAATGACAGAAATCTCTCTCTCTTCCCCCTCCCCCTCACTTCTTCCTTCCTTGAAAACAGAACTTTTCCTCTACCACATTATCCTTTCTGGCAATGATTTTTTCTCAGTTTCTTCGATGTAGATGTGAATAGTTATTATTTACTTATAATTCACCTTTCTCTACTGTCAAAAATGTTTTCATTATTATTGTTTTGTAGACTAATGGCATGTAAATTACTGCTTATGTTATGCCAGCATAGAAGCAACACTGCTGTTCAGATATCCTTTATGGTGTTTAGTGCAAATAATGAAAATAAAGAAGGCATGTTCCTTATTTTAAACAATTTTAAAACACAAATCTTCATTAATAACATTTTGTCTCTGTCAGCAGAGCACTATTTTTCTTCATTTATCCAAAGGCTAAATTCATAGCAGTTGTATTTGGGGGGGGGAGACTTTTTTCTTTTTAAATAGTTTTTTGCTTGTATTTGTTTGAATAAAGATAATTACAACAGATTTTGCAAAAGTGCCATATAACTTTGAGGAAGGCAGATATCTGTGAAAATGTGAATCTGATTGAAATTAGTTTTGCTATATCTACAATATTTATATTGAAAAAGCTTAAGGATCTACAATTTGGTTGATGTGTTCTTTGAGTCCCTAAAGTTCTAAATAATTCAAAGTTCCCATTTTCATATAAAATATTTGAGTACTTAATGGCACTCCAAAAAGTGTTAGACAAAACTTATTATCTAGTTCCAGTTTGAAATAATTTGAAAATTTATAATATGAGTGTCTTTCCTTTTCTTTCTTGGGGTAAAAAAGAAAAAGCAAGAATCAGTATAGGGAAAGGGAATAGCTCCTCCTGCTTCTCTTTGCTGTGCCAGTGTTCATGGCACAATCAAAACATCGTCTGTGTTGAGGAAAGATAGTGTTTGGATGTGGGCGACTTGTGCATAATGTGTTTGTGTTTCTGTCCTGTCCTGTCCTTCTAACATCTATCGATCTATCCAGCTGTAGAGTGTGGCATTTTATTTACAATTTTCGGGGGACAGTGTGTGGTGAAATGGTTTGGATGGTGTCAGATATATACTTGGGAAATGGATTGAGGAATGGAGAAACAAAAGACAGAGTTGAAAAAGGAAGCTAACTCTGATGCAGTAGAGTATAGCAGTCACTGAAGTATTAGTAAAGAGTAAAAATAAAATGATCTTAAGTTTGCTACCATAAGCTGTGATGATGTCTACCAATTTAGATGGGAAATTTAGATGGACAAATTTATGGAACATTGGACTATCAATGGGTAACACTTTTTATGGCTGTTAACTCTCCTTTTCATAGACACTAAATACGCTAGGAAACAACAGTGAACATTTGGTCTAGTGGTTAAGGCACCAGGTTAGAAACCAATGAGTTCTAGCCCCACCTTAGGCATGAAAGGGTTGGTGGGCCAGCAACTCTCTCTCAGCCCAACCCACCTCACAGGGTTGTTGTTGTGGGGAAAATAGGAGTAAGGAGTGTTAGGTATGTTTGCCACCTTGAGTTATTTATAAAAATAATAAAGGTGGGATAAAAAAAAAGCATCTGAAAGAAATGCTGGACCAGATTAGTTGATGGTAGCTTGATCCAGAGGCCTCTTCTTGTGTTCGTATTTTAATCATGCTATTAGATTAAAAACATAGTATTAAGAGACAAATGAAAAACAAGCATTTTTCCCCCATGCTTCCTATATGCCCCTCTTCCTCATCCTCTAAGCTAACAGTTGTAGATGTTGCAATATTTTTCTTGATCCATTTGATTGATCTTTGATTGATCTTTCCTGCACCTTTCAGTTCTTCCATTTCCATCTTGCAACTTAGTGATCAGAAATGTATGCCTTATTCCAATTGTGGCAGCACAACAGTTTTGTGTAATGTTCTAATGTTTACAGATTAATTGATGTTGTCTTTGATTTATTGTCATAACTATGATGAACCATCTGTTGGTACAGGATAGTGGCAAATGTAGCAGGACGAATGGTAACTGCTTTCCCAGCCTACCTGATGCCGCTGCAAAGAGGGTTACCCTGTTATTTGACTGATCTTTATCTTACTTAAAGGCAAAAAGGATGACAAGCTCTTCATTTGGAGAATAAAAGTACATGCAGAAAACCCCATTTCATGATTGGCTCTTACAGCAGCCCCATCCCCCCAAATCAGATGATTTTAAAAATTTATCTCCTATCCAAAAATATACCATTAGTAAGAAATGCTGACTATGCTTTTATGCATGAACAGTTTCTCTGTGCAATACATCAGGAAATAATCTGCAAGTTCCTGGCAAACTATATTTATTATTTGTGTTTCAGACTAATTTGTTTTGCTCTTTGTATACATAGTACATTTTATACAAATGTAGCTGGGTACAAATAAACATTTACTTATATTTGTGCACATACATTTGGCATTCTATGAATCTATCAAATATTTGTGCACAGAGACATAGGTACAGGGAAAAAAGCATCTCATGCCCACCTATATCCTTTCTATAAACGTTAAATAATTAGTGTTGTAGCTATAAAGCTTATATATTCCTTGTCAATGACACCTTCAAGGTCTCTGTGCTGCCTACTGCTTGACCTTGGTTTAAAACACACACAGAATAGAAACCTTGAAACCAAGATGAACAAGATTCATTCTGACAGAAACCAGATGCAGCAAAACAGGACACACACACGGACACACACACTTTCTTTTTGTTGCTTTTTAAACACCTCTAATATTTTTTACAAGTTTTACACTCTGGAAGTACAGATTGACCTATGTAGTACAATACCTGTTTTCCTACTCTAATTCTAGGCTTGAAAAAGGAAGTAAATGGTACATGTTATCTTTGTTGGTTTTTTTCCTAAAGATTATGTACTACATCTGACAGAAAAACAAGATGTTTACATTTCAACCTAAAGCTAATTAATTGAAACAATTTGTACTTGAAAAAAACAAAATTACTGTATAGAACATTTTGCTTTTTTCAAGTACGAATTATTTCAATTAATTAGCTTTAGGTTGAAATGATGACATCTTGTTTTTCTGTCAGATATAGTGAATTTTAGTAACTGATTATATAATTAAAGTACAATAAGATCCCCACACACACAAACACGCAGACTGAAGTATTGCCTTCTATTATGTCATTTATATTAAAGTTATATATTAAGTATTAAAGTTCAATACTTCCTTTTATGTTTCAGTATCAGCAAAATTGTAAAGACAATGGACCAGCATTCAATTATGTACAAAATTGTGCCGCTTGCCCTTGTTTCTTCTAGCACAGTTCTTTGCCTTTAAGAAGTACAGTACAAGCTATTGGACTCTGTTTATCTGTAGGAAATAATTAGGAAGCTCCATCTTCCCTCAAACCTTGTACAAGGCTGATATGCTCCCTTTAGATTGGTTTATATAAACCATGTGAAGAATGATGGTTTCTTCATGACAGGTATTTGTTGTCATTTGGACCAGTTTTTACCCCTTTTTATGTTATTAAGCTGTTGAATATTAACATATTCATTGCATTTGTGTAGAATGTGTTTTTTGAAATTATCTTCATTCTGTGGAAAGTATTGCATCACTACGGGTCCCATGATGTTAATTGGATGCTATCCTTGAGAGACTAATTTTCTCACAATTGCTCACTGATTTCTTAGCTAAGGCATAATTTGACCAGATATCTTTTTAATCCAAGTCCAATCAGAGTTGCTGCATCATACAGATAAGAGTTGCTGCATCATACAAATATTTTGTAATGTTTTCCATTTAAAAATGATTGCAGGCTTAATAGTGATTTTGCAATAATTGTTTGAATAATTGTAAGTTGATCAAACCAATAGTGTCATTTTTTTTTTAACATAGATTTCCCCTCCTAGAACACTTGTCCTATATATATATATCCACCCAGAGTCCCTTTTGGGAGATGGGCGGTGATAAATTTGATAAATAAATTATATATATATATATATATATATATATATATATATATATATATGTCATATTTTTTATGGCTTTCTCCCCATTGTATTTTTACCAGTACTGAATATCAGTCATATTATACTGTACTGATCTCCTAGACAGTTGTTATATGTGAATATCCTAATTATTAACCAACATCCATAATCCTACAAATTGATTGTTATTTTCTTCCAGAAATTAGTAGTGCTTTTCTTCTGCTTCCAAAGGTTTGAGAAGAATTCAGGAAGGCAATGTGACATTGTGAGGGACATGCTGAAGCAACTCTGGATTTAATGCTAAAAATAAAAATATTGTTGCATCAGACATTCATAAGTTGTTAATTGACTAATCTAGTTCATTAAACCAAAGCATATCATATTTTAGTCAAGGCTTCATCTTAAACAAGGAACTCTCACATCATAGTTCTGGATCAGTTTCCTCAGTGAATAAATGAACAACTATAATGTTTTTGACTCATTTGTTTAACTGGATTCTCTTTATCAAGTTTTGTGGAGAAGGACTTGCATGGAGAACAGGTCACATTTTAGGTCAGATTTATGCAGAAATACTGAACTTTCAAAAGGGTTTGCAAACTTTTAAGTACCACTGTGTGTGTATATGTGGGTCTGTGTGTGTGTGTGTGTATATACAAACACACACACACACACATACACACATTATATATGCTTTGAGTTGACGAGTCTGAATGAAATCTATCATTGAACAATGTGTTGGTTAGAAATGCCATGAAACTATTTGGTCACAGCTATTTCTCAGCTGTAAGAAAACAAATTGTCCAGAAATATATGATATACTTGTTCTACTAGTGAGGCACCCAGATCTGGATCAGGGTTCTTAGTGAACTACGAAGAATTAACAGTGATAATTTTAAAAGCAATTCCAATATTGCACTTTAAGGCATTAGGAAAGGTGGCACTGCCAAACCACTACTACATACCTGCTTCTTCATGTTTTTATTACTTTAGAATGAAATTAGCTTGTGGATGACCTTGTATATATTGTTTTGCTTAAATATCCTTGAGTTTGTCATTAGGTTTAAATAAAAAGCTCAAGAAATTCCTGTCATTAAGGCAAATATAGTAGCTCTATTATTTCCCCTCACCAAACCCTTCTGTACCTTATGGGCAATAAAGTGATCCGTTGCATACATCAGATATCTTGTTTGGACTTGCTACGATGGTGTTTCTTCAGGGACCAGACTCTTACTCTTTCTTCAGAAAGAGTAATACCGATAATGATGGTGAGGTAGACCAGAAAAATAAGGGTCAGGAAAGTGTCAAGGCACCCCTGGGGTGATGATGTGGCTACAAATATTACCTGTGGTCAGTATTAATCAGTCCCTTGAAGCATGTTTTATCGGTGGTGGCAAGAACTGAATATCAATATAAGGATCCAAGACTCTGAATCTGCAAGAAATATAACATAGGGACTAATGGTTCCATCACAAAAACTAAGTCACAAACTCCACTATTCCGGAATGGAAGTTTTGGTTTTTAAACTTTTGATACAGGTGTGTCATTTGTTCACACTTGGACAGTAGCACCCACTATTTTCTTGCCCACCTTTAATAGACAGCTGCTGCAATGGTAGCACAGCAACATCTGTAATATGCATTTTAAGGTATGTATTCATTCTTTCAGAGAATTTCTAAATGCCCCAATATTTTACAAATTATATTAAGACAAACTAGTAACTCCTATGTATTTAAATGACAGTGTGTTGCCCTTGCCTCCTACCCAGTCTTTTATGTAGGGTTGAAGGATTTCTTCTATCTATTTTGGTGACTTAGTTACAGTTGTTGGCCTTGTGCTGTGTAATACCAGAAGGCATTTTCTTCTTGTACTTATGCAAGAAAATCTAGCATGGGAAATCATTAAAGTTATATATATGTTAGGAAGACTATGTATTTCTACAGACACATTTTTTTGACAAATCTAACAAGGAATAGACTTCATCAAGTGATACAAGAAAAGGCCAACATTAAGGAAAAATACAGTGCAGGAATTATTACCAGGGACAGGGATTGGAATAGAGAATGTCTCTAGCATTTAAAGACAGTGACATATTACCTCTGCATTCACTGCTCTTTTTCCATTTAATCCAATTATCACAGCAAGCCATCTGTTTGTGAAAGAGTTATATGGAATATGAAATTTTGTATTGCCCTTGCAATTCAATTGGTGAGACAAATTTACTTTGAGCGTTCAAACAAATTTATGCTGAGTATACTCAACCATTGCTTTTTTCTTGTTTCATAGTTTTCTCAACTTTTTCCCCCTCACAACAGACATATTACATCAAAGTTTTTTTTTAACTTATCTCCTTGTCTAAAATATATATTTGTAAGTCTTAAAATTTAAGATTTTTCCCCAAAGCCTGCAGATACCTTCCTTTGACAGTAGGGATCCTACAGAACAAGTTTGTGACCAATATTTCATAGGATTTTAAACTGCTCTGCAGACCATTCTAACTCTCTAGCATTGTTACACAAAATATCTGGGATCCTTGTTTTGTTTAGCATACAAGTGAACTGTTACTTCAAGTGAAGCAGAACACGATGAGCAGAAAAGCTACTTTCTTGGAGACTGGTTTATTCCCTGGTGATTAGTGGTAGATCGATCAAAGGCCTAGGAGACTTTATACCAGTGTAAATTGCAGATACTGTATAATATTCCCCCAGTCTCCAGTTCTGATTGGGGTCACTTGTAAGGAGGATAAAGGATGAAAGCTGGAATACAAATCCCGGTTAGCTTATTTGCATTAGTTTTTATTATAAAACAAAACAAGGACATCACTGCAAACTAGTTTGGTTCTGAGCAACTATTTTTTTAATGTACCATCCATATTATACTGTAGTATTACATGACTGTATATTATCTATGTAAATTGTGTAAATTTGTGATTATAATACACATTTCTTCTTTCACATACTCTATCTTCCTGACATTTTTGTGACTGTATTTTTTAGAATTCTAACAGCAGTTTCTTTTCATGTCCATCAGGCTGTCAGTTGTCAATCACAGGCAATCAGAGCTATTAAATGCATCAGAGGCAGGAGTTACGTCAACTCTAATAATATGCAGGTCTGCAAATGCTTTTAAAAAATCCTCAAACTTTGGTTAGAGCCATTTGGTCGTCTAGTATCCTGGAAATGTAGATGAATTCATGATTTAAAGGGATACAAGGTCACTCATGCCCTGGTCATCTCCCACATAGACTATTGCAATGTGCTCTACGTGGGACTACCCTTGAAGAGTATTTGGAAGCTTCAACTGGTCCAGGATGCGGCCACAAGAGCAGTTATTGGTGCCCCAAGATTGGCACATGTGACACCACTGCTGCACGAGCTGCACTGGGTACCAGTTTGCTTCAGGGTCTAATTCAAGGCTTTGGTTATGACCTTTAAAGCCCTACATGGCATGGGGCCAGGCTACCTGAGGGACCATCTCTTCCCCATTACATCAACCCGTCCCACCTGATCGTGCAGAGAGGGCATGCTACGAACCCCGCCGGTAAAGGAATTTCACCTGGCTGGGTTCAGAAGGCAGGTCTTCTCTGCAGTGGCACCTGCCCTCTGGAATATTCTGCCCCTAGAGGTGAGACAGGCCTATTCGCTCCAGGACTTCCGGAAGAACCTAACAACCTGGTTCTGCTGCCTCACTTGGGGTGGGAGGGGCACCAGTTCATCTTGGGGTTGGCTATTATAGATTTCTCCCCAACAGACAAGATCTGCACTGCTGGATTTTATATTTTATATTTTATATTTTATATTCTATATTTATTTTATTTTTATAGAGTTATTTATATTGTAATTTATGTCTTTTAATTTTGATTGTAAACCACCCAGAGTCCCGTTTTCGGAGGAGATGGGCAGTGATGGAAATTTGAAATATAAACAAACAAACAAACAAACAAATAAATAAATACAAGATTCCAACTTTTACCACTTTGTCCTTGATTTCTGCCTATCTCTTCCGCTTCTTTCTGTCCTTTTCTTGCTCCAGTTTGTTTATGGCCTTGTAGCTTTATTTATCATATTTGTAAGTCTAGCATACAGCTTGTATCCTAGTAACCAAAATGATACCTTTACAAATATGCTCAGGGAGCTTTATGTACAGATTTTGTCTGTTGATAAACACTAGATTGGTATTAGATGGTTTAATTAAAAGTAATATATTATGTTTATTATTATATTGCTTGATTCTTTTAAAATAGCCTAAAATAGATTTATATATGTTGTTATATTAATGTCTTCTTCTAAGCAGTCCATGAGTTCCCCAAAAGGTCCTATGCTTATCCTCTAATATGTAGGTGCAGTATTAAGCTCTGCTCCTTGACCCTGAATGGAGCAATGGGAGGAGTTAGTGACCTAGAGATTCTGAAATGCTAGATAATACATACAGTCAATTTGTGAAGGCCGTGTAGCAGGACTCATGGATCAGTTCTCTTAAACTCATAAGCTTTGTTAAGTTTGTTCAATTCTACAGTTTGAAAGCTTATATGAATGAACTTTCTGAATCTTGGGAAACTAGTCTGTGTTTGCTTACTGGATCTCTTTGAAAGATGATTCCTACAATAGAGTTTGCTATTTGAAAATAATCGAAGTGATAAACTAAATATTGCAAGGGAAATAATTGCTTTGACAGTTTTTTGTGTAACCTTCCACACAAAGAACCTTCAGAGTAAATAATACACTTGATGGATACATCATACGATTTAGTGTAGTGTCTCACTGTCAATTACCTTTTGGTGTAGCACAAAGCCAAAAGAAAAAGGAGTACCATTTTTATTTTATTGTTAGACATACTCTCTACATTTATATCACAGAACCACAAATATTGATCTCATTACATCCCATGGTAAAAAGAGAACAAATGCCTCTTTCCAAAGCCCTCTCATATACTGCATAGCTGGTTGGAAAATATGAAACTTTCTATCACAAATCTCAATGGCTATAGTCCAAAACTCCACATGGTTCACTGACCTTCGAATATGTTCCATACTATGAGCATACACATTTACATTTTGATCTGCTCCTGTTCTGTGCTCATGCTGGCTTGACCTTTTCCAACTGGACAATTCCCCTGCTGTGTGTGCTCCCACTTTTCTATTCCAGGAAGCAATTGCCAATCACTTTCTTTATTAAGGGGGGAAGAGGGGTCTTACTGGATGTATTTACACACTCATACACATATATACATCACACACAAACACATACTATGTACATACAAAGTTACATTGAATCTATACATATAGAGCTAAAGCATGCACATGAGTAGCTTAAAAGGGAAAAAAATCCTTTTTACTACAGTTTTGTTTAATAGCATGACATAACAAGAATTCTATAATAGCACAATGATTGTAACTCTTGTCTGATAATACAAGGGTTGCAGAAATGTTTTTTTTTCAGTGACTTTTTTTTTCTTTAAGCTCTCTACTTTTCCTTTTGCTTCTTTAAAATAACTCCAGCAGTATATCATGTCATGATTTCTCCACTCCCTGAGGGGGAATAATTTCCCCCTCATCTCCCAAGTACACCAAATAAGGATTTCTCAAGCCCCTTTCAGAATTACTTAGCAAGACAAGAGTAGTTCACCAATTCTTTACATACAGAAAATCGCTGTTTCACTTCCTGGTATTTCCAGTTAAAAGGATCACAGGATGCTGCCAGTTAGTATTCTATCAAATTGAATCTTTCTTCCAGAGGCACTAATTGGTCAAATTCCTGATGACCCTGTAGCCCCACTGGAAAAGATTGGGGATTTGTATAAATCTCTGCAGGGAGCATAGTGGAAAGGAAACAACTGTTCCATGATCAAATACAACCTTCTGCATTTTGGATTTAGCACAATAATCTTTGCTGTATTTGTACTTTAGCCTACCTTCAGTAGATAGCTCCCTTGGAGCAAAGAGCGGGTAAATACTACATGGGCAGTTCTTTTCCGCTGGGATTCTAACTGAGCTACTGATAAATTTATTTTTAATGAATTAAAACCCCTCAAACTAGTGCTTCAGATTGCCTACTCAGGGGAGCAAATATACAGTTTGTGTCTGTACCCTGCCTTGCCCTGTCCCCTCTCTTAAGAATGGTTCTGGTTTTTTAACAGATGCAGGCAAGACCAAATGTAGAGTTTTTTTCCCAGTGTGGCAGAAAAATATTAGAGAATGATGGAAAGTGTTACTTTCTGCCTATAAAAGCCCCTTTCAGAAAAAAAAAGTTGCAACCCCTCAACCCTATTGCCTTTAAAAGAACATTATAATTTGCATTTTATTATTAATATAATTGCTTCAGACTCTGCTTTTTTAAGGTATTATTTTCAGCAAGGAAATAGGAAAAATAAAATAGATTCAGAGGATTGCAACCCTTAGAATTTCAAATGAAAATGAACTTTAGAAAAATGAATAAATCTACTACATTTCCTTTCAGGTGTAGGAACATTTTAACATCTTTAGCCTTGTTTTTTAGCTTTCTTCTTTTTCAGTTTTTAAAAACACCTTGGCTCATTGGCTTCTGCTCACAATGTTCCCTCTGTATAAAAGAACTGAACCCTCTGAAGCAGCTGGTTGTGATTTCTTGGGTCACAATAATTTCCTCTACTATCTCCTGGAAAAGTGAAGGTGATCTCATTTTGTTTAAAGGTAGCATCTTTCAAACATCTAGTATCTGTTCATGAAGATTCTAGCTTGGTTACAAATGTGTCTTACCTTTAATGACAAATCAAACACTGCTATATAAAGAAAAGAATATGACACAAATTCTTCAGAATCTGTATTGCTACGTATTATGTCACTGAGCATTTTTTTAAAGTGTTTAATTGTATTTGTTGTGTAGATACAAACATTTAAAGAATCATTGGGATTGTCTGGAGATAATTACTAAATCAAGACTCAATCCAGACAAGACAAAAGTACTGCTAGTGGGTTTATATTCTTAGCAACCTGTTTTATACGGGACTCTGTTTTGCCTAAAACTGCATTAGTAAGCACCTGTTTCATGTGCTGAATGTAGTCTGCAAGGCCTCTCTGTCTATCTTCTCAAAGCTCAGGTGTAATCACCTACCTTCTGGAATATCCCTCTCAGAAAATGTCACCACTTTCTCCAAAGTTCCTCTATTTAGGAGGAGAAAATGAATGAGTTCTTGCTTTCTTCTTCAAAAAAGAGAACAGATATAAGGGCTCAGGCTCATTTGGCAATGCTCTTGAATCCAACGTGATGGCTGGAATGCAGTTGGCCTTGTTGATTTAAAGAATCTATTATCAACCTTTTGCAATCTGCAATATGGCTTCTTACTAATACAGTGACCATCCCTGACTAATTCATTGTGCTAGTATTTATATTAAACCCTAAATTGTTGGAGCCAGTTATATGAAGAAATCTATCCTTCTATGTATCTGACTGGATTCTGAAAACAAGTTCAGGTTACATGAAACCAGTTCTTGAATCTGTCCATTCATCTAGCATTCTGTTTTAGAAAGTAACAAAGAATAAAACTATAAGAAGTCCTGGCCAGGAGTGAAACATTGAGTGAACATTTTTAACATGCAAACTTTCCCTAATATAATTTTAAAAAAGAATGCAGCAATGAGAAACAGGCAATCATTCCCTAGCCCTCAATAATCAGGCTGGCATGCTATCATAATTTATTTGAGCTATATTGCACATTTATCACACCTGGAAAAATTGGATGGCACATCATAGTTTAAACCATCAACCTTAGGTTTCTGCAACAACAAATTGTGTCTTTTATTTGCAGCAAAGCTTTTAATTTGAATTACAAATTCCTTTGTGTCTGACTTATTAGCAGTTTATTGCAATCTGAGAGCTTGCAGAAGTCAATTACTTTCCAGTCTGAGCTCTCCAGTCTTACCATCTTATTGAAATTATGTATATCATCTCCTGTAGGCATATCAAGTACACTTTTAAAAATTCTTGGAGAAAAAAGAATCACACTATTAGAGATTATTACACTGAGCTGATTTTTCATTTGAACTGCACTCTAGAACTGACTACAGTTTGTAAAGGCGTTTGAATGAAAATATTCTTGAATATTGGTTTTGTGCAATATTTGACAATATAACTACCAGTTGACTTCGTTCATGCATATCATAACCCTGTTGGACAAATCACATTTGGATTTGTTTAGATTTTTGTTTCCAGATTCAAACTACTTAAAACTTTATTAAATGCAACTTTGATTTATTTTCCCATCCTTGAATCATCTGTAGCTTGAAATTATATCAAACAGAGCAGGAGAAAGGAAAAGAAAAAAAAAGTAGTAGCTCAACTAAGGAAGGGGAAACATCCTTTCACATTCAGCCTTTGCTTCTCCCCCGCCCTGATAATCTTTCTGTCTTGGTTCCTGGAATGAATTTAGCTGTACAACCGAAGGCTTAAGAGTAAAGGATGCATTTCAGTACCCTAGCTTCTAGTGTTTTTTTTTTTTTTTTAACTTTTCTTATGTTACACCTTAAGGGAGTTTCAGTACCTAGCTTCTAGTCTTTTTTTTAAAAAAACTTTTCTTATGTTACACCTTAAGGGAGTTATCCCATCCCAACCTTGTGCATAAACACATGGTGAGAATAGCCGGTAAGAGGAACAGAGCACTGAAATAATTAGGGGCACTGATCCTAGGATTATTGGAAGTCAGTATAAAATAGGTGTGAATAAATGACTATTTTCCATACATAATCCCCACCCCAAACAAGCTGAGCTAAAATGAATTCTGTCGCTTATTCTACTATAAATGAGTTTGTCTGTTTTGCTCCAAGCAAATCCCTCTAGAGCAGTGTTTCTCAACCTTGGCAACTTTAAGATGCATGGACTTCAACTTCCAGAATTCCCCAGCCAGCATGGCTGGCTGGGGAATTCTGGGAGTTGAAGTCCATGCATCTTAAAGTTGCCAAGGTTGAGAAACACTGCTTTAGAGGGAACAAAGTCCCATTTACATCAATTCTTCCCCAGGAAAACAAAAACAAACAAACAAAAACCCAAAACAAATTCCCTATGGTGAGATCAAAGAGTCTGTCTGTGTGTGCTCAGTTTCTAAAATTGAGAACGTGACCAGGGTATCGTTTTAACACGTCACTTTTTAAAAGCCAGGCATACTTATAGGAATGTAAAGATCTCTGCAGACTAGAAGCATCTTCTTTGGTGTTTCCTAAAATAGTAATGTAATCATGCAATATTATATTGTGGTCACATGGTCCATCCAGGAGGGGGAATGACTCCTTTCCAAGATATTTGGTGCTGCTATTAGCATGTCAGACTTTGAAGAAGTTATGCAAACCTGGAAGTAGTCTGTCAGCCAGTTTGCACATGTAAAAAGGTGTTATCCAATCTGCCTTTATTTGCTTTGGCAGTCTTTTTTTAAGATTGGAGAAACGTGCTGACTTCAAATATAGTTCCAAAAGCATACAAATAAACAGAGAAGACCTACTGTAGTTCATTCTTACCTGTGTATCTCAAAGAATAGGTTCAGACACTGACACCACATTTCTTGGTTATTTGATTCTCTGTAGAGTCAGGTCTCACAGGCAACTTCAGGCATACAAGGTTGTGTGAAGGTCCTATATTGTCACTTCCATTAGCTACATGTGTTTCTTGTTTCTAAGACAAGACTGATTAAAGTACAACATTTACTTTCTGGTTTGTTATCCTGCCTCTATTATCATTTTTTTTTAAAAAAATCAAAGCTTTATACTTTATATTTATTAAATACTTTTAATAAGCATTTTAGTAGAAATGGAAGTTCTCTTCTGAAACATGTTAACAATGCTGGTGGACATTTTAAATTGGCTTTTTTGCTACACAAAAGGAAACTAAGGAGTGGTAAAGATAGTCTCTTGCTTTTTAATTTATTTGATTGTATGTCTTGTGAAATATCTTTCATTAAACATACCAACTCAAAGGCCAGTAAATCTGTGTACATTCTGAAAGGTGTTGAAAATGTGTGTGATGTCACTGCGTAAGGGAGATGCATTTTTTAGTGATAAGATGCTGTGGGTCACGCTGCACTGTTTTGGCCTCATAGCCGTGTGTTCTTTTCTTTGTGATAGACAGTATATTTTTTCTGTCTTTAATTCTGATTACCATGTAAGCAAGTACAGCAGGTGGGAGGCTAAGTGTATCATTAGATAATAACAAAATGTGCTTTCTGCTATGTCAAATTCTTTATTGGTATTAAAGGCCGTATCTCCTTCCGTCCTCAGTTAAAAAAATCACTGGTTCTAAATGACACTGACCTATTAATCTAGACACTCTCAAATCTCAAAGTGTCAAAATAGTAGACTTGAGCAGAAGCAGTATCTGAATTTCTAAGAAGCCTCTTTATTTCTTTTTTCCTTTCTTTTAAACAGAGAGAGAGAAGAGAAAAATAATGTTCAACAGACAGGTTAAGAGTGTATAGTCCTATGCTGCCAGACTGCTAAAAATATTTCAATGAATTTCAATGGGACTTTTCCCCAAATAAGTGGGATTAGAACTATGGATAACTAAATGTTACATATTAATAAATATACTGATTTTAAGGGAAAAAAGGAAAAGAGCAAAAATTGAAAAAGGCAACTTCTAACCTAAACTGGATTCCTTTTTTTTTAAATAGATTTTGTTAAAAGATTTTATGTATATAATAAGAAATACATTCAAAGGAAAAATATAGTAAATGTAAAAAAGAAAAAAGGAAGGAAGAGACAAAGAAAAAAGAAGACAGGAAAAAACAAAATAACAGTGTATATGTGTCTATATATGTATGTATATACATAAAGTCTGGATAGCATAGCGGTTAGAGAGTCGCCTTTGGAGCAGGAGACCAGGGTTCAAAGTCTGGCTGGTTCCTACCTTATCAGTAGGGGTCCTGGGCAAAGGCCCCTTAACGCTTCACCTACCTACCTCAAAAATATGAGAGTGACACAAACTAAGAGAGTCATGCTGGCTCAGACGTTGCCGGGATTAACAGGGTCCGCATCAGATATTGATGAACTAGGACAATCTGACGATAAGTGGGCTACTGGAACAAACCATACATGGACGAGACAAGAGAACCTGGAATTGATGGAATGCTATCACAACAGTAGACCTAATGAAAGGGGATATATGAAGTGTATGAGGGAACTATGGATGGACAGAAGACCTGCATCCACACTAACTGAGAAACAGATAGTTACCCAACGGTTCAACATAGTGAAGAGGAAGCAGCTCTTACAACTTGAGATAGACCAACTATGAATTACATCCCAGACTCAAGAAGACCCAGAAGAACAACTGGAGTTGCAGCCAACACCTGAAGCTGGAACGTCACTGCCACCCCCTCCATTACAGAGCACAACAGCTCGTATGATGCAAAAGATCATGGATAAACTAGCTATAGTCAACTCCTGAGACTGCTTACCAAGGATCAGTGGAGAAATACCATCAGATAGTATGCTAGAAGATGCCAACAGAGACAATCCCTACTACCACCATAACTCAAACCAATGAACTGGTATATGCTACAGCCGTTGTAATCTGGAGATGCTTGGCTACATGATCAAGAAGAAGAGCAGTACATACCCCGCCGGAAAATGAGGTTGGAGGCTAAAATCTAGGCAACTTAGAGAGAGGTTAGTCAGCTGGTGGAACTACAGAAGGGTGTGGAGATTAAGGATAAGACTTGGCTACTGAAAAAAATGCAAGAGACTGCTAAACAAAGCCTCACAGCACTGGCTACCAGGTTAAGGAAATACACTAGAGAGCAGAGGCCAAGAAGATAATGCCCTGTTCACCAAAGAACCATCCAAGGTGTACTCCCAACTGTAGTGCAACAACATAGTAACGGCAGAGCCACCAACAGCAGAAACTGAACAGTACTGGAAGAATGTCTGGGAGAAGAACTTCTGGAAGAACCAAAAGACACATAACACCAGCGCAAAGTAGCTGCAGGACCTGATATCAGACCTCAGCAATCTCCCAGAACAGGAACCAGTCATCATCACAGTAGCAGACATCCAACAGGGGGTGAAGAACATGAAGACCTGGACAGTACCTGGCCTGGACATGATCCACACCTACTGGCTAAAGAAACTAACAGCAGTGCATGAACGCCTAGCAGCACAGATGAATCAGCTGCTAGCAGCAGTCTCCCACCCAGACTGGCTAACACAAGGTAGGACAGTGCTGATCATGAAAGACCCCCACAAGGGAACAGCACCATCCAACTACCAGCCAATAACCTGCCTCCTCACAACATGGAAAGTCCTATCAGGCATCATAGTGCCAAGCTGCAGGGCCATATGGACCAGTACATGAGCACAGCTCAGAAGGCATTAGGAATAACACCAGTTGCTCATAGATAGAGCAGTTGCCTGAGACTCAAGGTCTAGACAGACCAATCTGAGTACAGCCTGGCTTGACTACAGGAAAGCCTATGACTCAATGCCATACACATGGATTTGTATAGCCTAGTGCTAACAGGACACTAAGGACCTTCCTCAAGAACTCAATGGGACTGTGGAAGACAACACTGGAAGTCAATTCAAGATAGCTCGCACAAGTGGTAATCAAGTGAGGCATATACCAAGGAGATGCATTGTCCCTGCTGCTGTTCTGAATAGGCCTGAACCCTCTCAGCCTGATAATCACAAGGACTGGATACAGATACAAGTTCAAGAGTGGAACTACCATCAGCTACCTCCTCTACCTGGGTGACATCAAGCTGTATGCTGAGAGTGAACAAGACATCAACTCACTGATCCACCTAACATACAGTAGATCTACAGTGAGGACACTGAGATGTCATTTGGACTAGAGAAGTGTGGCCAGGTGGTAGTAAAGAGAGGGAAGATACTTAAAGCTGATGGGGTGGAACTACCAACGGGCTACATAGCAGACATACAGACCAACTACAAGTACCTTGGTATCCCACAGTCACATGTGAACCACAATGAGGAGGCAAGGAAGACAGCAACATCCAAGTACCACCAAAGGATAAGACAGGTCCTGAAGAGCCAGCTCAATGGAAAGAACAAGATCCATGCCATCAACCTGTATGCCCTGCCAGTCATCAGATATCCTGCCAATATAGTGAGCTGGCCAAAGGAGGACATGGAGGCTGCTGATGTGAAGACTCGGAAGCTCCTCACAATGTACAGAGGCTTCGACCCCAAGTCCAACAACCAGAGGCTGTACACCAGCCAGAAAGAGGGTGAGCAGGGTCTGGTGAGTGTCAAAGTCACTGTCCTGGATGAGACCCAGAACATCCAGGAGTACATCAGTAAGATGGCATGTATAGATGAGCTGCTGAGAGAATGCCTGAGGCAGCAGCAGACATGGAAGGAAGAAAAAGCAGAAGAAGTGCTGTGGCAAGACAAGACCTTGCATGGGATGTACCATCGATATATAGCTGAGGTGGCTGATCTTGGGAAATACTACCAGTGGCTGGAAAGGGCTGGACTAAAAGACAGCACTGAGGCACTGATCTAGCAGCACAAGAACAGGCACTAAGCACCAGATCCATAGGAGCAGGGGTCTACCACACTAGACAGGACCCAAGGTGCAGACTCTGCAGAGAGGCCTCAGAGATATTCCAACACATAGAGGCAGGGTGTAAGATACAGGCAGGAACAGCATACACTGAATGGCAACCAAACCAAGATGCATGAATAAATAGGGCTGCAGGACTGACATGCAATGTTCCTTATCCTCTTCGAAATATATTAAAATGGCAAGGCATTGCTGAAGGCATGGGCACTCTTATTCCTTTCTGTTTTAAAGAGTTAAGAATAATGATAGTAAAGGTAAAGGTTTCCCTTGACATTAAGTCCAGTCATGTCCGACTCTAGGGGGCGGTGCTCATCTCTGTTTCAAAGCCAAAGAGCCGGCATTTGTCCGTAGACACTTCTGTGGTCATGTGGCCGGCATGACTAAATGGAATGCCGTTACCTGCCCGCCGAAGTGGTACCTATTAACCTACTCACATTTGCATGTTTTCAAACTGCTAGGTTGGCAGGAGCTGGGACTAGCAACGGGAGCTCACCCCGTCACGCGGATTTGAACCACCAACCTTCTGATCGGCAAGCTCAGCAGCTCAGCGGTTTAACCCACAGCGCCACCGCGTCCCATAAAAATAATGATACTCTAGTGCTAATCACTTTACTGACTTTCTTAATTTAAAAGTGTCCAGTAAAAATAAGTCACAATTAAACCAAAATTATGTGTATTTAAGTCATGGTGATTTCATTGGGAGAATCTAAGTGCTTATCTGTACCTTACATTTATTTAGAACTTAGATGCTGTGACATGTATATACCTACAAAGATCAGAACTATGCAGGCAGTAGTTTTCCCTGTGACACTCTATGGAAGCAAAAGTTTGAAAAAGCAGGATAGAAAGAGTATTGATGCTTTTGAACTCTGGTTTTGGAGAAGGCTCCTGAGAATACTATGGGTAGCCCCCAAAAAACATACAAATTGATCATAGAACCATTCACCCAGAATTCTTATTCATGGCACAAATGACCAGACTCAAACCATCATATTCTGGGCATGTTATGCAATGATCCAGCTTCCTTGGAAAAGTCCAGAATGCCAGGAAGGGTGAAAGAAAAGAAATGAGGACAACCAGCTGCAGTAACAGCAGTGATGGGTGCACCACTGAAAAACCTGGCAGATTAGGGAGCAATCATTCAGGAAAAGTCAGTCTATGTAGTTGCTAATAGTGGGCGCTGACTTGATAGCATGTAATCAATCTATCTATCAGTCAATTAAAACACTTACCTTTGCTAGAACTTGCACGGTAAATACTTTTAAAAATCTGAAAAGTCTAAAATTGCTGGGCACAGAAACATATGCTACCCATTAATGGTACAAAAATGATTTTAGAAATACTTTTGACAATAGCACTAAAGTGATATACATTTCAGTAAAGCACACTGGGTGTCAGGTACCATTATACTGAAAAATATTTTTTAAAATAGGTTTGATCATGAACTAAATCTGGATGGATGGCTGTATGGCTGCATGGCTACATGGCTGCATGGATATCTCTATCTCTATCTCTATCTCTATCTCTATCTATCATCTGCTTCAATAAAAGCAATGCATATAGTTTAGGTTGTAAAAACTTGCCCATTGTCCACTGGATTACTGCTTCTATGCAAACATAATTGAAATGAGTGCTTAGCCATTGATTCATTTGATAATACTAATTTTGTAATAATAACTAGTACAGTATTCTATTGTAGGGATATTTATTCTCTAAAAATAGAATGTGCTTTTTAAAGTATATCTTTATTAAAATATTATTTTGAAGCAGAGGAGACTGGATTGAGCATTATCAATCAATTTGTACTTTGCCAGATATTACAGCAAGGAAACTTCAAATATATCAGTAATAATAAAAACAACATCAGATGCCTCTCAACATGTATTATTTCCAGCTACCAGTGATATAAAATGATAATGGACCTTTCAATGAGTTATCACCTGTATTTGGTCACATTAATTTCTCATTTCCATCATTCATGTTGTCATTCTTCTTTCATATTGTCTGTCCTTTTAAAAAATATTATTTTCTGGCTTCCCCATTTTCTGTCTGTTTGTCATTTCTAAGGCAAGAAATACAGATGTGAAATTCTCTATAACTGTGAAATTATCATAAATTCATTTAAAATAATGCTTAGTGTCCTGTGGCTTAAGAAACAAGCATTTAATTCAGCATTCTTCACAAAAATTCAAAATCAGCACATGCTAGTGATCAGCTAGAAAATGTGTAGTGCTCTTCACTGCAATTTGCGATTGCTGATATTTAGTAAAATATGATAGTAGTTTCATTATTAAAATGTGGATTTATACAGTAATCCTCCATTGTAATTATCCACAATTAATCACAAAACTTGTTTGACAATAAGAGAATAAATGATAAAAATGAGAGAAGAAAAACACCACCAGTAGCACTTCTAAGTAATCTAAAATGATTGCAATGTTAATTGATTTATTTTATTTCCAATTCTATTTAACATTTCACTGAGCCCAATCACACAATGTTTTCAAATGTCTCAAACAACATGCACACTGACAGCTACAAGACATCAACAACAAAGCAAAGAAGGCCTATTTGCAAACTTTGAAATATTCCATTCTTCTTACTCACCAGCCTTGAAAAATCAGAGGTTTTTTTCTCCCCTGGACCTGGGGGCAGGTAGAAATTTATTTGCTTGTCCTTCTAGCAAGGAGGAAAGAAAGGTTGCTTATGTATCCACAAAGCACTCAAAGCTCAAGGTTGGGCAGGACAGAAGCAGTAAACTCAGCAATTGGCAAGTTTCAGCACAGAGAAAGAACATCAGTTGGGTTACATTCTCTGGGTTCAGTTGTGTAATTAAGGGCTGAAAGTGCCCTCTGGAGCCCAAGATTCTCCAACCTATGGACTTTCTGTAGAAAACATGTTGAATATGCCGATGTTGAGGCCAAAGGAAGTTGGCTTTAAAGAGTATTGAATTTTAACTGCTTTGCAAATCATAAGGTGATGTTGTAGCAGTGCTTATTATGGTTAGAAGTGTAATATGAATGATGGAGTATTTGCTACCATTCTGATATTACTTATGAGTCAGTTGAAGGTTGCTCTTCTAAATTTTAAAAATGACAATAAAAAATTAAAAAAAAAATATTCCTGATATAGATGGAATTAAATGTTGATTATATTTTAAGACATCAATTTATTTAACTATATCTTTGGGTAAATGAACTGAACTTGGACAAAGCAAAATATTTGGGTACTACTGCAACATACTGTAAACAACAATAACTTCAGGTCAAATAACATTTGCAATTAAAAACAAATACTATCAATACAAAACTGATTCTTCCCAAAGCTGAGTTTTACAGAAGCATGAGAAAAAGGTTATATTGAGTTAAATATATAATGTAGAGTAGTGAAATAATAAAGTGCCAGAAAATGTAATCTTCCTTATAAGAAGACTTAGTTCTAAGCCTCTTCATGTTTTCATTTGATTAAATGTGGCCTTGACATATTTGGCAGAGTGCAAAAATAATGGGGCTGTTTTCTATGGTATCTAGGTGAACAAGGTCAGAGTTAAAACTTGAAACAAGACAACTTCAAGTCTAGAGGACATTTAAATGTGATGCTGTGCAGGACTTTCAGAATCCTTTAGCAATTTATGTTCAAAATGTGTAACACCAGTTCGTTCAACCCAGATTATTTGCACATTTTCTAACATATAAGTAGCAGAGATGGCTATGGCTGCAAATTGAAAACTGTACTGCATTCTGAAGTAATTTGAAACATGTCTTCTTAGAAGTCTCTCTCATAGCCATAGTTCAAACACTGCAATAGAAAAATATAATGTATATATTATGCAGCAAGTGTCCATATCAAGTACTGGCCATAATCTTATGTGGGCTTTCAACTCACCTATCCTAAGATTTAACTGATTATCCAATGAAGGGAGTTCATAATCTTGAAAAAACAGCAGATGATTATACTGTATGTGGAAATTGGCAGACATACTGTATGCATAGAATCGTAATTATGAACCATTTGCAGTCCATTCTCCTTTAAATCATGTGCAGCACTTTGACTTGGGCATGCATGCTTGGCAGAACACATTCTTATATGCTTTCCAACCTTTTCAGAATGAAGTAAAGCACTATACTTAAAAGAAGCTAGCTTAGTGAAATTACCACGTTGTGCTAGCTGATACACATTTATTTATGCTACTAATAAAACCAAAAGTATTGGTTTTCAGTATAAAAAACAGAGTCCCTCTGTTTGGGGGGGGGGAAGATGGGTGGTGACAGAAATTTGAATAATAAATTAAAAAGAAAAGAATTGATTAATAGATGAGAGCTAATACTTCCTACCGGAATTTTGCTTAATCTGAATGTGCTTAATTTCAGCTACAGTGAAAGGAAGTGACTCTATCTCCACAGGGAACAGTTGTCCTTCCTGAGATTTTAACACTATTTTTTCAAGTGTCGCTCAGGCAAAAGCAACTCTGTAACTATATAGCTTCCCAGGTGTAGTAGCTCTGCTAGTATTGCCACATAGAAAAAACAGTGTCTTCTAATTCACTGATAGAAAATAGAAATATATGTTTGTACTTTATGTCCCAAGTGCTAAACAGCTGACATCTGATAGTGATACTAATTTTAAGATTTTTCTAGAAATGTTTGGCGACCTGTCAGTTAAAAGCCGAAGAGTACTGTCCTTCACAAAGTAGGATAGACAGGATTTATTAAGCCAATAATGTAGAAAGGCAGTTTGAAAACAGGAGTCTGTTTCCATGTCTTCCAACAAGCAGGGGCGCACACTCCTATGCAGGGATGTTATGAAATCTCTTATCTAATAGTATGGAAGGCAAAACATTGTAGTGGGTAAGAGTAAATACCCTTCCATGATACAGGCAGGGAACATTTGCTAAATACTTAGCATGGGAGAATGGCTTTCCAGCTAGGTCTGCTATATACATGGTTGGCATTTAAGATAGGTCATTCTGGATATTAATATCAAGCATCTTTTGCTTCAGCTCAGACCAGGCTCCCTCAGGATCAAGAAAGGTCAAGGAGCGGGTTAAGAGTCCTTAGTATTATATATCTGTAAGAATGCCAGTCTTTCATAAAATTGTCCTTTAGGATCAGGGAGTCTAAAATGTTATAAAAAATAGCAATTTAAATCAGTATTTCAGGCAAATTCAGCAGCACATATACTAAAGGTGGGATGTTGCTAAGATTAGAATGGGGTTGGTGGGAGCAGGGAAAATGATGTGAAATGAAAGGAATTCTTCTGAAATCTTAGGATCCAAGATTATATCAAATGGCCAAGACAAACCAGACAGGAGAATGGAAACGGAAGTAGAGGTATCCACAGTATCCACTGCTTTTGTAAAAATGGCACACATACAACAGTTGATATGAGATTGTGTCCTGTCAATGGTGACACTGCTTTTATCATTTCCCTCTTCACCATCACCCATGAGTCCAGAGACTGCTGAATCAAAAATGCTGCTAGATTCTGCAATTTCAGTTTCTTGACTCTTTAATCTATTTTTGTAAACACCAGCGTAAACCCCACTCTACCTACCAGCAATAACCATAGGACGGAGAGAATTTTCTCCACCGTAACATCTTTTGTATGATACGTTTGGGGAGAGAAATGTTTCCTTATAGACAGAGTGGAAGGGATAAACCCATCACTGGCCTACTGTGGCTTTGATTTGGAAAAGGTAGTTACTAGTTTTAAAACTTAAGATAGCGTTTCAGCTTCCTCAGTCTGATGTTTTCTAAATGGGTTGGACTACAACTGCCAAGAAGCTAATAGTTTACTACATCTGGAAAGCATTGTATATAGCAGCAGTATTTAATTAATAACAAGAATCATTTTATTATTATTTATTAATTTATTAAATTTATATTACCGCCCATCTCCCCCAATGGGCGACTCTGGGCGGTTTACAATAAAAGCAATAATAAAAACATCTAAGCTTAATCACACTTTAAAAACATAAATAATATAATAAATATAAATATAAAATCCAAGAGGAGATGGAATCCCAATCAATAGGGGGTGCTATGGCACCAACCACCCCCAGGTGGAGCTGTTACCCGCCCCATCCCATGCAAGGCGGCAGAACCAGGTCTTCAGTTTCTTCTGGAAGGCCGGGAGTGAGGAAACCCATCTCAACTCCAGGGGCATGATATTCCAAAGGGCGGGTGCCACTGCAGAGAAGGCCCGCCTCCTGGACCCCGCCAGATGTAATTCCTTTGTTGATGGGGTCTGTAGCATGCGTTCCCTGCCTGACCGGGTGGGGTGGGTCGATGTCATGGGGATGAAGTGGTCCCTCAGGTAGCCTGATCCCATGCCATGCAGGGCTTTAAAGCTGATAACCAACACCTTGAATTGGACTCGGAAGCAAACTGGTACCCAATACAGCTCGCATAATAGTGGTGTCACATGTGCCAATTTCACAGCACCAATAACTGTCTGCACCGCCGCATTCTGGACCAGCTGAAGCTTCCAGATACTCTTCAAGGGTAGCCTCATGTAGAGTGCATTGCAATAGTCTATGTGGGAGACGACAAAGGTATGACTGACTGTTCGGAGGGCATCTTGATCCAG